>NC_056749.1:20086259-20418134 GCF_019279795.1 Protopterus annectens
CCTTTCATGTGAATAATTTAATACATCCGATAGAAAAGAAAATAAGTACTTTTAAAAAAAATTTTATCATATTTTCAAAATAGACCCAAAAAAAGACTAAATGAACAATATGTACTTAAAAATGGTAACTAATACAATAGTAAAAAATAAAAGATGAACTATTGAAATATAAATGATAAAATATTAAGAGCTTTAATATTTTATCATTTATATTTCAATAGTCCATCTTTTATTTATTTTTTTACTATTGTATTCGTCCACAAACTACCAGACTCGCATGACCAAGTACTCCTTAGCCCTACTAGACAAAGCCATTAAGGAATTGGCTGACACACCAGATTGTGCAGCCAAAGCTTCTCTCTCCTCCCTGCTAGCACTCCTCTCAGGTGAATAGACATTCCATTAAATGCGGTTATGATGCAGCTGAAGCCTTAGCTAGGTCAGCTGCATCAGCTTCTGCATTGAGGCGATGTTTGTTATGCCTTCAGCCCCTCCCTGACTATTTCAGGGCTAAGCTTATTGACGCCTCTCTAGATCACTCTGCACTGTTTGGTGGCAGAATGGCTGACCTCTAAGTCCCTGCAACAAAAGGGTAAAGAATTGCAGGACCTCAAAACACCTGCTAGTCTCGCCCATCCCCAAGTTCCATAGGAACTACCCTGCCAAGACGCAATTCATTAGGAAGCCTTCTCTGCCTATGCCTCCTTCCAGGTCCAGAAGACCACCTGGAAAGCAGCCCCCCTCCGGCCAGAGGCCACCCTTTCAAGATAGGGCAGGTAGCATCTGACTTCCTGTCAACCTTACTTCCCATCACTCCCACATCCCTACCCCCGTCTGCCCACCTCTCGCTGTCTCCCTGTATGGTCCCACATTAACTCATTAACAAATGGATTCTTTCCATCGTCCAGAACAGTTACTTTGTCCTGGATCACACCCCCCCTCCCCATATTAAAGCTAGGCACTCCACAGCTACCCCTCCTACAACCAGTATTGCATACCCTGCGGGTGCAAGGCACTATATAGAGCCAGTGCCTATAAAAACAAAAGGCAGAGGATTCTACTCTAGAATCTTTGTGGTCCCCAGAAAGGATGGGCCATGGAGATCTATACTAGATCTCTCGCATCTCAACCCTTTCCTAAAAGTACTTGCCTTCAGGATGCTCACTCTGCTCACCCTCTTACCCCTCCTCCTACCTCGAGGTTTCATGGCAACCCTGGACATAAAGGATTATTACCTACACATACCAATAAAGGCCACCTTCAGGAAGTATCTGATGTTCTTGGCAGGCTCATCCCAGTATCAATTCTGTGCCTTGCTCTTTGGGCTGTCCACTGCTCCCAGGGTATTCACAAAATGTCTGGCTCCAGTTATCGCTTACAGCAGGAAAAAGGGTATCGAACTATTCCCTTACCTAGATGACCTGCTAATTCAGGCAATCAGAAGACCCTCCTTCACACTCAGGCCGTTCTGTACCTCTTACACTCTAGGATTTCAAATAAATTGCCCAAAATCTCGCCGGGAGCCCGCACAGGACATTGTTTTCCTGGGTTGCAGAATCCAGGCAGACCTGATGAAGGCCACCAGAGAAGTTGGCGTCCTTGGCACACCACCTACTTTGCGCCCTTCAGGCATCAGAACTGACACCAAGGCAGTTCCTGAGACTTCTGGGCTACATGGCAGCCACCATTCCCATGCTGCCCTTAGCAAGACTGCGTATGAGGAAACTGCAATGGTGTCTTCGGTCAGCACTCCCATCCCCTGGATTTCCGGGGACCCCTCCTTCCCTGCTTGAAACAGAAAATTCAATGGTGGATGGCTCAGGTGGCCAAGAACCCAGGCCTTCCTCTCCAAACAGCCACACCCATCCAGATCATGCATACAGATGCTTCCGATCTGGGATGTGTACGACACTAGGACAAAGACAAGTGCAAGGTTTGTGGACAGACGCACACAAACTAGAGCACATAAATGTCAGAGATGAAGGGCAATCCTTGCTCTGCAATCCTTTCAATCCTACCTAGAACAAGGCCCTCTCAAGATATTCACGGACAACACCACAGTCCTGTGGTATCTCAACAAACAGGCAGGGACCAAATCATACCTCCTATGCAAGACTAGCTCTGCAGGTGTAGGAACTGGCCACCTCACAGGGAATTACCCTACAGACAACCTACATATCTTCCAGGCACAACTCCCAGGTAGATTATTTAAGCAGGACCATCTCAAACAACCACAAATGGATGCTTCACAGAGATGTTTTCCTGGATCTGGTCCTCAGGTGGGGCATAGCAAAAATAGACCCGTTTGCCTCCTCCCTAAAAGGCAATTTCCTGGATGTTCATCGTGCATACAGCTGCAGTAATCACAGATGGGTTCTCTGCCGTCAGGCGGTCCCTCGGTCGGCCGAATTCCAAAGTCTAGGTCAAGCGTCTGTTGTTGTCGCTTTCTTTCCTGACGTCAGTGAGGCAGGGGTATATAAGACATAGCCAACGCCATTTTCTTCAGTCTTTTTTGCCGCGCAGTGCCCGAAGCAGAAGCAGTTTGCAAGTGCCGGTCGGCCAGCTCCTGAATTTATGAAAAATTGGAAACCGAAGTCTTCATTAAAGCTAAGTACCCCGTTGGGGAAACTTTTCTTGCCTCAGACCGATGTCAGAAAAAGTTAACAATTGTATTTCTTGTGGGAAGCAAATACCGCATAAGGATTTCCATTCCCTTTGCCGACCTTGTTTAGGCCCAGACCACGATGTCTCGGGCTGTCGCTTTTGCGCTACTTTCAATAAACGCACTATTAAGCATCGGGCGGAGTTCACCCAACACTTTTTTGGTACAGCCTTTGATTATAAAATGTCGTCGGAGACTCCGACTACCGTTTTGACCAAAAACCGCAAGTAAAGGACCGACACGCGAGGTCTGCGGTCCTCACCGACACCACGCCAAAACCGGCTACACGTGGTCCGGTTCTCAGCGAGACGCCTATGCAGTCCCTGACTACCGACGACACTTCTTTGGCGGTGTCTTCTGTAACCGAGACCGCAGGTTCCTCGGCCCAGATCCAGACTACAACCACTGAAGCCACTGTGAGCATGAGCCTCCTAATGTGGACAGGTCCACTTCCACCCATGGTGTCTTTAGACCTTCATCTTCCTTTTCCATTAAGGCCTTTACTAAGTCCAAATCAGCCAGGCATCCCAAGAGGCCTGTTGCACAGGGCCCATCCCCAGGCCCCATGCCTAAAAAGCAGATGCTTAAAATGGCTGAAGATTTAATTACTCTTATCAGGGGTTCCCAACCCCCTCCAGACAAGAGACCCAGAGTGGAGGAATCTTCTCCCTCTTCTGACCAGGATTCCATTTTTTCAGAACATTCTGATGAAGAGGAACACTCGTACTCCCCTTTTGAAGATTCGGATGCTGAGCAGTCCATTCCTTCTGAATCTCCCCCAGAGGATTTCTCTTTTGGGGAAACCTTGCACACCTTGAGGGAACACTTCCATTTGGAAGGCCAAGACTTTTCTGATTCCACGAAAAGACTTAGGGAATTTCTTTTGTTACCTCAACACAAACCTCTGGCGATACCTCCTGTCTTGGACGTACTTGATGATGATTATTCGGAGGCTTGCCTTAATCCGGATTCCCTGCCTCCTGCCCCAGTCAAGCCTGATGGGTACTACAGAGTTCCTAACTCTCATCAATTTCTTTACAAAAGCCATAATGCTGACCCTGAAACCATTTCTCAAGGCCCCAAGGGAATGAAGGCCTCTACTGCTAAGAATCCACTACCTTCAGAAAGAGAGTCAAGATCCTTAGAAAGGTGGGGAAAAAGGTATATACCTCGGCCACCCTAGCTATGAGGGCCTTAAATTGTCAGTTTCATATGCTTAAATATCAGCAGTTTCTGTTATCAGAATTAAGAAATAAAATGTCTCAACCTGAACAACCAGATTTGAAGGAGTTGCAGGATATGATGCTTAGTGCAGAACAAGTGGATAAACACACTTTACAATGTGGCTATGATGCCCTAGAGGCCTCAAGTAGAGCTGCAGTTACAGGATCAGTCATTCGTAGACATGCATGGCTTAGGGAACAAATCTTGCCTGATCATGTGAAAGCTAAACTACTAAATGCTCCTTTACAAAAGGATGTGCTATTTGGTACCAATGCTGAGGAGATACTACGGAAAATGGAAGAAAAAGCCAAATCTATGCAAACAGTCAAAGCTTTTCTACAGTTTCAACCACCACGTTTTAGCAGAAATTGGCCTGCAAAGAACTGGTCCTTTCCAGCCACGGACAAGCCCCAAAGAGGTAGATACAGGTGCACAAGGGGCAGAGGACAATCACAAGGATCATATAGAGGCAGACAATGGCAAACTCCAGCACCAAGAGGTGGCGAAGACAGTGCACAACAATACAGGAAACAAACCCAATGACTTCCTCCTTTCCATGCCAAGCAAGTCTCAGCTGGCAGCACCCTTGGGAGGAAAGCTGGCATTATTTACAAGAAATTGGCATATTATCACAACAGACAAATGGATCCTGGACATTATAAACAGAGGCTACAGATTTCATTTTCACACTCTCCCAAAAATGAGAGGCATGCCAAACCTGCCACACAATCAAAGGGCAGAGGCACAACTACAAATTTCAAAGCTCATAGACATGAAAGCTATTCAAGAGGTACCTACTCACGAACAAGGTCAAGGTTTTTATTCCAGGCTATTTCTGGTACCAAGGAAAGGAACTGACTGGAGACCCATTTTGGACTTATCCATCCTAAACACATTCTTACTTGTACCAAAATTCAAGATGCTCACATTACAGCAGCTTCTTCCCATGCTGGGCAAGGAGTTTTGGCTGGTAGCATTGGACCTCAAGGAGGCATACCTGCATGTCCCAATCAGACAAAGCTGCAGAAGATACCTCAGATTTCTTGCAGGTTCAATCCACTATCAATTCTCTGCATTGCCCTTTGGCTTATCTACTGCGCCCAAAGTATTCACGAAATGCCTGGCATCAGTAATTGCCTACTGCAGACTCAAAGGGATACAAATTTACCCTTATTTGGACTGCCTGATCCAAGCGGACAGCAAGCACATACTTCTGGAACATCTGGCTTATGCAACACTTACTGAATTCTCTAGGATACACAATCAACAAAGAGAAATCCAGGCTAACACCATCTCAGAAAATAACTTTCCTGGGTGCCGACTTAGACACAAACACCCTTATGGCCTATCTTATGCCAGAAAAACAGGGGCAACTAACTCAGTACTTCAAAACACTAGCAAATTGTACCAGGCTTACTGCAAGGAAAATCCTGCAGGCTCTGGGCTTCATGGCATCTTGCATTCTTTTAATCCCATGTGCAAAGTTGCATATGAGGAAACTTCAGTGGTACCTAAAAAACCTATGGTCACAACACAGCCACAGTTTGGAAACAATAATACCAATAATTCCATGTTTGCAAAAGGAATTTCTATGGTGGGCCCAAGCATGTCAAACAAACACAGGTCTTCCATTCTGCAAGCCTCAAGCAAATCAAGTCATCACAACAGATGCCTCAGATTACGCCTGGGGGGCGCACATGACAGACAGGTGCATTCAGGGCAAATGGTCCCAAAAGGAAAAGCACCTTCACATCAATCAAAAAGAAATGCTAGCAGTGATAAATGCAATTACAGCTTTCAAGGACCTCCTGCATCCAGGACAATTATTGATAAGAACAGACAACACCACAGTAATGTGGTACATAAATAAACAAGGAGGAACACATTCATACCCCCTGTGCAGACTAGCCATGACACTTTGGAACTTGGCTCTGGAATGGCAAATCGAACTTCAAGCACAGTACTTGCCAGGCTTGGAAAACACGCTGGCAGACAATCTAAGCAGAAATATGACAGATCCACACAAATGGAAGTTGCATCCTCAAGTGTTTACAAAGATAATCCAAGCGTGGGGGAGGCCAGACATAGATCTCTTAGCCTCCCACAGGCATCATCAATTGGAAAGGTTTTGTTCAAGGACCTTTCATCCAAAGGCCTGGAGAGTGGACGCCCTTTCATTCAGTTGGACAGCATGGACAGTTTACGCTTTCCCACCTCTGCCTCTTCTGCCCAAGGTGCTCTTGAAAGCAAGAGCAGACAGACCGAAGATGATACTGATTGCTCCAGACTGGCCAAGACAACACTGGTACCCACTACTGAGGAGCCTAACACATACTCCTCCCTGGCCCCTACCTCTAATGCCTCTTGCTGACTCAGCACAGCTACAAAACTCTTCACAGTCAGCTGAAAACACTCAATCTCGCTGCATGGAAAATTCCTTAACACCACAACAGACTCTACTCCCCAAAGAGGTGCAGGATGTCATTTTGGAGGCCAGAAGGCCATCTACTAGAAAGGCTTACTCAGCAAAATGGAAACGGTTTTGCTCTTGGAATGAGAAAAAAGGCCAGGATCCTAAAAAACTGAATTTGCCTCTGGTATTACAGTATCTAGCTGAGCTGCTGAACAGTGGACTTTCATTTTCCTCCATAAAAATCCATGCCTCAGCCATTTCTGCAGAATTCAACACGGATCCACCCTTATTCTCTCACCCACTCTTAAGACAGTTCCTCAGAGGGGCTAAGAATATAAGACCACCAAGGAAACAACCAATACCAGCCTGGGATCTTAATTACATTCTAGAAAAATTAACATTGCCTCCCTTTGAACCAGCTGCCTCAACAGATTTGCAATACTTGTCCTGGAAAACAGCTTTCCTTCTGGCCATTACCTCAGCTCGTAGAGTATCGGAACTACAAGCCCTCATGGCTGTGCAGCCCTTTCTCATCTTCCATCAGGATAGAGTTTCCCTTCGAACCAACCCGTCATTTATGCCTAAAGTGGTATCCAGGGTAGCTGTAAATCAAGCCATGCACTGACCTACCTTTTACCCCAATCCTCAAAACAAAGGGGAAAGGCTCCTACACTCCTTAGACATCCATAGACAGCTACGTTATTATTTGGACAGAACAAAGCCTTTCAGGAAATCAGAACAACTCTGTGTCCTATGCTGTAGGAGCTCAAGGGAAGCCAGTTTCCAAACGGACTATTTCAAAATGGATAGGCCACTGCATACGGTTTTGTTACTCCTATCATGGAAAATCTGTCCCTACAGGCATCAGATCCCACTCAACCAGGGCCACAGCTACCTCTACAGCCTTCTTCAGAGGAGTTCCTACCAAAGATATTTTGGAGGCAACCACTTGGAGTTCTGTGCATACCTTCACAAAACACTACCATCTGCCTTTATATTCCAAAACTAGGGCAGGCTTTGCCACTGCTGTGTTGCAGGGCATTCTGGCTCATCCCAGTTCCACCTAGTGCCTACCACCCTGTGCGTAGCTTTGGGATTCTACCCATCTGTGATTACTGCAGCTGTATGCACGATGAACATAGCACAGTTTTGTATCTACCATAAATGTAGATGGTCGAGTGCTAATACAGCTGCAGTACAGTCTTCCCTCCCTCCTTCCTTCCTCTCTTGGTAAAGGCCTAGGGCCTAACCCCTCTTCATACAACCTGATGGGGTTATCCTTCTATGGTATATTTGCTTGCAACTATTGATTTTTGATTATATTGCATTTCATGTATACAAATATAATTTATGTATTGCCTGCCTTCTGGGTGCACCTGACATCTGGGGCAAGAAAGACTGAAGAAAATGGTGTCGTCTGTGTCTTATATACTCCTGCCTCACTGACGTCAGGAAAGAAAGCGACAACAACCGACGCCAGACCTAGACTTTGGAATTCGGCCGACCGAGGGACCGCCTGACGGCAGAGAACCCATCTGTGATTACTGCAGCTGTATTAGCACTCTAACATCTACATTTATGGTAGGTACAAAACTGTGCTTTACTGCACCAGGACACCTGACCCCCAAGGCACTGGCAATAGATGCCTTCTCAATATCCTGGAAAGGGAAACTTCTGTATGCCTCCCCCCTTGATTCAACAGGTGCTGCTGAAAATTCAGCAGGACTCACCAAAAATCTTGCTGGTGACTCCCTACTGGCCAAGAAAGCACTGGTTCCCCCTTCTCCATTTGTCCAAGTGCAATCACCACAAGTTTACCCCCCTCAGTGGACCTACTCACACAGCACAAGGGATCCTGCAGGGGGCTAGGAAACCTAACACAAGAAAATCCTAATTTGGTGTCTCAAAAGACAGTTGGACCCACTGGAAAGCGATATTTCACTTATCTTGTCATGCCTGTGTTAACTATTGCAGACAGGACTGACCTACTCATCCTTAAAAGCACACTTGTCTGCAATTTCTGCCTGTATACCTCTGGATCCACCCCTTGCATCCAGACTTCCTGCTAAACCCTTCCTCAAAGGGGTACTTCACTTGAGACCACCCAGGAAACCGTTGTCTCCTCCCTGGGACCTTAACTATGTATTAGAAAAACTCACCCTAGCCCCTTTTGAGCCAGCAAACAAAACCTCCCTAAACTTTTGCAAATGGAAAACTGTTTCATTGGTGGCTCTTACCTCACCCAGGAGGGTCTCAGAGCTACAAACTCTAATGGCTACACAACCTTTTTAAGTCTACCACCTTGACAAGGTTACTCTCAGGACTAACCAGTCTTTCATGCCCAAAGTAGTGAATGACCTATCCTTGAACCAGGCCATTCACCTGCCCACCTTTTTCCCCAATCCACAGGGATAGAGTACATGATTCACTAGACATCCACAGACAACTTAGGTTTTATCTACATAAAACCAAGTCCATTAGGAAATCCAACTGTTGTGTCTCCTTCCACCCCAGATCCCTGGGGAAAGCAGTGACCAAACAGACCAATTTCAGCTGGGATCTCCTGGGCCATTTCCTTCTGCTATCTACATCATGGGAAGACCTTGCAGAGCAATGTCAAACCCACTCCAGAGCAATGGTCTCTTCTGGAGCCTTCTTTAAGGGGCTAGACACCAACTCCATACTTAAAGCAGCTGTTTGGTCCTCTGTGCACACCTTCACCAAGCACTACAAGCTGAACCATATCTCTAGAGCCAGGGTGGGGTTTGCCAGGGCTATCCTACACATATTCCTGGAAACCTCTTCCAGACCTCTACCCAGGCCTCAGTTTTGGCACTCACCCACATGTAGAATACTGCAACACTGGAATAGAAGGACATAGGAAAGTTGTGTAAAATCTTACCATAACCATATATGTCCTTCTCTTTGTTGCAGTATTCCTTCCCTCCCTCCTGTCAAGTTGCACTAGTTTTTCTGGGTGGCACTGGACAGGCTATGCCCTTATAGGACTGGCTTCGACTGGGGCTTTGTGTTCTGAGGGCTGGTGCATGCAGACATCACTTTTATGGCTAACATTCCTGCTGCCATGTCAGATATCTGATGCACCTAGAGGGACTGAAAATCTTTGGAATCCTGGCCGGATGAACTGGAAAGGAAGAAGGGTAAACCCACATTTAGAATACTGCAACATGGAAGAGGACATATATGGTTATGGTAAGATTTTGCACAACTTTCCTTTCTCCCTACTTTTCAAAATGGTCAGAGGCAATTACCACAATCTTCCTCACAGACTGGATCTACTTAAGACCAGAAGTTTTTGATGCACCCCAACCTCAGTTATCTTCAGCTGACTGCCTGGATTACAGGGTCTTAATTCTTTTTAGACGCCCATTTATTGAAGACCTGCAGCAGGTACTAATGGAGACAAATAAGCTTGCCACTAGAAAATACTATATTAACAAATGGAAACATTTTTAGTTGGTGCCAACAACATAACCAGCACCCATTCAGAGCTAGTTTTTCTCTGGTTTTACAATATTTGTGAGTTACTATCCCATGGCTTGCTTTATTCCTCGTCAGCCATTCAACATGTCTGCCCATGGATCCTCCTCTTTCAATTCAGTCTTGCGTTGAAATGTTCTTGAAAAGGGGGTTTGCATAAGAAACCTCCAAGAGAACTGGTGGGCCATCCTTGGGATCTTAATTTTGTGTTTGAGATGGTAACAGATGCTCCTGAACAAGCTAATCTGTCTTTGGGTTCTTGACATGAAAAACCGTTTTATGGGCTGCTCTGACCTCTGCAAAAAACGTATCAGAGTTGCAACCTGTTATGGTGAGTCAACCCTACCTCATTTTCCATAGGGATGTGGTTTCTTTAGGTATAAAACAAGGGTTAGTTTTCAAAGTGGTATCAAAGTTTACTTTAAGCCAAGCTATCTCCCCGTTTTCTGTCCTGAACTTAAAAATGAGGGAGGATACTCCATTCCTTAATGTCCACAGAAAACTTTGGTCACCATCTTGCCCTAACTAAATCTTTCAGATCTTCAGATCAATTGTTCATTTCTTGCAAAGGTAAGAAGGGACAACCTGTGTCAAGACAGACTATTTCCAAGTGGATGTCAAAGGCCATTATCTTTTGTTATACTTGCCATAACCAAACTGTTCCAGGCAGGGTCAAGGCCTGCTCTACCAGAAACTTGGATTTTGTGGCTTTTTGGAAGCTGCTACTCTGTGTATATTTTTACAAACTAATCCAAGCTTGATTCCTTCTCTAGGTCCTGACCTAGGGCATACAGGTGTGTGTAATATATATACATATATAAACAGTCATTTATTCATTCCTAGCGTTGCCCTTTCAGGGCTCAGGCAGGAAAGCTCTGAAGGGCTTCATGTTCAGACTGGTCTTGGTCAGCTCAACTCGAGCTGCTTAACAGTTTGGTGATTCGTCCATTTCTACTTAACTGGATAATCTACTTGTAACTTCATGGTGCCTGTGTTACAGGAAGGGCAGTAGAGTGTGTCTTCTAGGTGAAGTGAATTTATCTGGACTAATCCTTTGTACTCTGATACTTTACCCACTGGGTGGGATGGCTTTTCAGCACTTCAGACTGTGATGTGAAAATTGATTTTGGACCGGGTCTGCATCCTACCAGGGTGGAGGTGATCCTTGGTTAGTGAGAACTTCATCCTGTACTAATCACCCTTTTTACAACTTTGGGGCCAGCAAGCCACTCAGGAGGGTGTGATTTTTGGAAGCTTGGAGGCATTCCTATTCTGGAGGCTGTGCTTGACAGGAGCTGATCTTTGTTTACTTCCTGGAATCCTAGAAGTGATTTCCTTAAGCATCCTCAGGGTGACTGATTTTGGGACCAAAAATGCAGGGCATCAGGCATGGTGACCTTGTAGGTTGAGACTGCATATTAAGGTTTGCTGTTTGGCCGTGCTGATCATTAGTCATTAACAGCACTGTACATTTAACCAAATTTTAGTCCTTTCTCACTGTGTAGTTTGAACAGGCTTGGTTCCTGCTATGAAGTTGAGGGGAATCCCCTCCCCCTTTCTGATAAGCCTTATCCATGTCTCATTTTGACAGCTGTCTCTGATGCAGTGGACATTGAACTGGTGGTCACAGCCATAGGTCTCAGCCTTCTTAGAGGCCAGTTTGGAGCGCAGACCATAATGTATGACTTACACAAAATTTGGAACACATGCTCCTTCAGTGTGAAAGTAGGACCTTTGCCATGGTGTTTGAGCCAAGGTATTACTTTACTTAAGTAATGTCTACACCCTTTCTGTCATGCAGACAGAATTGTATACGTACACAGATGTAGAAGCAGAAGACAGTGTCTCACAAATGTAGAGGAACTCGTACACGTGCACAGCAGTGACTTTTCTGTTGGGATGATTTATGTATTTAATCATTTATTGAATCAAAATAAAATACCCAAGGAGTACTCCGTCAACTAAGTGGCTGTAATTGCTAGGCACTGAGAGTTGCACAGAAAGATGCAGGGGTACAGGCAGTCTGACGCATTATCTGCTCATTGAAGCGTACTCTGCACCTAGAGACACCTTGGACCCTGTATTCCATGTACATTTTATTCTGATTCTCTGCAGAAGTACGTGCATTGTACCTAGTGATGTTACTGCTGTCAGACAGTCCAAAGCACTACATCTCCTATTATCCTGTACCCTCAGTGTTTTCAGCTGTCCTTGACTTTGTTGAATGTCCCCGATTTTTTTTTTTCTCATTTTACTGTTTGGTCTTCAGACATTCGTCACATATTGAGGATTGCAGTCCCTAAATATACTTTTTAGGTTTCAGACTTCATAAACTGCATGTCATTGCAAAATGTATTTTATCAAATTTCAAAATATATAACCATTTTGAAAATCTGTGATTTGGGAGCTTTGCCCCCAGTTATTTTTGGCTTCATTCCCGATTCTTGAGCTAAGAGGCTGTCCTCCACTTAGTTGGGAAAAAAAAAAAAACACTGAAGTCACATTTAGAAGAGGCAAGTTTGCAGATGCTAGGTATAGTGTGCTGTGAATTTGTATGTTAAACGACAAAATGTGAACTGGAATTTTTGTTCAGTTTGTATTTTGACTCTAAATCCACTGCCGATATTTTAGCGGTAATGCTTAGTTTGCTGTATATTTTGTACAAGTGTATAAAACCCTCATTTTTAATTGTATTAATTTGTAAAATAACCAGCCACTGTTTTGATGTCTAACTTGCCTTCCGAGTGCATGTTCTGTTTTTAGAACAGGTTGCTACAGTGCCTTGGACTGAAGTGCTACAATTTGTAAATGTACTTTTGTCTCAGTCAGTCCACCCTCCCTTTCTTCCTTATGTCTGATTCAGAACTACCTTACTTTGCATCTTGTCTTTTCTTGGCAAGTGTCGTCACAAGAGCAGTGGTTGTTTTTATCTCATAACTGTGATACTTTTGTCGTCCAGATGTAATGATTTTTGTTAATTTCATGGTAGGCAGTCATGCTGTTTGTAGTGAATACACACAGGCATCCACATCCTTGTAATTGCTGGTGTTGCAGTTATGTGCTTTGGTCCCGTTTTGCTTTTTTCTTTAGTTTTTCTCCCCATCTCTAAATGCAGTTAATCACAATACTGTGTAGTGAGGGGAAAAGGAAAGTGACAGAAGGCTGTTTTTGCATCCTGTTCATGCTTTTGGGGTAGGCTACCCTGAAACCACGGACTTCTACCAGGCAGTCACATTGACTGTTTGAGCTCCAAAAGAATATTCTCTGATTAGCCTCCTTTCTCGTTATGCTGCTCGACTATAATTTTTGTGATTTGGGAGACTGTCAGAAAACAGAAAATGGTACCACCACTGTTGGAAGTGGAATGCTGCTGCACTTCAGTGTCAGATGCAGAGCTTTCCTCACAGTGCAGTGCATGTGAACGCGAGGTTCACAGTAGTATTGCCTGCAAATGTATGCTTGACTTATCAAGGGAAGGCCTTGCGCTCACAGTAGTTCTGCTGAGTACCTTCAAACGTGCTTTTGTTCCTGCATGGTGCCCTCTTAGAAGGAGGGCTTTTCTGACCCTAGCATTCCCACTGTTGAGTAGGAGTTTCAGGAGCTTCTGACAGTGTCATTTTAATAGGTTCATAGGTGTGCACTCAGCTAATGGCCTTGAAGCCTTTACAAGCCTAGCCCATAGAAGTGCCCTGGCATCGTGCTGCCCGACATTAATTCCCAGTGCCTCTATCAAGTAAAGCCAGTGGATTGATCCCTGGGATGAACTTTCTATTTCCCATCCATTCATCAAGATTTCTCTTTGAGGGCCAGTGAGGTGCTCTGCTTGACATGTGGGCAGTCTCTGGGTTATGAACCTGTCCCTCCAACATGTTCTGTTGATTGTGGCAATGAGGTTGAGGTCTGTGGAGCGTGTGGTGTGGAGGGATTGGGATTTCTTTAGATGTAGCATTTCTAAGAGCTGGGACAGACATGGTTTTGTAAGTCAACCAGAGATCCCCTCTTAGTAGACAATATGAGACAGAGAATAGCTGGAGGTTTTTTTGAGTCTGTCCATGTAGAACATTTGTTTAAGGCCTATGATTCCCTTTGTGAGGTACTTTTGTGGCCTTTCCAGCTGTTTCATGTGTCTAGTGAGGTACATGCCAAATGGGGCATTATACTCGATGATTGGCATAATGAGGGAAGAGTAGAGAGAGAGGACCTCTTTCTTCCTGGATGCAAAACCTTTGGTAATGATGTGCCACAAAGGAGGACTTTCTAACCAGTGGCAATGTGGTGGAGAGGTTGCTGTCAACCTGTGTCCCCGGATCTCTTGTAACACCTTGATGTCCTTCAAGAATGCAACTGCAGTCATAACATATGGGTTGTCCTACCTCAGGCAGCCCTCGGTCGGCCGAATTCCAAAGTCTGGGTCCGGCGTCGGCTGGTGTCACCTCCTCTCCAGCGTCAACGGCTGGAGTATAAAGGCATCGGCCGACGCCATCTTCTCCAGTCTTTCTTGCCGCGCGGTGCCCGAAGCAGAAGCAGTTCGCAAGTGCCGGTCGGTCAGCTCCTGAGTTTTCAGTACCGAAGTCATCTAAAAGCTAAGTACCCCGTTGGGGAACATTTATTCTTGCCTCAGCCGATGTCAGAACAAATTGAGAAAGTTAATAATTGTTTGTCTTGTGGTAAACAAATACCTCATAAGGGCTTCCACTCTCTCTGCCTTCCTTGCCTGGGCCCAGACCACGACGTCTCGGCCTGTGCTTGCTTTAATAAGCGCACTCTCAGGTGCCGGGCAGAATTCGCCGAGAACTTTTTCGGTGAATCTTTTGCGTATATCATGCCGTCGGATCAACAGACGACCCAGTCTGCTAAAAAACGCAAGGACCGGGACCGACATCCTCGGCCCGCGTCCACTACCGATGCTACTCCTAAACCCCCTGCTAGTGCTCCGGTCCCTTCGGAAGTGGTAAATCCACCGCTCCAGGCCGACGACACAACGTTACCACGACCTTCGGTCTCAGAGATCTCTCCGATGCCGGTTGTTGATTTTCCTCTGGAAACCGAAGTTCTGGATCTACCCGACACCATTTCTGTGGACAAGGTTACACCTGCACGTGGGGCTGCTAGGCCCCCTGTATCCATGTCCATCAAGGCCTTTGCACGTGCTACGGCCGCCAGTCAGGCCAAGGCCCATCCTAAGCCTGCTACCCAGGCCCCTTCATCTGATAAGCAGATCATGTCTTTGGCTGCAGATCTTATTTCCCTTATCAGGGGGACTCAGCCTCATCCGGACAGGGGTTCTCAGCCATCTGCAGAGAAAAGGCCTAGAACTGAGCAGGCGGACGACCTCTCTTCGGATGAAGCCTCTGGGGATTCTGAGCATTCTGATACCCAAGAAGAATCCTTCCAGGCCTACGAGGACTCTGATGCTGAGGAATCAATTCCCTCTGCCTCCCCTCCAGAGGATTTCTCTTATTGGTGAAGTCCTGCATTCCATGAGGGAACATTTTCAATGGCAGGGTCAGGAATTCTCTGACTCCAGGAAAAGGCTTCATACCTTCCTCAAGCTTCCCCAGCACAGACCTTTGGCTATTCCACCTGTTATGGATGTTTTGGATGATGTTTTCTCTGACTCCAGTGCTAACCCTGACTCTCTTCCTCCTGCTCCTGTCAAGCCGGACAGATATTATAGGGTCCCTGACACTCACAAGCACCTTTTTAAGGCCCACTCTGTGGATCTAGAAACTATTTCACAGGGCCCCAAGGGAGTGGCTACCACCTCTGCCAAAAACCCTCTGCCGGCAGACAGAGAAGCAAGGTCCCTGGAGAGATGGGGGTAAAAAAGTATATACCTCTACTACCCTAGCTATGAGGTCACTTAACTGCCTTTTCCACATGTTTCAGTACCAAGATTTTCTCCTGGATGATTTACAGAAAAAGTTAGCCTCTCCTGAGCCTATTGATAAAAAGGCATTGCAGGAACATGTACATAACACTCAGCAGGTTAATAACAATTTTCTTCAGTGTGGTTATGATGCATTGGAAGCTTCATGTAGGGCAGCTATGACTGGGGCTGTGATACGTAGACATGCTTGGTTAAAGGATCAGTCTTTGCCTGACCATGTTAAAGTAAAGTTACTTGATGCACCTCTGGAAAAACAGAAGCTTTTTGGTGCTAATGCACAAGATGTGTTGAAATCCATTGAGGAAAAAGCAAAATCAGTACAGACAGTCAAGGATTTCTTTCAGGTTCAGCCACCCAGATTCAGCAGAAACTGGCCCTCAAAGAATTGGTCCTTCCCCGGCTCAGACAAGTTTCAAAGGGGAAAAAGCAGGTGTGCCCGGGGTAGAGGGCAATACAGAGGATCTTACAGGGGCCGCCAATGGCAACCTCCAAATCAAAGAAGTGGCGCAGACAGTTCAGCTGCACCACAAGGACAATCACAATGACTTGGCTTTCATACCGCCTACAAAGGTTCAAAGAGAAGCACCTTTGGGCGGAAAATTATCCTTATTCTCTCAAAACTGGCATATCTTAACCAAGGACAACTGGATTTTGGATTTGATAGACAAAGGTTACAGATTCCACTTCCACACATTACCAATAAGACAAGGCATGCCAAACCTGCCACATCATCAAAGGGCAGAGGCGCTCACTCAAGTTTCCAAGCTGTTATTTATTTATTTATTTATTTTGCATTTGTTAACCGGGCTAGTCTAGCTGGATACATATCCGTTTTCAGTAGAGGCCCGAGGAGAAAAGCTCCAAACAAACAGAATGGTCAGTACATGTTTAAATTACAAGATTCAAAATAGAGTTACAAAAAAGAGAATACAAATGTACAAGATGAAAAAAAAAATTACATAGATGTTATATAAGACAAAGAACATACTGGAGGTTATACATAGCATTAATTTCGCATATACTAATGGAATATAGACTGGATCAAGTATAATCCTCATTACTATTAGGAATGAGAGATTTTAGAGATCTGGATAAGGGAAATGGGCTAGGGAGATGTGGGACTAGGAGGGTATGAGATATGTAGTTAGTCAGGTGCACGACATGGGCATAGCCACTGCGTTGTGAGATATTCTTTAAGGTTGTTTTTGAATTGATTGTGCGAGGTTGCAAGTCTTGGGTAGTTTGGCAGGGAGTTCCACGGCTTGCCAATGGAGTTGGCGTAGAGGGCATCCCCACCTGAGTTTTTAGCTTTAATGGTTAGGATCTGGGTGCTGTTGGATGATCGAAGACTATTGAGGTTAGTGTATGGAGTCAGAAATGCTGCACAGTGAGGGAGTTTTATCAGGATGGTTGATTATTTTGTAAGCTTCGGTGAGTTGGTTAAGTTTGAGGAGATTAGGCAGTTCCAACCAGCCAAGGTTCCTCAGGTTAAGACAATGGTGGGTTCGATAAGGGGAACCTGTTATAAATCTAGCAATGTGGTTGTAGGCAAGAGGGAGCATGTTAAGTTCACGTTTATTGAGGAAAGAGAGGACCGGGGAAGCATAGAGGAGGGAAGAGAGGAGATGAGTACGGGCAATAGTTAATTTGGTAGTAGGAGTTAAGAAATTTTTAATTCTGTACATGGATCCTAGTTTTTTATTAACAGACTTTACGGTTTGAGTAATGTGTATGTCGAATTTGAGCTTATGATCAATGGTAACACCTAGTAATTTGGTACTGGTGACAGGGGTTATGAGGGTCCCATTGTTGGATTTAACATGGAAGGTTATGTTGTTAGTGTTTGGGAGTTCTTTACCTAGGGGTGAGAAGACGTTGGGGAAGAATAGTAATAATTTTGTTTTAGTTGGGTTGAGTAGGAGTTTCTAATCGGTGAACCATTTTTCAACTAGAGAAAAACAGTGTTGAGTGATGGTTTGGAGATTCGAGAGGGAGACGTCTGAGCAGATTAGGGTGGAGTCGTCGGCATATTGGATGCAGGTGGATTTAGGGATGACTGATTGAAGGTCATTTATGAAGATGGAAAACAGAAGTGGGCCCAGTATAGAGCCCTGAGGAACACCTATGGTATTCGGGAGCAGTCCTGATATTCTGTTTTGCCACAGGACAGCTTGTTGCCTACCAGTGAGGTAGGCCTTGAACCAGTTTAGTGCTGGAGTGTTCAGATGCAGGGTTTCAAGGGTGTTAAGAAGGAGCTGATGATTGACCATATTGAATGCTTTTGATAGGTCCAGAAAGAGGGCAGAGGATATAAGTTTGTTATTTCGATTGTTATTGATGGAGTCAACAAAGGAAAGGAGGGCAGTAGTTGTACTATGGTGGGGGTGAAAGCCGTGCTGGGAGTTGGACAAGAGATGATTAAAGGTTAGGTAGTGAAGAAGTTGTTTGTGGATGCATCTTTCCATGATTTTCGCTATTGGGGACAGTATTGCTATTGGTCTATAATTTGACGTTTCCATGGAGGTACCTCCTTTGTGAAGCGAAATCTTCCAAATAGAGGGGATGTTCGTCTCAGTTATAGTTCTATTGATAAGGATTGATATGGGGTAGTCTATTACATCAGACGCAATTTGTAAGAATTCCGCAGGAAGGTGGTCAGCCGCTAGGGTGGTTGGTTTGAGTTTTTTTAAGAGGGTACGTACATAAGAGGAAGAGACTGGCTTTAAATTGAAAGGGGTAGGGGTGTCAACATGCAGTTGAGCGGCAGATGGGGGAGTGGAGGTTAGTTGACTGGCTAGAGTTTGGATAGTCTCAGTGAAGGAGTTGAAGGTGTTGGCTACTTCTTCCTGCCCTTTCTCTATCAGTTTCTCGGGGGTTGGGGTGGAGGTTTTACCTGGGTGCAGAAGGTTGTTAAAACTGTTAAGTATAAAAGCAATAGAAAGGGTTCCTCCTCAGGAGCAAGGCCAGGGATTTTATTCAAGGCTGTTCCTTGTTCCAAGAAAAGGAAACAAATGGAGACCCATACTGAACTTGTCAACTCTAAACACTTTTCTCATGGTGCCAAAGTTCAAAATGCTGACGTTGCAGCAACTCCTTCCCATGCTGGGCAAGGGGTCTTGGCTGGTCACTCTGGACCTCAAGGAGGCATACCTGCATGTCCCAATCAGACAAAGCTGCAGAAGATACCTCAGATTTCTTGCAGGGACAGAGCATTATCAATTCTCAGCATTGCCGTTTGGCTTATCTACTGCACCCAGAGTGTTCACGAAATGCCTGGCATCAGTAGTGGCACACTGCAGACTACAGGGGATTCAAATATACCCCTACCTGGATGACTGCCTCATACAAGCAGACAACAAACAAACCTTAAAAGAAAATTTGGACTATGTCATGCATCTACTGCAGACCTTGGGATACACAGTCAACATTCAAAAGTCAAAACTACTGCCATCCCAACAGATTATCTTCCTAGGAGCCAAACTGGACACACAAAACCAAATGGCCTACCTCACAGAGGAAAAGCAGCAGCATTTACCAGAGTACTTCAAAGGCCTAGCAAAACTCTCCCAGCTGACTGCAAGGAAAATCCTGCAGGCCCTGGGGTTCATGGCATCCTTCTGATACCTTTGGCAAGACTTCATATGAGAAAGCTGCAATGGTATTTAAAAAACTTATGGTCTCAACACAACCAAAGCCTAGAGGACATAATCCCACTTATTCCATGTTTGCAAAAGGAATTCCTATGGTGGGCTCAAGCCAGTCAGCAAAACAAAGGCATGTCTTTCAACAGACCTCAAGCAGGCCAAATGATTACAACAGACGCCTCAGACCATGGATGGGGGGCGCACATGGAGGGCAGATGCATTCAAGGTTTTTGGACGCCAAAGGAAAGGCATCTGCACATAAACCAAAAGGAGATGTTGGTAGTGATACATGCAATCGAAACTTTCGAAAAATCACTACAACAAGGGCATTTGCTAATAAGGACAGACAACACCACTGTCATGTGGTACATAAACAAGCAGGGGGGCACCCATTCTTATCCCGTCTGCAGACTAGCAATGCTTCTCTGGGAAAAATCTCTGAGCCTGAAGATACATTTACAATCCCAGTTTGTACCAGGCAAGGACAATGTACTGGCGGACCAGCTGAGCAGAAATTTTATGGATCCACACAAATGGATGCTGCACCCTCACATTTTCTCTCAACTGATGCAGACATGGGGAAGACCGGACGTAGATCTCTTTGCTTCCCACTTAAATCATCACCTGGAAAAGTTCTGCACAAGGACTCACCATCCTCTAGCATGGAAAACGGATGCTCTTTCTTTCAGCTGGAATTCTCTGAAAATTTATGCATTCCCTCCTCTGCCTCTGCTGACCAAGGTGATACTGAAGATCAAAGCAGAACAACCAACAGGCATCTTGATAGCTCCGGACTGGCCAAGGCAACACTGGTACCCATTGCTATTGACCATAACTCGGACCAAACCATGGCCTCTGACCCTATGGCCCCTGCTCTTAACACAACACAATTACAGGACTGTACATCAAGACCTGAAAACATTACACCTGACAGCCTGGAGGCTACCATGATTTCTCCACCTAGCTCTCTTTCCAAATCAGTTCAAGAGATCTTGCTGGAAGCACGCAGACCTTCCACCAGAAAAACCTATTCGGCCAAGTGGAAGAGATTCAGCATCTGGAATGCCAACAGGGGTCAGGACACAACATTACCGAGTATACCTCAGATATTAGAATACTTGGCAGAACTATTTCATACTGGACTCTCATACTCTTCAATAAAGATTCATGCCTCAGCAATCTCAGCAAGATACAACTGTGACCCTCCAGTGTTTTCACATCCATTGCTACGACAGTTTCTAAGAGGAATAAAGAATATCAAACCTCCCAGAAGACAGCCAGTACCTGCATGGGACCTCAATTATGTGTTGGAAAAATTAACTCTTCCTCCATTTGAACCAGCAGCAACTTCAGAAATTCAATTTCTTTCATGGAAGACGGTCTTACTGGCAGTCACATCTGCAAGAAGAGTTTCGGAGATGCAGGCACTCATGGCAGTGCCTCCCTTCTTTCATCAAGACAGAGTTTCTCTAAAAACAAATCCTACATTTATGCCAAAAGTTATTTCCAAGGTTTCTCTAAATCAAGCTATTCACCTGCCTACATTCTTCCCCAATCCTCAAAACAAGGGGGAAAAACTACTGCATACTTTGGACATACACAGACAACTACGTTACTACTTGGACAGAACTAAGGCCACCAGAAAGTCTGACCAACTGTTTGTAGCCTATGCTGCTGGAATACAAGGAAAAGCAATCTCCAAACAAACAATTTCAAAATGGATTGGACATTGCATCAGATTCTGCTATTCATTCCATGGAAAAGGTGTGCCTGCCAATATTAGGCCACATTCCACCAGAGCTTTAGCCACTTCCACAGCTTTCCTAAGAGGAGTGGCAACAAAGGACATTCTAGAGGCTGCTACATGGAGCTCCGTGCATACATTTACCAAGCACTACAACTTGCCTTTATACTCCAGATCCCGAGCAGGCTTTGCTTCGGCAGTCCTGCAGGAGATTTTAGCTACACCAATCCTTATCATAGATCCATCCACCCCCAGCTTGGCTATGGTATTCAACCCATATGTTATGACTGCAGTTGTATTCTTGAAGGACATAGTACAGTTTTGTACCTACCATAAATGTAGATGTCCAATAGATATGCAACTGCAGTCGGATTTTCCCTCCCTCCTACCCCTCTGTATCCTTCTTTTTTTGGGTCCCTACCCCTTATCCCATTAGCTGGGGGTATTTCCTATGGTGTATCTGTTTATTACTGTTGTGCATGTTTGGATTATTTTTATCCATTTACCAAAATTAGCCTTCCTAGGAGGGCACCTGGCATCTGGGGCAAGAAACACTGAAGAAGATGGCGTCGGCCGATGCCTTTATACTCCAGCAGTTGTGACGTCGGAGAGGAGGCGACACCAGCCAACGCCGGACCCAGACTTTGGAATTCGGCCGACCGAGGGCTGCCTGAGGCAGGACAACCCATATGTTATGACTGCAGTTGCATATCTATCGGACATCTACATTTATGGTAGGTACAAAACTGTACTTTCAGTGGGCTCCCATTGATGTGGTAAGTAGTGGGAACGGAGTTTTTCCCAAAAGGGATGACTATGCATTTTTTGGGATTAAGCTTAAGACCATGATTTCGACACCCGTCATCTGTCTCTGTGAGGCCTTTTCTGTAGGATGTCTACAAAACTTGGGGCATTAATAATGGCTCCCAGCTTGCAGTCATTTGCCTCATACAGATTTTCATTCGTACTGTATTCCTTGCCTAGGCTCTGACCACGACATACATTGTCGGTATTTTTTTGCCTCTAAATATTTCGGTTCTCTGTTTAATTATCCAAAAATGTAGTCTGTTAGCCATCCGACTACCGGAATTCTGAAAAAATGCAAAGATAAAAGACCGAGACAGGCCGCCGAGGGAGGTCCAAAACTGCCGACGAAGCTTCTCCTAAGCCAGCCGCCAGTTTGCCAGTACTCAGTGACAGGCTTTTGCAGCCCCTGATACCCACTACTTCTGATTCGCAGGCCTCTGCTGAGACCCATTCGGAGTCCGGTATGCCGTGAGATACTTCAACTGTGGAACCTGTGGACGCTACTACCTTGGATGGGTGCGGAGCCACTGTGCAGCCACCGGCTTCTGAGGGTATATTCAGGCCTACGGACTTGAATATTAAATCAACGCCTCCTTCATTAATGAGGCCTAAATCTTGATCCGTGTTTACAAAATGATGCCCAGGCCACATGCTCAGGCCTCTATGCCTAAACAAAAAATTATAAAAATGGTTGAAGATCTAATAACTTTAACCCCCCCCCCCCCCCCCCCCGAGGCCTAGGGCTGAGCTTGATTATGAATCTTCTGATCAGGCTTCTGTTTTTTCTGACTCTTCTGATGACCTGGATTTGTCCTTTACCTACTTATGACGATTCTGATGCAGAGGACTGTATTCCCTCTGCTTCCTTTCCTGAGGATTTTTCTTTTGGGGAAACCTTACATACTCTGAGGGAGCATTTTCACTGGGAAAGTCAGGAATTTTCTGATTCAAAAAAGAGACTTGGGGATTTCCTTCTCCTACCTCAGCATAGGCCTTTGGCAATTCCTCCAGTACTAGACATTGTTGTTGATTTCTTGGAATCCAGTTTGGCCCCTGATTCTCTGCCTCCTGCTCCCAGTAAACCTGACATATTGCAGGGTCCCTGAGTCCCATAAGTTCCTTTATAAAAATCCTATTGCAGATCCAGAGACTATTTCACAGGGGCCCAAGGGCATTAAGGCTTCTACTGCTAAAAATCCTACCCCTTCTGATGGAGACTCTAGGGCGCTGGATAGATGGGGTAAAAAGCTTTATACTTCAGCAACCTTGGCAATCAGAGCTTTAAACTGCCAATTTCATATGTTAAAATATCAGCAACATCTTATTGGACTACTTAAACAGAAAATGATATTGATTCCTGACTGTGTGGAAAATAAAGACTTACAGGATTTAATGCATTCTGCTGAACAAGTTGGAAAACATACTTTGCAATGTGGCTTTGATTCTTTAGAGGACTCTTGCAGGGCTGCTGTTACTGGGTCTGTGCTTAGAAGGCATGCTTGGCTTAAGGGGCAATCTTTGCCTGATCGTGTTAAAGCTATATTGTTGGATGCTCCTTTAAATCAGGACCGCCTGTTTGACAATAAGGCTGAAGAACTTAAAAAGATGGAAGGTAAAGCTAAATCTATGCAAACTGTTAAAGATTTTTTACAAGTTCAGCCTCCTAGATTTAGTAGACACAGGCCTTCTAAGAATTGGTCCTTTCCAGCCACTTCCTGGTATTCTCAAGCCAAACCCAGCCACAGCAAAAACCCCCAGTTTCAGTCCCAGGGGACACACAGAACTAAGCAGTTGGGGGGCCTCCACTTCCAAATCTGGGAATAAGACTCCCCCCTATGGTAAACTGTCTCAATGACTTCCTTTTAAAATTTCCAAGTACTTGTCAACTGACTGCCCCTTTGGGGGGAAAGATTGCTCTTCATGCAAAGAACTGGGAACTCATTACCCAGGACAAATGGGTTTTAAGTATAGTGTCCCAGGGATACAGATTTCACTTCCACATGTTGCCAACACCAAGCAGGTGGCTGGATCTACCCCCAAATCAGTGGGCAGAGGCCCAAAAACAAGTACTTACTCTCTTAAGCATGGGGGCTATTCAGCTGGTACCAGAAGAGGAAAAAGGGACAAGGTTTCTACTCAAGACTTTTCCTTGTACCCAGAAAAGACAATTCATGGCGTCCTATCCTGGACCTGTCTACTCTAAACACCTTTCTGGAGATTCCAAAATTCAAGATGCTGACTCTTCAATTACTTCCTATGCTAGGCAAAGATGCCTGGTTTGCAACATTAGATCTAAAAGAAGCATACCTGCACATCCCAATCAGAGAATCTTGCGGAAAATACCCAGGCTTCAAAGCAGGCTACACGCAGTTCTCTGCACTGCCCTTTGGCTCATCTACTGTGCCCAGGGTATTCACAAAGTGCCTAGCTCTAGTGATTACATTTTGCAGGCAAAGTATTATTCAAATGTACCTTTACCTGGACGATTGTCTAATTCAGGCAGAAAGCCAGGACGTACTTTTGAATCATCTGGCGTTTTGTAAAAAGGGTTTTAACTTGTCTGGGGTACACCATAAATGAAAAATCACAACTGGTACCCTGTCAAATTACATTCCTCTGAGCAAGCTTGAATACAACTTCCCAGATGGCTTACCACGCGCCAGAAAAGCAAACTCATTTGACAACCTAGAAGGAAATGCAACACTGTGGTGTAGACAAACTGGTCCTCCAAAAAGACTAGTATCCAATGTAAAAAATATAGGAGACACCAGACCAAGGCAGGTGAGGATAAAGTTAAATTGTAATCCACAAAGTACAAACAATGGTGAGCGCTTTCGTAGCGAGAGCTACTTCATCAGACAGTTAAAATCATTACTCACTCATATTTAAAAGTTACAAACAGCCAGTCAGAATCAAAGTTCAATTAAGACAATACTATTAAGCTGTAAATTAACAACAATATAACAGACATACTTAAAGTGCCAAGTCTAGTCTGTAGTCCTAGAATAAACCTTTTAAATATATTTAAAATATATTTAAAATTGCATTTAATTTTTTTTATCTGCACAATGGTTTGAGTAAGTACAGGTTTAATAGAAACTTTGTCATTTAGGCCCCTGCCTATATTAGCCCACATCCTAATGATCCATTCAAGTTCCTTATTTCTACCAGGTTCTTTATAGGGCCACCTCTGCAACCTATTTTGACTTTCTCTACCACCATGAATTTAAATGTGTGTCGTATCTGATGCCATCACGTGTCTTGCTAGGGCATTAGTCTCTGCCCTCCTATGCAGATCATAAACATGCTCCCTGATCCTATCACGAAACCTCCGTGCGGTCATACCTATATAAAATGAGCAACATACATTACAGTGAGCTAAATATACAATATCTGTGGTATTACAGTTAGCTGATTAAAGTAAACAGTCTTCCTCGTATCTGGGTGTTCAGAACATCCTTTCTCATCAATATATTTACAATAATTGCAGGAATTACAGGGAAAGGTTCCATGATTGTGTGTTATGGGTTCAGTATTCAACTCATGGCCATATCTAGGTCCACATAAAAGCCTCTTAATGGATTTCTTGTTTTTATATGCACATCTGGGGTTATTTCCTACCAGTGTTTTAACCTTTTCATCTGATCGGAGTATATTCCAATTTCTGGAATAAATCTCCTGGAACAGCCTAATGTTACTTGCATACGTAACTGAAATCCTCGGGGTTCTTTTGTGCAGTTTTTTGCTGATAAACCTGATTCGGACTGGAGAAATAAGGTTTCCCTATGCTATTCCTGATGGAGTGTGTATTAGAGGTTATGGACCTAATTTCCTTTTTCTTATACCCTCTCTCATGAAATCTCCCTTCTAGCAGTTCACTTACAAATTTCTCATCTTTGGCTGTTAATATAGATGTTCTTAGTACTTGCCCTTTTATCACATTTCTGAACCCATGCTGGGGATGCATACTCTATGTACGCAAGTGTTTCTATAACATTCTTTATGAAAAATCTCAGTATAGAATTCACCTGTGCTTGCCCTAGTAATACTGACATCTAGAAATTCAACACATTTATTTGAACTATGAGCTGTAAACCTCAAAAAATATGTGCTGTTATTTATATCCCTCAGGAAGTGTTGTAGGATCGATACACCTCCCACAACAGGAAGAGGTCATCTACAAACCTTCGATAAAAGATTTTCTCACATACTCCTGCAAGAATATTTAGTGATTCTCATTCAGCCATAACCAGGTTGGCGTAGCTATTAGCACAAGAAGTGCCCATAGCCACGCCACCTTTGTCTGTAAATGTTATGTTCAAGCATAAACACATTATTGTCTAATATGGTTTCCACCAAAAAGCAGAGATCATCTACCATTCTAGATTCATACATTCTGTCTTCCTTTAAATACTGATGTAAAAACTCCAGACCTACCATATTGGGTATTACAGTAAAAAGAGGTTGCACATCCAAGGTGACCATTAAGCAGTCCATTGTTGGTGTAAAACTATTAGTGAATGCATGTAGCTCTACTAAGAATTGTTTAGTGTCTCTAAGGATAGAGTTGTTCCTTGCCAATACAGGTTTCAGGTGGTGTTCTACATATATTGATAGTGGCTCTGTACACCAGCCCTGTCTTGCCACTATCGGTCTCATGGTTGGATTAAAGGCATGCTTATGTATCTTGGGTAATCCCTGTATCACTGGTATGATAGGATCATCCACAATGAAATAGTTGTATAGGTCCATAGTAATCTGACCACATTGCATACATTCAAACAGATCATTGCGCATTCTGCAAATGTATTTCCCAATTTTAACATGGTCTGTCTTTTCATACACTCCATCACTTAAACTGTAAATCACATCCGTATAGAAAACATAATCCATAACCACCAACGGTCCCCCTTTGTCAGCTGGACTAAAACAAATATTCTTGTCTTTATGTAAAACCTCAAGTGCTTCTCTTTCATCTTTCCCCATATTAACAAAGCATTTAGTGCATTCTTTACTATCATACATGGAATATATGTCGTTGATGCATGCTTTTTCAAATGTCTCAGTTACACCCATAGTGATGGGCATATAACCACTAGCCTTCTTGAACAAATTAAAGTCCTTATCACTTTAACATTTTGAAGCTGCATTTTCAACATTAAATTTCTAGTGAACGTCTTTAGTTCAATTATGTTTTCAGTTAGCGTCATACGACTGGCCGGTATAAAACTCATACCTTTACTTAGAACAGTCTCTTCCACTTCATTCAATTTATGGCTAGAAATATTCCATATCAAAGTCCGTTTTTGGTTTGCCACATTTTCATTATTGTTAGAGCATTCTCTTCCATGGAGGCCTTCCTCTACAGGCGCCCTCTCCCCTTGTAAAAATTTGGTGTGCGTATGGGGTACAGTAGGCTTGTACGTTCTGAATCCTCACTGGGTTGGTTAATAACTCCATTGCTGTTAGCAGACTGAGCAGTAGCTTTTCTGCGTGCTCCGGTCCCAGCAAGGGGTGTGGTTTCAGTATGTAAGTCCGTTAACCTAGAATGGCCAGTCTGACTGGTAAAAGTAACTTCCTGACTTCCCATCCCTTGTGTTGCATTATTATTTAAGGTGGCATTACTAGTACTGACAGATGAATCAGTTATTACATTTTTCATAGGACACCCATTTATGTGCGAATGTAAATTGTTATTGAATTCGTTTCTTGGCCAGGAGAAGATCCGACCTGTAGCAAAATCATTGGTATCCCACTGAATTTTCTTTTTGTAATTCAGCAGTTGAGTTTCATAGGCCTTGACTGTCTCAATGATGTGTTCGACCTTAATTGGCTGTAACTTTTGCTTTTAACTGTAGCTCTTGCTACGAACGCGCTCACCATTGTTTGTACTGTGTAGATTAAAATTTAACTTTATCCTCACCTGCCTTGGTCTGGTGCCTCCTATATCGTTTTGACAGCCTACTTCAAACAAGTGGCCACAAAAACCCTGATATCTGCAAGACAAATACTACAAGCCTTGGGGTTCATGGCCTCCTGCATTCTTCTAATTCCATATGCAAGACTGCATATGAGGAAACTACAGTGGTATTTAAAAAGAAAAGTCCAAGAACTGTGGCAGGAAAACAAAGACTCCCCTTGGAAAGAACAAAAAAAAACTACAAAACTCAAAATCCACTGGAGTCACCACACGGAAAAAGTCACTGGTACAGGAAACTTCTTTATTTGGAGTAAAAACACAAGCGCTGTTTGCTAGCAATTATCTAATCAATGCTCAATTGATTAGTTTGAGCGCCAAAAGTTTTTGTATAAAAGGTAGTTATTAATGTTTTATTACACCTGAAGAAGCGTAGTATACCTACGTGAAAGCGCTTGTGTTTTTACTCCAAATAAAGAAGCTTCCTGTACCAGTGACTTTTTCCGTGTGGTGACTCCAGTGGATTTTGAGTTTTGTGGTATTTAAAAAGCCTATGGAGTCAGCATTCTCACAGCCTAGAAACAATGATTCCTATCATACCTTGCCTGCGCCTAGAGTTCCTTTGGTGGGAAGAGGCCTGCCACCAAAACAAGGGACTACCTTTCACACCACCCCCTGCTGCTCAAACCCTAACAGATTCATCAGACTATGCATGGGTGGGGGGGGGGGGGGGTCACCTGGCAGAGAAGTGCATTCAGAGCAAATGGAGCCCAAGTCAAATGCACCTGCATATTAGTCAAAAAGAAATGTTAGCTGTACAGAATGCGCTCTCAGCCTTCAAGGACTACATTCTTCCAGGACAATTAACGGTAAAGATGGACAACACCACGGTTATGTGGTACATAAACAAGCAGGGGGGTGTACACATTCTTACCCCCTCTGCAGACTAGCCATGGCTTTGTGGAACACAGCTTAGAGCTACCAAGTGCACTTACAAGCTCAATTCCTGCCAGGAAAGTTACACTGGCAGACAGACTAAGCAGAAATTTTATGGACCCACACGAGTGGAAACTGGAACCAAGGATTTTCAACATGTTGACAAGCGAATGGGGGAGCCCAGATATAGACCTGTTTGCCTCCCCGCAGAACTACCAGTTGGACAATTTTTTTCACAAGGACTCCCCACAAACAAAACAAGCCTGGAAAGTGGATGCTGTGTCCTTCAGCTGGAAAAACCTATCAGTCTATGCCTTCCCCCCGCTGCCTCTGCTCTCCAAAGTACTACTAAAAGTCAAGCAGGACAAACCAAGGATGATTTTGATTGCTCCAGACTGACCGCACCAACACTGGGTACCCCCCCCCCCCTGCGCAGTGTCACGGTTATCTCCATGGCACCTGCCTCAGACTCCTTCCTTGCTGTCTCAGCAGGAGAACCAGATTCTGCACCCTCAGCTTCCAACACTGAACCTTGCAGCCTGGCTAGTTAAATTCTCCTTTACCATCCCTCAGCAAACCTGTGATGGATGTCATCTTAGAGGCAAGGAGGCCTAGTACTAGAAAATGTTATGCTGAAAAATGGAAAAGATTCTGTGCCTGGAACCAGTCTCAGGGGATGAGCACAGCAGCGCCCAATTTACCTCCGATTTTACAATACTTAACTGAGATGCTTCACTAGGGCCTGTCTTTTTCCTCCATTTAAAATCCATGCCTCAGCCATTTCAGCTCATTACAACACAGAACCTTGATTCTTAGCTAGAGCGTCTTCTGTGGGGAGACGTGCGTGAATGGGCATACCTTCGTTGAAGCTTGTGTATCAGGGCTGGCAACCCGGCAGGTAAAAATCTACTGCCAATTGTTAGTGGACCGGAGTTCTGCTGTGGCGACCCCTAACCGGGAAAAGCCGAAAGAGACAACAACACAGAACCCTCCCCTCTTCTCTAATTCTCTGCTAAAGCAGCATCTCACAGGAGCCAAAAATTTAAGACCAAAGCCGAAAGAGACAACAACACAGAACCCTCCCCTCTTCTCTAATTCTCTGCTAAAGCAGCATCTCACAGGAGCCAAAAATTTAAGACCTCCCAGGAGAGCACCAACTCTTGCATGGGACCTCAATTTTGTTTTGGAAAAACTCACACTCCCTCCTTTTGAGCCAGCTGCTACTGCAGACCTAAAATTTCTGTCCTGGAAAACCGCTTTCCTTTTAGCAGTCATTTCAGCTAGAAGGATTTCAGAATTGCAGGCTCTTATGGCAGTGGAGCCTTTCATTATTTTTCATCCGGACAGGGTGGCTCACAGGACCAATCCAGCTTTCATGCCTAAGGTGGTATCCAGTGTGGCTCTTATCAAACCATTCATCTGCCAACTTTCTTTCTCAATCCACAGAACAAGGGTGAGTGGATTCTGCATTCATTGGATGTACATAGACAACTTAGATTCTACTTAAACAGGACAAAATCTTTAAGAAAATCTGAACAACTGTTGGTGGCATTTGCTGCAGGGGCAGAGGGAAAGGCTATTTCAAAGCAGACTATTTCCAAATGGATAAGCCATTGTATTTGCTTCTGCTATATGCACCATGGTAAATCTATCCCCAAGGGGATCAGATCTCATTCCACTAGGGCTGCATCTACTTCTGCAGCCTTTCTCAGAGGGGTTACTACCAGAGACATTCTAGAAGCTGCTACCTGGAGCTCAGTTCATACGTTCACCAAACAATTACCATTTACCTCTCTTCTCTAAATCCAGAGCTGGCTTTTGCCACTGCTGTCCTGCAGGGCCTTATAGCTCTTCCTAATGCTGTATAACTCCATCCTCCCAACCATAGCTTTGGGATTCTACCCAAATGTAATGACTGCAGCAGTGAAACACGAAGAACATAGTACAGTTGTGTGCACTTAACATAAATGTAGATGTTAGTGTATTCACTGTTGCAGTCCTGGTTACCCACCCTCCAGCCCCGTTTTTCTCTTACTATGTCTCTCCTTTCTTTACTATGCTTAAGCCTTTTTGGTGTATTTGCTTTTGTCTGGAGATATATTTTCTGTGTGTTAAATCATATACATAGACATATATATATTTTACTCCCCATTTGTAATGGCGTCGGCTGCATGTTTTATACCCGTGACTACCTTACGTCATGGAAGAAGGGACAGCAACCAACGCAGGACCCAAGACTTTTACCCAAATGTAATGACTGCAACAGTGAATACACTGAAACATCTACATGTATGGTAAGTGTACACAACCATACTTTCCCATCCTCCAGCCCCCTTGTCTCTCTCTCTTCCTCACCCTTACAGGGCTATTGGTATTTACTTTCTACTAGTGGTGTTTCTCCACCATAACTTAGCTCCCTGTTTGGGGGCTCCTGACATTTGGGGCAAGAAAAACTGATGTAATCGCATTGGTTGCCTGTTTTTATACCACTGACTACCTGACATCAGTCCTGGAGCAACAGCAACTGACGCAGAAATACTAAGCCTCTGGTATTCGGGCCGACTGAGGGCTACCCCTGGCAGGATAACCAGTGTGTGATGATTGCAACAGTGAATACACTCAAATGTACACAACTGTACTTTGTTGATTCTGTGCTTTGTTCAACACCAGAACTATACGTCGTCAGGCCCTTATTGTAGCAAGATATTTTCGCTTGCAGTCCTCTAATTCCGATATGGCTTCGGTAAGCCGTCCGACAACAGATCTTCCAAAAAAAGTGAAGATAAAGACAGACTGCACAGATCCAAACCTTCCGACGCTTCCGTTAAGGTAGTAGTCAGTTCTCTGGTCCTCAGTGAGGCGCTTTTACAGCCTCTGATGCCCGCTTCTGTGGATTCGCAGGCTGCTATGGAGAACCTTTCAGAGTCCAGTATGCTGCATATCTCTTCGACTAAGGATCCTGAGGTTGTCTACCTTGTATGGGTCCGGAGCCACTGAGCAGGCACCGGCCTCCGAGGTAGTCCTTCGCACTACCGATTCTTGACACAAACTGATGTAGTCTTTTGCGACTACCGTTCTTTTGGAAATTACTAAGTTTTTTAGGCCCAGGGTACGAACTACACCCAAGAAACCGACCCACACTCAGACACCTGCTTCCTTGCCTCAGTCTCAGATGCTTGAAATGGCGGAAGACCTTATCATGCTGATCAGGGGGAGCCAAGCTACCCCCTCCAAAAGGAAAAGGCATCTGTCCCTTGTTTTGTCTGAAGTCCGAGTCTGGTGCATCTGAATATGAAGACATGCAACACCTCTCTACTTATGAGGATTCTGATGCAGAGGATTCTATTCCTTCAGCCTCTCCCCCAGAGGATTTTTCCTTTGGGGAAACCCTGCAATACCGTAAGGGAGCATTTCCAATGGGAAAGTCAAGACTACCCTCAGTCTAAAAACAGACTCAAGGAATTCCTAGATCTTCCACAGCACAGATCTTTGTTCATCCCCCCAGTCCTGGATATTGTGGAGGATGTTTTCCTGGAATCCAGTTAGACTCTTGACACCCTCCTGCACCCAGAAAACCAAACTGGTATTAGAGTCCCTGATTCTCACAAATTTCTTTTTAAAAATCCTACTGTTGACTCTGAGGTAATCTCTCAAGGGCCTAAAGGGATTAAAGCAACCTCAGCTAAGAATCCCATCCCCACAGACAGGGATTCCTGTGCACTAGACAGATGGGGTAAAAAAGTATACACCTCAGCTGCTCTTGCTATCAGGGCACTAAATTGCCACTTCCATATGCTAAAATTTCAGCAACATACCCTGCAACTCCTCAAACAAAAATGTTTTCCTTTCCTGCTTTGGGCAGAATCTAAAGAATTACAAGAGTTAATGCATTCTGCAAGTCAAGTAACTAAACACAACGTGCACTGTGGCTTTGATGCCCTAGAAGCGTCTTGCAGGGCAGCAGTCACTGGATCTGTCATTAAAAGCATTCATGGCTTAAGGAACAGTCCTTACCAGACCTTGTCAAATCTAATTTGTTGGGTGCCCCCTTGCACAAACGCAACTTATTTGGCACTAAGGCAGAAGAGGTCTTAAGAGATGGAAGAAAAAGCAAAATCTATGCCAACAGTTAAGAATTTCTTACAGGTCCAGCCACCCAGGTTCAGCAGGCATTGTCCCACCAAACATTGGTCCTTTCCTGTTCCCAACAAGCCAGTCCAGCTTTGGCCCCGGGGAACCAGACCCCCCCCCCAGATAGTAGGAATGCAAGATGTAAGCAGTGGACTACCTCCACTTCAAAATCAGGGAGTTCTAAGCCACCCCCTTATGGTAAAAACTCAATGACTCACCTCCCCCACTCCCTCCCTCTGCCCACCCTCACTTCCCCCTAGGAGGAAACTCTCCTTTCACACAAGTACCTGGGTCACCATTACCAACGACCACAGGATACAAATTTTCCTTCCAACCCCAAAAGGGTTCCCAGATCTACCTCCAAACCAGTGGGCAGAGGCTCAAAAGCGAATCCTTTCCCTGCTTTTTATGAGGGCAGTAGAGCACGTCCCTGCAGAACAGATAGGCTAAGGTTTCTACTCCAGACTTTCTGGTGCCCAGAAAAGAGGCCATCTGGCGCCCCATCCTCAATCTATCCATTCTAAACACCTTCCTGGTGATCCCAAAATTCAAAATGCTCACCCTTCAGCAACTGCTACCCATGCTGTCCAAGGACGCTTGGCTAGCCACCCTAGATCTAAGAGGCCTACCTCCTCATTCCTATCAGGGAATCATGCAGGAAATATCTCCATTTCAGGGCTGGATCTCCACACTTTCAGTTCTCTGTACTTCCATTTGGCTTAACTACTGCTTCCAGAGTTTTCAGAAAATTTCTGGCTCCGGTAGTTGTCTTTTGCAGACAAAGACATTTGTAAGGACCCTACTAACCTCCCTAGGGTACACAATCAACAAAAAGAAATCCAAACAGGTGCCCACCCAAAGAATTATCTTCCTGGGAGCAAGCCTGGACACAGCGTCCCAGTTGGCCTTCCTTGCACCAGAAAAACTAATTTTCATGACAGCCTACTTAACTAGAGACCAGGCCTCATTTATCTGCAAGGAAGGTCCTGCAAGCTCTGGGGTTCATGGCATCCTGCATTCTACTCCTTCCGTATCCCAGACTGCATATGTGGAAACTTCTATGGTACCTAAAAAGACTTTGGTGTCAACACTCTCAAGACCTGGAAACTTATACCTGTAAATGTTCATCGTGTTTCACTGTTGCAGTCATTACACTTGGGTTATCCTGCTGGCAGGCTACCGTCAGTCGGCCTGAATTCCAAAGTCCTGGTTCGGCATCGGTTGCGGTCGCCTCTTCCCTGACATCAGTGCGCCAGGGGTATATAAGATGCAGCCGATGCCATTTTCTTCAGTCTTTCTTGCGGTGCCCGAAGCAAAAGCAGTTCGCAAGTGCCGGTCGGCCGACTCCAGAGGTTTTCAAAATTGAATTTCAGAACCGAAGTCTTCAGTAAAGCTAAGTACCCCATGGGGAAACTTTTTCTTGCTCCAGACCGATGTCAGTAAAAGTTAACAATTGTATTTTTTGTGGGAAGCAAATACCTCATAAGGATTTTCACTCTTACTGTATTCCTTGCCTAGGCCCTGACCACGACATTGCTAGTTGTCGGTTTTGTGCTAGATTCAACCAACGCAATATTAAGCGTCTGTTTGATTTTGCTTTACATTACTTTGGCTGAAGGTTTTACTACATAATGCCGTCGGAACAACTGACCTGAATTCATAAAAAACGCAAAGACAAAGAAAAGGACAGGCATCCGAAGTCCAAACCCGACGACGAAGCCTCTTCTACGCCAGTCGCCGGTTCTCAGTGAGGTGCTTTCGCAGCCCCTGACACCCGCTACCTCAGAGCCACAGGCCGCCTCCAACTCCCACGTGGAGGCATCTAGGCCTCTGGAAACTCACGGTATTGGGCCTATGGAAACTATTCCCTCAGATGGGTCTGGAGCCGCTGAGCAGGCATCGGCTTCTGAGGGTGTTTTCAGACCTACACAGCTTACTATCAAGTCCACTTCAGCAGCCAAGGCAAAGTCTAAAACACCATTAAAGACAAAGAAACAAGTACAGCATTTTCCTGGACAGTCATCCATGCCAAAGAAACAGATGCTTAAAATGGCCGAGGACCTAATTACTTTGATCAGGGGTTCCTATCCCCCTCCTGATAAAAGGCCTAGGCAAGACACTATGACTCCTCTGACCAGGTTTCTATTTCCTCTGATTCCTCTTCAGATCACGGATATTCTCTTCCTCCCTGTGAGGACTCTGATGCTGAAGAATCTATCCCTTCAGCCTCTCCTCCTGAGGATTACTCTTTTGGGGAAACCCTGCACACCATGAGGGAATATTTCCATTGGGAGAGCCAGGATTATTCTGAATCCAAAAAAGACTCAGACTTTCTTTTACTGCCTCAGCACAGGCCCCTTGCTATCCCCCCTGTACTAGATATTGTTGTTTTTTCTGAATCCAGTTTGTCTCCTGATTCTTTACCCCGTGCACCAGTCAAGCCAGATGGGGTACTACAGAGTCCCAGACTCATAAATTTCTTTATAAAAACCCTGCTGCTGACCCAGAAACAATTTCTCAGGGTCCCAAAGGGGTTAAGGCTTCCCACCCTGTTCCCCCCGATAGGGATTCTAGAGCACTGGATAGATGGGGGGAAAAAAGTTTACACTTCTGCTACTTTAGCTGTAAGAGCTTTAAACTGTCAGTTTCACATGCTTAAATATCAACAATACCTAATGTCTTTGCTAAAACAGAAAATGCTTAAAAGCTCAGAATGTCCTGAAAATGAGGAAATGCCGGATTTATTGCATGCAGCTGAACAAGTGGGAAAGCATACCTTGCAATGTGGTTTTGATTCATTAGAGGCTTCTTGCAGAGCCGCAGTTACAGGCGCTGTCATTCGAAGACATGCTTGGTGAAAAGAACAAAGTTTACCTGATCGTTAAAGCAAAATTATTGGATGCTCTATTACAACATGATACTTTGTTTGATGTTAAGGCAGAAGAGGTGTTAAAGAAAATGGAGGATAAAGCAAAATCAATGCAGACAGTAAGGGATTTCTTACAGGTTCAGCCACCTAGATTTAGCAGGAACTGGCCTTCTAAAAATTGGTCCTTTCCAGTGTCAGACAGGCCACAAAGAGGCAGATACAGACACCCAAGAGGCAGATCTCAGCCCCAAGGCTCATACAGACCTAAACAATGGGGTGTTTCAGCCCCCAAAGGCAGAGAAGACAAATCACAACCTTATAGGAAATGGTCTCATTGACTTCCCTCTACAAAAGCCAAGCACTTAACTTTTGACGGCACCCTTAGGTGGAAAACTAGCACTTTTCTCACAAAATCAGCACATGATCACCCAGGACAAATGGGTACTGAATATTGTTTCTCAGGGTTACAGGTTCCACTTTCGCACCCTACCAAGTTCAAAAGGTATGCCAGACCTGCCACAAAACCAATGGGCAGAGGCACAAAAACAAATTTCTGTTCTGATGGACATGAGAGCTATTCAAAAAAGTACTACAGCAAGAACAGGGGCAAGGATTTTACTCTACTTTTCTTGGTACCCAGAAAGGACGAAGCCTGAAGACCAATAACTGGGACCTATAATTTCTAAATACTTTCCTGGATGTTCCAAAATTCAAAATGTTGACACTGCAGCAACTTCTACCCATGCTGGGCAAGAAGGCTTGGCTAGTTACTTTGGACCTCAGAGGCATACCTGTATGTCCCATTCAGACAATCTTGCAGAAGATACCTCAGATTCATAGCTGGCTCAATGCATTACCAATTCTCTGCACTGCCCTTTGGCTTATCTACTCGCCCAGGGTCTTCACAAAATGCCTGGCACCAGTAATTGCATTTTGCAGACAAAAAGGAATTCAAATATATCCCTACTTGGACTGCCTTATTCAAGCAGAGACCAAGGACATTCTACTAAAGCATCTGGCATTTGTAAAAATTACTAATTTGCCTAGGGTACACAGTAAACGAAAAGAAATCAAAACTAGTGCCCTCTCAAGAGATAATATTCCTGAGTGCAAGCTTAAATACAACTGCCCAGATGGCTTATCTCACGCCAGACAAGCAAAGGGAACTGACTCATTACTTTCAAATGAGGGCAACAAAGACCCAGCTACCTGCAAGAAAAATTCTGCAGGCTTTGGGCTTCATGGCATCTTGCATCCTGCTAATTCCATATGCAAGACTGCATATGAGGAAGCTACAATGGTATCTAAAAAGTGTTTGGACTTGCCACAGCCTGGAAACAATAAGTCTTATTCCCTGCCTGCAGCAGGAGTTTCGATGGTGGGCACTGGCCTGTCACCACAACAAGGGACAGCCTTTCACTTTACCCACAGCCAGGCAGACACTAACAACAGATGCATCGGATTATGCCTGGGGGGCACCCATGGCAGGAAAATGTATTCAGGGCACGTGGCCCACGGACCAAATGCATCTTCACATCAATCAAAAAGATGCTAGCTGTACAGAATGCCCTGACTGCCTTCAAGGATCTACTACATCCAGGACAACTATTACTAAAGACGGACAATACTACAGTTATGTGGTACATAAGCTAGGGGGCACACATTCCTACCCCCTCTTCAGGCAAGCCATGACTTTGTGGAACGCACAGACCTATCAAGTACATCTGCAGGCACAATTCCTGCCAGGAAAGAGAAATACTCTGGCAGACTAAGCAGAAACCTCATGGACCCACACAAGTGGAAACTAAATCCACAGGTCTTCAGCATGATAACAAGGAAGTGGGGATGCCCAGACATAGATCTTTGCCTCCCTTCAACTACCAACTACGGAGATTCTGCACAAGGACTTATCACTCACAAGCGTGGAAAGTGGATGCTCTATCTTTCAGCTGGAAAACCCTAACAGTTTATGCCTTTCCTCCTCTACCTCTCCTTCCCAAGGTGCTCCTAAAAGTCAGACAAGAGAAGTCAAAAATGATTTTGATTGCCCCAGACTGGCCACGCCAGCACTGGTACCCAATCCTAAAGAGCTTGTCTCAAGGCCCAGCCTGGACTTGACCTCTAATTTCTCAACTTCTGGCTCAACAAAACAATCAGATCCTACACAGCCAACTCAGAACCTTAAATCTGGCTGCATGGCGGATAATATAGCCACTCAGAACACACCTCTCTAAAGCTGTTATGGATGTCATTTTGGAAGCCAGGAGGCCCAGCACCAGGAAATCTTATGCAGAGAAATGGAAGAGATTCTGTGCTGGGAACCAGGCACAAGGACGCGAACCACTTGTTCGAAATATTCCTCAGATTTTACAATACCTAACTGAGAATGCTGGACAAAGGCCTATTCTTCTCATCAATTAAGATCCATGCCTCTGCCATTTCAGCTCAGAGTACGGAATCTCCTATTTTCTCTCATCCACTGCTAAGATAGTACCTCAGAGGGGCAAAAAAAAAGACCCCCAAGGAGAGCACCGATGCCTACATGGGACCTCAACTTTGTTTTAGAAAAGTTCACACTACCTCCTTTTGAGCCAGCCAATACAGCGGACATAAAATTCTTATGGAAAACTGCTTTGCTCCTAGCAACAACTTCAGCAAGAAGAGTCTCAGAGTTACAGGCATTAATGGCAGTGGAACCTTTTATAATTTTTCATCCGGACAGGGTTTCTCTAAGGACAAACCCAACATTTATGCCAAAAGTAGTATCCAGTGTGGCTCTTAACCAAACCATTCATTTGCCACCATTTTATCCAAATCCCCAGAATAAAGGGGAGAGACTTCTGCACTCTTTGGACATACACAGGCAGCTATGCTTCTACTTGGACAAAACAAAAGCTTTCAGAAAAACTGAGCAACTGTTTGTAGCATATGCTGCTGGATCACAAGGAAAGACAATCTCAAAGCAGACTATTTCAAAATGGGTATGACACTGTATTCGTATTCACAGTACCTAAGAATATTAGGCCACATTCTACCAGGGCAGCAGCCACTTCAGCAGCCTTTCTCAGAGGATTACCAACCAAGAAATTTTGGAGGCTGCAACTTAGAGTTCAGTGCGCACTTTTACCAAACATTACCACTTACCTCTTTGCTCTAAATCCAGAGCAGGCTATGCCACTGCAGTTCTGCAGGGCCTCATAGCCACTCCTAATGCTATTTAGACCCAGCCGCCCTACCTCGGCTTTGGGATTCAACCCAAGTGTAATGACTGCAACAGTGTAACACTATGAACATAGTACAGTTGTGTACCTACCATAAATGTAGATGTTCAAGTGTATTCACTGTTGCAGTCTAGGTTATCCACCCTCCATCCCCCTTTCTTTGCTGGGACTTATCTATACTTCTCTATCCTATACAACCTACGTGGTGTATTTGCTTGTAGATGAAGGTATTGTTGTTATTTTACTATATGTTTTTTATAAGCAATATGTATTGCCTACCTTCTTGGGGGCACCTGACATCTGGGGCAAGAAAAACTGAAGAAAATGGCGTCGGCTGCATCTTGTATACACCTAGAGCACTGACGTCAGGGAAGAGGCGACAGCAACCGACGCCGGACCAGGACTTTGGAACTCAGGCCGACTGAGGGTAACCTGCCAGGAGGATAAACCCAAGTGTAATGACTGCAACAGTGAATACACTCTAACATCTACATTTATGGTAGGTACACAACTGTACTTTCCTTGCCTCAGAAAATATTTCTTTGGTGGGCAACAGCATGCTCCCACAACAAGAGGCTGCCTTTCTTACCACCCCCCCCCCGGCCATATCCTCACCACAGATGCATCAGACTATGCTTGGGGTGCTCACCTGGATGGCAGGACCACACAGGGCCAATAGACCCTGCAGCAAATCCCTCTGCACATCAACCAAAAAGAGATGGCTGTCCAGCACGCCTTGATAGCTTTCAAACCCCCTTCTCTCCCCAGGGGCTCTCCTGATCAAAACAGACACCACTGTAATGTGGTATATTAACAAGCAGGGAGGGACTTACCCTCTATACAGGCTGGCCATGACCCTTTGGCACACAGCCTCTGCCATGGAACTGCACCTGTTAGCACAATTCCTCACAGGCTGTCTCAACTCTCTGGCAGGCCAGTTAAGCAGAAATCTTCTGGACCCACACGAGTGGCAGCTCAGCAGAAGAATCTTCACCCTAATAACTCAGAAGTGGGGAACCCCAAAGGTCGACCTCTTTGCCTCCCACAACAACCATCAGCTCAGCAATTTTTGCAGCAGGGAGCATCACTGCAGTGCATGGAAAGTGGATGCCCTGTCCCTCCGCTGGGTCAATCTATTGGTCTTGTGCCCCTCCTCCACTCTCATCCCCAGGGTACTGCTCAAAATAAAGGAGGAAAAACCAAGGACAATTCTTATAGCTCCAGACTGGCCTCGCCAGCACTGGGTACTCCTTGCTGCACAGCCTATCCCCACTGCCACCATGGCGTCTTCCACAGATTCCAAACTTCCTGATGCAGAGGGAAGGGGAATTCGTGCATTCCCAATTGCAGACCCCCAATTTGGCAGCTTGGCTTATTCTTTAACCCCAGATCAATCTGCCAACCTCAGTAAACAGGTTCTAGATGTTATCCATGAGCCCAGACGCCCTAGGACTAGGAAGCCTTATGCTGACAAATGGAAAAGATTCTGCACCTGGATCCAGGCTAAGGGTACCAAAACAACACGGCCTTCCCTACCTCTCATCCTGGATTACTTGGTTAACTTGCATAGTGACCTCTCTTTCTCTTTTATAAAAATTCATGCCTCTGCTATTTCTGCTCATTTTCACACTGAGCAGCCCCTTGCTCCCATCCTTTGATCAAGCAGTTCCTAAGAGGAGCTAGCAGGCCACCCAGAAGGGCACCAACCCCTGCTTGGGACCTTATCTTTGTATTGGAAAAGCTCACCCTTCCCCCTTTTGAACCAGCTTCTTCCGCAGTGGTAACATTTTTCTCCTGGAAGACAGCATTCCTTCTGGCCATCACTACAGCCAGAAGAGTCTCCGAGCTGCAAGCACTCATGGCTAATCAAATTGTATTGCAAAGACTGTAAATAGTTTACTTTTCTTTTGTGATTGTAATGTATAGACTGTTAGTTCTTTATTTCTTTTTATTGCTTACTCTATTTGTTAGAATAAGCTGTGATATATTTATACTTGACTGCTGTATTTTTACTTTAATGGAGCTTTTCTCCCCGGGCCACTGCTGAAAAAAGGGCACCTGCCCAGCCAGACTAACCCAGTCAACAAATGTAAAAGAAATAAATGACTGTGGGAACCCTTCATCTTCCATGCTGACAGGGTATCCCTCAGAACTAACCCATCCATGCCCAAGGTGTGGTGTCCGGTGTGGCTCTCAACCAGTCCATTCATTTGTCCACCTTTTTTCCACAAAATGGAATGGATTCTGCACACTCTAGATGTGCGCAGACAGCTCAGATAGCTCAGGTTGTATCTAGACAGGACTAGATCCTTCAGAAAGTCTGATCATTTGCTGGTTAGCTTTGCTACAGGGGCAGAAGACAAAGCCATCTCCAAACAAACCATTTCCAAATGGATAGCACACTGCATCCATTTCCTGCTACAAACAGCATGGAAAGCCTCCCCCAAGGGGGTCAGGACTCATTCAACCAGAGAAACCTCCACCACTGTAGCTTTCCTCAGTGGAGTTCCCACCAGGGGCATCCTGGAGGCTGCCACCTGGACATCTGTTCACACTTTTACCAAGCATAATCACCTGCCTCTCTCCAATTCCAGTGCAGGGTTTGCCTCTGCAGTTTTGCAGGGTATTCTAGCCAGCCCCGTGTTTCTTTGACTACCTCAACCCATTTCCTCAGCTTTGGGAATCAACCCAAAAGTGATGACTGCAACAGTGAAACATGAAGAACATAGTACAGTTGGTACACAACATAAATGTAGATGCTAGAGTGTATTCACTGTTGCAGTCTTGGTTTCCCTCTCTCCATCCCCCTTCTCTTTCCTTGCAAAGGGACATCTTGGTATTTACTTTCTACTGGTGGGGGTTCTTCCACCAGAAACTGGCTCCTACTTGGGGGCTCCTGACAGGTTAGGGCAAGAAAAACTGATATGACGTCGGCTGCCTTACTTTATACTACTGATGACCTGACGTCAGTTCTGAAGTGACAGCAACCGACGCAGAAATACAAAGCCTCTGGTATTTGGGCCAGCCGAGGTATACCCTGGCAGGGATAACTGGTAAGTGTACACAACTGTACTATCTTAAACAACCTGCTTATACAAGGCACCTTAGAATCAGTTCCCCCACCCTGCTTGAGGGAAAGGTTTCTACTCTAGAATCTTTCTGGTGCCCAGAAAGGAAGGACCATGGAGGCCCATCCTGGATCTCTCCCACCTCAACCTTTTCTTAAACGTTCCCTCCTTCAGAATGCTCACCTTACCCACTCACCCCCCCCCCCCATTCTTCCTCAGGCCTTCATGGCAACTCTGGACATAAAGGAGGTCTATTTTCACATCCCCATAAAGCCTACCTCTAGGAAAGAACTCTGATTCATAGCAGGCTCCTCTCATTTTCAGTTCTGTGCATTGCCTTTTTGGCTCTCCACCGCCCCAAGGGTATTCACGAAGTGCATAGCCCCAGTCATTGCCTACTGCAGAACAAGGGGAATACAAATATTCCCATACCTAGACAACCTACTTATTCAAGCAGCAGACAGACCTTCCTGGTTCACACCAAGGACCTTATGTGGTGCGGCAGTCTCTAGGGTTCCTGATAAATTACTTCATCTTACACAGGAAATTGTCTTCCTGGGATGCAGAATCAGGACAAACAGTATGGCCTCCCTACTGGAGGAAAAAGTGGTGTCTCCCTCCCATCACTTTCAGTCTGCCCTCCACTCATCAGCCCTGACTGCGAGGGAATTCCTAAGACTTCTGGGGTACATGGCAGCTACTATCCCCATGTTGCCCCTAACGAGGTTGCATATGAGAAAATTTCAGTAGTACCTTCCCTCTGTGTGGACCCAGCACTCGCATCCTCTAGAGTTCAGGGTTCCACTCCTCCCCTCTCTTCACCATTAAGATCCAAACGAAAAGCAACAGGACACTGCTGTATAAACGATAAAAAGTTTTTAATCAAGCTAAAACACAAAGTAAGCGCTTTCGGGATTCACCCTTCATCAGACAAAGATACATTCAGCAAATTTCATTTTTAAAAAAGGCAAGAACCAATAGCATCTAGTGAAAAGCGAAAAGTGATGTATCAGAAATGGTGATTTGAGTAATGCTCTGTGTAGGCACGTTAATGGACAATCCCGCACACAGTTTTAAGTTTAGAGCCATAGTCAATATTAAATTGAATAATAGAGGGGGGGGAACGTTAAACATTTGACTGAACTGGCTGAATCCAGATGGATCATTGAACTAATGGCACATAGAGATCCGGGATTAAATGATGTAATACCAGTGAAACCCACCCTTCTGAACAGGCGGGCTTTTCACTAGATGCTATTGGTTCTTGCCTTTTTTAAAAATGAAATTTGCTGAATGTATCTTTATCTGATGAAGGGTGAATCCCGAAAGCGCTTACTTTGTGTTTTAGCTTGATTAAAAACTTTTTATCGTTTATACAGCAGTGTCCTGTTGCTTTTCGTTTGGATCTTATTTGTGCTTTTAAGTTTGACAGGACTTTGGCATAGCGCAAGAATTTTCTTTTCTGTATTCTCTCTTCACCAAGAAATAAAATGGTGGCTTGCCCAAGTTGCCCAGAATTCAGGCATGCCCCTGCAAATGCCCACCCCTTCCCAGATCATGCACACAGATGCCTCAGACCTGGGCTGGGCGGCATCTCTGGGTCCACAGGCAGTGCCAGGTTTGTGGACAGACACGCAAAGAAATGCACATCAACATCAGAGAAATTACAGCAATACTCGTAGCCCTGCAGGCCTTCCAACCTTACCTCCAGCAGGGCCTCCTAAAAATCTTCACAGACACCACAGTGATGTGATACCTGAACAAGCAAGGAGGGGCAAAGTCCTACCTCCTATGCAGACTAGCTCTACGGGTATGAGATCTGGCCATCTCTCAGGGAATCTCCCTGCAGGCAGCCTACATCCCCTCCCAGCACAACTTTCTGGCAGATTCTGTAAGCAGAACCACCTCAGACAGCCACAAATCGATGCCGTCAAGAGAAGTGTTCCTAAATCTGGTCCACAAATGGGGTATTTCTCAGATAGTCTTGTTTGCCTCCTCAATAAACAGGCAACTCCATAGCTACAGCTCCAGAACTCATGACCCAAAGGCATTGCAAACAGATGCTTTCTCGATGTCATAGAAGAGGAAATTCCTGTATGCCTTCCCCCCCCCTTTCCCTCTGATCCAGAGGATCCTACTGAAAATTCAGCAGAACTCACCAAAACACTCTTGCTGGTGACTCCCTATTGGCAAGCCAGCACTGGTTCCCTGTACTTTCTGTCCAATGGTAATAACCACAAGTTACCCCCCTCAGTGGACCTACTCGCACAACACAAGGGGACACGCATACATCCACAGTGGCAGTCTCTGCACCTCTCCCTGTGGCAGATAGGATTCTGATTCCCTTCAGATACTGTACAACATGGACGTGCTTTTAGTCCTGCAGGACTCCAGGATACCCAACACAAGAAAATCTTCTCTCCAAGTGGAAAAGGTTTTCCTTTTGGTGTCGCAAAAGGACAGCTGCAGCCGCTGGACAGCTATTTGCCTCTGATTCTGTCCTGTGTGAACTCACGAAGACAGGTTTGTCTTGCGCCTCTTTAAAAGCACATCTGTCTACCATTTCTGTCTTCCTGCCTATGGAACCTCCGCTGACATCTAGATTACCAGCCAAACTCTTCTTGAAGGGGGATGTTCGTGTTGCACTACTGCAGTCATCACACTTGGGTTATCCTGCTGTCAGGCGGCCCCGCAGTCTGCCTGAGTTCCAAAGTCTTGTCCGGTGTCGGTTGCTGTCGCTTCTTCCCTGACGTCAGTGCGCCAGAGGTATATAAGATGCAGCCAACGCCATTTTCTTCAGTCTTTCTTGCCTCGCGGTGCCTGATGCAAAAGCAGTTCGCAAGTGCCGGTCGGCCGACTCCTGAGATTTTCATTCCGAATCCAGAACGAAGTCTTCTACAAAGCTAAGTACCCCGTTGGGGAAACTTTTTCTTGCCTCAGACCGATGTCAGTAAAAGTTAATAATTGTATTTCTTGTGGGAAGCAAATACCTCATAAGGATTTCCATTCCTATTGTATCCCATGCCTAGGCCCAGACCACATCACTGGTTGTCGGTTTTGTGCTAGGTTTAACAAGCACACTATTAAACGTCTGATTTTGCCCGACATTATTTTGGCAGAAAATTCAATTACACCATGCCGTCGGAACAACAGACGACCGGAGTACACAAAGTGCAAAGATAAGGACAGGCATCTGAGGCCCAAAATTGACGACAAAGCCTCTGCTTGGCCAGTCGCCGGTTCTCCGGTTTTCAGTGAGGTGCCTTCGCAGCCCCTGACTACCACTTCTTTGGAACCACAGGCCACCTTTGACTCCCACGTGGAGATGGCTGGGCCTTTGGATACACCAGACCTGAGACCTACTGAGACTAACCCTTCTGAGAGCTCCGGAGTAGCTGAACAACCCGCAGCTTCAGAGGGTGTTTTCAGGCCTACTCAGTTAACCATTAAATCTTCTGCTAAATCTAAACCAAAGAAACAACTTCAGCATTCACCAGCACAGGCCTGAAACAGATACTCAAAATGGCGGAAGACCTAATAACTCTGATCAGGGCGTCCCACCCTCCTCCTGATAAAAGGCCTAGACAAGATGCAGACTGACTCATCCGACCCGGTGTCCATCTCTTCAGATTCATCCTCAGACCTAGGATACTCTTTACCCCTTATGAGGATTCTGATGCTGAGGAATCCATTCCTTCAGCCTCTCCACCAGAGGACTACTCCTTTGGGGAAACCTTACATACCATGCAAGAGCATTTCCATTGGGAGGGCCAGGATTACTCGGAATCCAAGAAAAGGCTCAGATTTCCTTTTATTACCTCAACACAGACCCCTTGCTATTCCGCCAGTGTTAGATATTGTGGATGATGTGTATGCTGAATCCAGCTTAAATCCTGATTCTTTACCTCCAGCTCCAGTTAAGCCAGACAGATATTACAGAGTCCCTGACTCTCACAAATTCCTTTATAAAAGCCCTGTTGCTGACCCTGAAACTATTTCCCAGGGTCCCAAAGGGGTAAAGGCCTCTACAGCAAAAAATCCAGTCCCCTCTGATAGAGATTCCAGGGTATTAGACAGATGAGGAAAGAAAGTATACACATCTGCAACTTTAGCAATGAGAGCACTAAATTGCCAGTTTCACATGCTTAAATATCAGCAATATTTGATGTCTCAGTTGAAACAAAAACTGCTTCCAAATTCAGATCTTCCTAACTATAAGGAAATGCAGCATTTATTGCATGCAGCTGAACAAGTGGGAAAACCTACTCTGCAATGTGGATGTCCTTCAAGGATGCATCTGCAGTCCTTACAAATGGGTTGTCCTGTCGTCAGGCAGCCCTTCGGTCGGCCGGATTCCAAAGTCTGGGTCTGGCCTCGGCTGGTGTCGCACTTCACCCGACGTCATAGCTGCAGTTTTTCGGGTATAAAGGCATCAGCCGACGCCATTTTCCTCAGTCTTTCTTGCCGCGTGGCGCCCGAAGCAGAAGCTGTTCGCAAGTGCCGGTCGGTCAGAACCAGAGATTACTACTTCCGAATACTACTACGAAGACTTCTAAAAAGCTAAGTACCCCGTTGGGGACTCTTTCTTGCCTCAGCTGATGTCAGAAAAAGTGAATAACTGTTTAACTTGTGGGAAACAAATACCTCATAAAGATTTCCACTCTTACTGCTTACCTTGTCTAGGCCCAGACCACGACGCCGCAGCTTGTCTAGCCTGTGCTTCTTTTAACCAGCGGACGCTTAGACGTCGGTCGGAATTTGCTGAGGAGTTTTTCAGCTCCGATTTTGCTTATATTATGCCGTCGGATCCTCCGACTTCACAAATATCTAAAAAACGCAAGGAAAAGGACCGACACTCGCGGTCCGCGGTTTCGGCCGAAACCGCGGTTAAGCCAACCGCGAGTGTCTCGGTTTCGGCTGAAACCGAGCAAGCGGTTCTTCCTTCAGCCGGAAACTTTCCTTCTACCGAGGCCTCTTCCAACCTCGTGGAATCGGCTTCTGAAATCCCACCTGCTGTTGCAGTTTCTCAGGAATTATCAGACACTATTCCCTTGGATATTTCAACCCCTGCACGTGGAGCTGCTAGGCCACCTGCAGCCATGTCCATTAAGGCCTTTGCCAGGGCTAAAGCAGCTAAAGCTACTAAATCTGTGCCTGCTAAGCCACCTCTCACAGGCCTAGCTCTAGTTCACAAATGCTTAGTTTAGCAGAGGATCTCATTTCTTTAATCCGAGGATCCCAACCTCAACCAGACAGGGCCTCTCACCCGCCTCCAGAGAAGAGGCCTAGAGCAGAGCCCCCTGAGCCAGTGTCTACAGATGATTCCTCTGATGATTCAAACGATACAAACCCTCCAGAGGCTCCGTACTCCCCTTATGAAGACTCTGATGCTGAAGAGTCCATCCCTTCTGCCTCTCCGCCTGAGGAATTTTCTTTTGGGGAAACCTTGCATGCTATGAGGGAACAATTTCAGTGGCAGAGCCAGGATTTTTCAGATTCCAGAAAAAGGCTTAGAACTTTTCTGCATTTACCACAACATAGGCCTTTAGCCATACCTCCAGTTCTTTCTGTTGTAGATGATGCATTTAATGATGCTTGTACTGCTCCTGATTCTCTGCCTCCGGCCCCTGTTAAGCCCGATAGATACTACAGGGTCCCGGACACACATTATCACTTGTATAAGGCTCCACTTGCAGATCCAGAGACCATCATCCAAGGACCTAAGGCTGTAGCAGCCACCTCTGCCAAAAACCCCCTCCCCTCTGAAAGGGAATCCAGATCCTTAGAGAGATGGGGTAAAAAAGTTTACACTTCTGCTACTCTTTCAGCTAGGGCCTTGAACTGTCAATTTCACATGATGCAGTATCAAGAATTTTTGCTAGACCAGTTAACCAAAAAAGTGTCCTCAGATGAAGCAGTAGACAAAAAATATGTGCAGGAAATGGTACATAACATTCAACAAGTCAGTAACCATTCCTTAAAATGCGGCTATGATGCACTGGAGGCTTCCTTTAGATCAGCCATGACTGGCACAGTCCTCAGAAGGCATGCATGGTTAAAAGAACAGGCCTTACCAGACCATGTCAAATCAAAACTATTAGATGCTCCTATGGATAAGATCAATTTGTTTGGCTCTCCTGCACAACAAGTGCTGAAGAAGATGGAAGAGAAGGCAAAATCTGTCCAAACAGTGAAAGATTTCTTACAGGTCCAACCTCCGAGGTTTAGCAGGAATTGGCCCTCCAAGAATTGGTCCTTTCCAGACTCCTCCAGAACTCAGAGAGGCAGGAATAGGCGTTCAAGAGGCAGAAGCCAATCCAGGGGTGCCTACAGGGGACGCCAGTGGCAGGGCAACAACCAGCGAGGAACAGCCACAGACACAGCCACCACCACAACTACAGGTCAATCACAGTGACTTGGCTCTGGAACCGCCTACCAGGGAACAACTACAAGCACCCTTAGGCGGGAAGCTAGCCTTATTTACAACAAACTGGCATTACATCACAAGAGACAAGTGGATTTTACAGACAATAGACCAAGGTTACAGGTTTCACTTCCATACTCTACCAGGGAAGAGAGGAATGCCAAACCTACCTCCAAATCAAAAGACAGAAGCTCTAAAACTAATATCCCAATTATTAAGGATGAGAGCTGTAGAAAAGGTACCATCTATGGAGCAAGGAAAGGGATTTTACTCCAGACTCTTCCTGGTACCAAGAAAAGAGAGCAAATGGAGACCTGTTCTCGACCTGTCCGCATTAAACACATTCCTCATTGTTCCAAAATTCAAAATGCTGACCCTACAGCAGCTTCTTCCCATGCTGGGCAAGGAGTCTTGGCTGGTGACTCTAGATCTCAAGGAGGCATACCTGCACGTCCCCATACGACCAAACTGCAGAAGATACCTCAGATTTCTTGCAGGATCAGAGCATTATCAATTCTCAGCATTGCCCTTTGGCTTATCTACTGCGCCCAGAGTGTTCACGAAATGCCTGGCATCAGTAATTGCTCATTGCAGGCTTCAGGGAATCCAAATCTACCCCTACCTGGACGACTGCCTGATACAAGCGGACAACAAAAACAAGGTAGCAGAAGACTTACAAAGGGTCATTTACCTGCTACAAGCCCTGGGATACACAGTCAATATAAAAAAGTCAAGACTGATACCAACCCAGAGAATAACCTTTTTGGGTGCAGAGTTGGACACATCAAAGCAAATGGCATTCCTAACAGTAGAAAAACAGGAGCAGCTACCTCTCTACTTCTTGGCTTTAACAAAGCAGAACCATCTGACAGCAAGAAAAGTACTGCAAGCCTTGGGCTTCATGGCATCCTGCATAATATTGGTTCCTCATGCCAGACTGCATATGAGAAAACTACAGTGGTACCTAAGGAATTTATGGTCTCAACACAAGCACAGCTTAGAAACCCAGATTCCCATTATTCCATGCCTGAAGCAAGAATTCCTATGGTGGGCTCAGGCTTGTCAATCAAACACAGGATTGCCCTTCCACAGTACTCAACCAAGCCAAACCATCACGACAGACGCCTCAGACCTCGGTTGGGGGGCACACATGCTGGACAAGTGCATACAAGGCTTATGGACTCAAGACCAGCTGCACCTACACATAAATCTAAAGGAAATGCTGGCGGTAAAACTGGCAATTCAGGCATTCAGACCATTCCTCCAACAAGGTCTATTGATAAGGACAGACAACACCACAGTTATGTGGTACATCAACAAACAGGGAGGCACACACTCGTATCCTCTTTGCCGGATGGCACTGGACCTCTGGAATGTGGCCCTGAGCTACAACATTCAGTTAAAAGCAATTTTTGTACCAGGAAAAGAAAACATTCTAGCAGACATATTAAGCAGGACTACCACGGATGCCCACGAATGGATGCTGCATCCGGACATCTTCAAAACCATTACAAGAAAATGGGGGCTCCCAGAAATAGACTTATTTGCATCCCCACGCAATCACCAACTAAAGAAATTCTGCACAAGGACGTACCACCCACTTGCTTGGAAGGTGGACTCCTATCTTTCAGTTGGAAAAACCTGACAGCATATGCATTCCCACCACTTCCTTTGATGCACAAGGTGCTATTGAAGATCAAAGAGGAACGTCCAAGGATCATTCTGATAGCTCCAGACTGGCCAAGGCAACATTGGTACCCATTACTGAGGAGCATGTCTCGGGAACAAATATGGCCCCTACCCCTGGTTCCCTTGCTGTTAACACAGAACAACTACAACAATCTGCATCCAAACCTGAAAACTCTGCAGCTGACTGCCTGGAACATTGCATAAGACCAATTAACCCAAATTTATCCCAAAGGGTTAAAGACATTATCCTTGAGGCTCGCAGACCCTCAACAAGAAAAAATTATTCAGCAAAATGGAAAAGATATCTCATTTGGAGTACTGCAAAAGGAGAAGATGTGTCACTGGTAAACATAGCCAACATCCTGGAATACTTGGCAGAGCTCTTCCACACAGGCCTGTCCTATTCCTCCATCAAGATTCATGCATCAGCTATTTCAGCAGAATACGACTTGGATCCTCCTGTCTTCTCACATCCTCTGCTCAGACAGTTTCTGAGAGGAATTAAAATGTAAAGCCTCCTAGGAAGCCACCATTACCAGCATGGGACTTGAACTTTGTGCTAGAAAAATTGACACTTCCTCCTTTCGAACCAGCAGCAACAGCAGAATTGCAATACTTATCATGGAAGACTGCTTTCCTGCTGGCAATCACTTCAGCAAGAAGGGTATCTGAACTTCAGGCATTAATGGCAGTACAACCCTTCCTGATCTTCCATCAAGATAGTGTCCATGAGAACAAATCCTTCCTTTATGCCTAAGGTGGTCTCCAGAGTTTCTTTAAATCAGGCTATCCACCTACCTACATTCTTCCCCAACCCACAGAACAGGGAGAAAGACTGCTGCATACCTTGGATGTACATAGACAATTACGCTACTACCTGGACAGGACCAAGGGCAATAGAAAAACTGACCAGCTACTGGTAGCATATGCAACAGGAAGGGAAGGAAAAGCAATTTCAAAACAGACAATCTCCAAGTGGATAGGAAATTGCATTAGATTTTGTTACTCCTACCATGGAAAGAAAACTCCAGAGAACATCAGGCCTCACTCTACAAGGGCTACAGCCACTACCACAGCCTTCTTACGGAGTGGCTACCAAGGACATTTTAGAGGCTGCTACTTGGAGCTCCGTGCATACATTTGCCAAGCATTATAATTTACCATTATACTCTAGATCCCGAGCAGGTTTTGCCACTGCTGTTTTGCAAGGGATCCTAACTACACCATAACTATTTTTCCACCTCCCCCAGTTTGGCTATGGTATTCTACCCATTTGTAAGGACTGCAGATGCATCCTTGAAGGACATAGTACAGTTTTGTACCTACCATAAATGTAGATGTCCGATAGGAATGCATCTGCAGTCAGGATTACCCACCCACCTTCCCCTCTGTGGTGCTCCTAGGGTATTTGCCCATCTTATAGCTAGCTGGGGGAATCTATTATGGTGTATTTGTTTGTATATATGTACATACATGCTTATTTTTTGTTTGCTCTCTACTATTTGGAATTATTGGCATTTATCCAAATTTAGCCTTCCAAGAGGGCACCTGGCATCTGCGGCAAGAAACACTGAGGAAAATGGCGTCGGCTGATGCCTTTATACCCGAAAAACTGCAGCTATGACGTCGGGTGAAGTGCGACACCAGCCGAGGCCAGACCCAGACTTTGGAATCCGGCCGACTGAAGGGCTGCCTGACAACAGGACAACCCATTTGTAAGGACTGCAGATGCATTCCTATCTGACATCTACATTTATGGTAGGTACAAAACTGTACTTTTTGATTCCTTAGAGGCCTCCTGTAGAGCAGCAGTTACAGGGTCCATCATTAGAAGGCATGCTTGGTTAAAAGAACAGACCTTACCAGATCATGTAAAAGCAAAGTTATTGGATGCACCCTTGCAGCAGGATGTTTTATTTGGAGTTAAGGCAAAAGAGGTATTAAAGAAAATGGAGGATAAAGCAAAATCTATGCAAATGGTGACTGGTTTCTTAAGGTTCAGCCTCCTCGATTTAGCAGAAATTGGCCAACAAAGAATTGGTCCTTTCCAGTTTCAGACAGACGTCCAAGAGGCAGAGGTCAACCACAAGGTACTTACAGGCCTCGACAATGGGGTACTTCAACCCAGAAAGAAGGGGAAGACGGGCCTCAACCTTATAAAAAGCAGACCCAATGGCATCCCACTACAGCTGCCAAACATCTCTCTTGGCAGCCTCTTTGGGGGGAAAACTGACAATTTTCAGTCACAATTTGCAATTAATCACCAAAGAATGGGTTCTCAATATTGTGTCTCAAGGTTACAGGTTCCACTTTCACACTCTGCCAAGGTTAAAAGGAATGCCAAATCTGCCACCAAATCAATAGGCAGAAGCTCAAAGGCAAATTACAGCACTCATATTCAAGAGGTACCAATACAGGAGTAAGGACAAGGATTTTGCTCAAGACTCTTTCTGGTTCCCAGAAAGGACAAAGCCTGGAGGCCCATTCTGGATCTTTCTTCTCGAAATACTTACCTGGATGTTCCAAAATTCAAAATGTTGACACTACAGCAGCTTCTTCCCATGCTGGGCAAGAAAGCTTGGCTCATAACATTGGACCTCAAGGAGGCATACCTGCATGTCCCTATCAGACAAAATTGCAGAAGGTACCTCAGATTCTTAGCAGGTTCAATGCACTACCAATTCTCTGCACTGCCCTTTGGCTTATCTACTGCGCCCAGGGTCTTTACAAAATGCCTGGCACCAGTAATTGCATTTTGCAGACAAAACGGAATTCAAATTTTCCCATATGTGGACGACTGCTTTATTCAAGCAGAGAGCAAAGACATTCTTCTAAAGCATCTGGCATTTGTAAAAAGACTACTAATTTGCCTAGGGTACACAGTAAATGAAAAGAAATCAAAACTAGTGCCCTCACAAGAGATGATATTCCTGGGTGCCAGCTTAAATACAGCTGCCCAGATGGCTTATCTCACGCCGGACAAGCAAGGACAACTGACTCAATATTTCCAATTAATGGCAACAAAGACTCAACTCCCTGCAAGAAAAATTCTGTAGGCCTTGGGTTACATGGCATCTTGCATACTACTAATTCCATATGCAAAACTGCGTATGAGGAAACTACAATGGTACCTAAAGAGTGTCTGGTCTCAACACTGTCACAGTTTGGAAACAGTAATACCACTTATTCCTTGCCTTCAACAGGAGTTTCGATGGGCTCAAACCTGTCACCTCAACAGGGGACAGCCTTTCACTCAACCCACAGCCAGGCAAACACTGACAGCAGATGCTTCCGATTACGCATTGGGATTCACCCTCAACCTAGTAAAATCGTCCCTTTCCCAAGCACAGGACAACATTTTCCTGGGCTGCAGAATCAGGACAGACTTGATGTCCTTCAAGGATGCATCTGCAGTCCTAACAAATGGGTTGTCCTGTCGTCAGGCAGCCCTTCGGTCGGCCGGATTCCAAAGTCTGGGTCTGGCCTCGGCTGGTGTCGCACTTCACCCGACGTCATCTCTGCTGGTCTTCGGGTATAAAGGCATCAGCCGACACCATTTTCCTCAGTCTTTCTTGCCGCGTGGCGCCCGAAGCAGAAGCTGTTCGCAAGTGCCGGTCGGTCAGATCCAGAGATTACTACTACCAAATACTACTTCGAAGACTTCTAAAAGCTAAGTACCCCGTTGGGGACTCTTTCTTGCCTCAGCCGATGTCAGAAAAAGTGAATAACTGTTTAACTTGTGGGAAACAAATACCTCATAAAGATTTCCACTCTTACTGCTTACCTTGTTTAGGCCCAGACCACAACGTAGCAGCCTGTTTAGCCTGTGCTTCTTTCAACCGACGAACGCTTAGGCGTCGGTCGGAGTTTGCTGAACAGTTTTTCGGCTCAGATTTTGCGTACATTATGCCGTCGGATCCTCCGACTTCTCAAATTAAGAAATGCAAAGAAAAAGACCGACACTCGCGGTCCGCGGTTTCAGCCGAAACCACGGTTAAGAAAACCGCGAGTCTCGGTTTTGGCCGAAACCGAGCAAACGGGTCAATCTTAAGCCGAATCCATGACTACTACCGAGGCTCCTGCTACCCTAGTTGAATCGGCCTCTGAAGTTTTGCCTACTAATGTGGTTTCTCTAGAATTATCGGACACCATCCCTTTGGATGTCTCTACCCCAGCACGTGGTGCTGCTAGGCCTCCTGCAGCCATGTCTATAAAGGCCTTTGCCAGGGCTAAAGCAGCCAAAACTGCTAAGTCTGTGCCTGTTAAGCCCCCCTCTCACAGGCCCAGTTCCAGTTCCCAAATGCTTACTCTGGCAGAGGATCTCATCTCTTTAATAAGGGGATCCCAATCTCACCCAGACAGGGCCTCTCAACCGCCAGAAAAGAGACCTAGAGCAGAGCCCCCTGAGCCAGTGTCCTCAGATGACTCTTCTGATGATTCAGACAATACAGACCATCCAGAGGCTCCTTTTTCTACTTATGAAGATTCCGATGCTGCAGAATCTATTCCTTCTGCCTCTCCACCAGAGGAATTTTCCTTTGGGGGAAACCTTACATGCCATGAGAGAGCAATTCCAATGGCAGGGACAAGATTTCTCAGATTCAAGAAAAAGGCTTAGGACCTTTCTACACTTACCGCAACATAGGCCCTTAGCTATACCTCCAGTTCTTCCTGTTGTGGATGATGCATTTAATAATGATTGCACTGCTACTGATACTTTACCTCCAGCCCCTGCCAAGCCCGATAGGTTTTACAGGGTACCAGACACTCATCACCACCTATACAAGGCTCCCCTTGCAGATCCTGAGACCATCTCCCAGGGGCCTAAGGCAGTAGCTTCGACCTCAGCGAAAAACCCTCTCCCTTCTGAAAGGGAATCCAGGTCCTTAGAGAGATGGGGTAAAAAAGTATACACCTCTGCTACTCTCTCAGCTAGAGCTTTGAACTGTCAGTTTCATATGATCCAATACCAAGAGTTTATGCTTGATCAGTTAACTAAGAAACTGTCCTCTGATGATTCCTTAGATAAGAAATATGTTTTAGAAATGGTGAATAGCATTCAGCAGGTTAGTAACCATTCTTTAAAATGTGGCTATGATGCACTGGAGGCTTCATTTAGATCAGCCATGACTGGCACAGTTATAAGAAGGCATGCATGGTTGAAAGAACAGGTCTTGCCGGATCATGTTAAAGCAAAACTATTAGATGCTGCTATGGATAAGGTCAGTCTATTTGGTTCTCCTGCCCAGCAAGTAATGAAGAAAATGGAAGAGAAGGCAAAATCTGTACAAACAGTTAAAGATATCTTACAGGTTCAGCCCCCAAGGTTTAGCAGGAACTGGCCTTCCAAAAATTGGTCCTTTCCAGACTCCTCTAAATCTCAGAGAGGCAGGAATAGACGTTCCAGAGGCAGAAATCAATCCAGAGGAGGTGCCTACAGAGGACACCAGTGGCAAGGCAATAACCACCGAGGCACAGACACAACCACTGCCACTACAACAGGACAAACACAGTGACTTGGCTCTGATACCGCCTTCCAGGGAACAAATAGCAGCACCCTTAGGCGGAAAGTTAGCCTTATTTTCAAAAAATTGGCACTATATCACAAGAGACAAGTGGATTTTGCAAACTATAGACCAAGGCTACAGGTTTCATTTCCACACCTTACCAGTAAAAAGAGGAATGCCAAACCTACCACCAAATCAAAAAACAGAAGTTCTAAAACAGTTAGCTCAATTAACAAAGATGAGAGCTGTGGAAAGGGTACCACCTACAGAACAGGGCAAAGGATTTTATTCCAGACTCTTCCTAGTACCAAGAAAAGAGAAAAGTTGGAGACCTATTCTCGACCTGTCCGCTTTAAACACATACATCATTGTTCCAAAATTCAAAATGCTGACCCTACAGCAACTTCTTCCCATGCTGGGCAAGGAGTGTTGGCTGGTAACTCTAGATCTCAAGGAGGCATACCTGCACGTCCCCATACGACCAAATTGCAGAAGATACCTCAGATTTCTTGCAGGATCAGAGCATTATCAATTCTCAGCATTGCCCTTTGGCTTATCTACTGCGCCCAGAGTATTCACAAAATGCCTGGCATCAGTAATCGCTCATTGCAGGCTACAGGGAATCCAAATTTATCCATACCTGGATGGCTGCCTGATACAAGCGGACAACAAAAGCAAGCTGACACAAGACTTACAAAGAGTCATTTGCTTACTACAAGCCCTGGGATACACAGTCAATTTAAAAAAGTCAAGACTGATACCATCCCAAACAAGAACATTCTTGGGTGCAGAATTGGACACAGTAAAACAGATGGCATTCCTAACTGCAGAAAAACAAGAACATCTCCCTCTTTACTTCTTGGCATTAACAAAGCAGAACAAACTAACAGCAAGGAAAGTACTGCAGGCCTTGGGCTTCATGGCATCATGCATAATCCTGGTCCCCCATGCCAGACTGCATATGAGAGAGCTACAGTGGTACCTAAAGAATTTATGGTCTCAACACAGGCACAGCTTAGAAACCGAAATACCACTAATCCCATGCCTGAAACAAGAGTTCCTATGGTGGGCTCAAGCATGCCAGTCAAACCCAGGTTTGCCCTTCCACAACATTCAAGCAAGCCAAACCATCACAACGGACGCCTCAGACCTAGGTTGGGGGGCCCACATGCTGGACAGATGCATTCAAGGATTATGGTCTCCAGATCAGCTGCACCTGCACATAAATCAAAAAGAAATGCTGGCAGTAAAACTAGCAATCCAGAATTTCAGACCATTCCTCAAAGAAGGCCAATTAATGATAAGGACAGACAACACCACAGTCATGTGGTACATAAACAAACAGGGAGGCACTCATTCATACCCCCTATGTCGAATGGCTCTGGACCTATGGATTATGGCTCTGAGCTACAACATTCAGTTACAGGCAATATCTGTACCGGGAAAAGAAAACATCCTAGCAGACATGTTAAGCAGAACTACCTCGGATGCTCACGAATGGATGCTACACCCGGACATCTTCAAGGCCATCACAAAAAAATGGGGAATGCCACAAATAGACCTATTCGCATCCCCACTCAATCACCAGATCAAGAAATTCTGCACAAGGACATACCACCCACTGGCTTGGAAGGTGGACTCTCTATCCTTCAGTTGGAAAGACCTGACAGCATATGCATTTCCACCTCTTCCTTTGATGCACAAGGTACTACTGAAAATCAGAGGAACGTCCAAGGATAATTCTGATAGCTCCAAATTGGCCAAGACAACATTGGTATCCATTGCTGAGGAGCATGTCTCGGGGAGGAACGTGGACACTACCCCTGATTCCTTTGATGTTAACTCAGAGCTTACTACAACATCATGCATCCAAACCTGAAAACTCTACAACTGACTGCCTGGAACATTACATAAGAGCAACTAACCCAGATTTATCCCAAAGGGTTAAAGACATTATCCTTGAGGCCCGCAGACCTTCAACAAGAAGGAACTATGCAGGAAAATGGAAAAGGTTTGTCATTTGGAGTTCTGAAAGAGGAAAAGATGTGTCAAAGATAGATATTGCCAACATCCTGGAGTATTTGGCAGAGCTTCTCCATACAGGCCTGTCCTACTCCTCCATCAAGATACATGCATCAGCTATTTCTGCAGAATACAGCTTCGATCCCCCTGTCTTCTCACACCCTCTACTCAGGCAGTTCCTCAGAGGAATCAAGAATGTAAAACCTCCTAGGAAACCACCATTACCAGCATGGGACTTGAACTTTGTGCTAGAAAAATTGACACTCCCTCCATTCAAACCAGCAGCAACAGCAGACCTTCAACACCTATCCTGGAAAACTGCTTTCCTACTGGCAATAACTTCAGCAAGGAGGGTTTCGGAACTACAGGCCTTAATGGCAGTACAACCCTTCCTAATCTTCCATCAAGATAGAGTGTGTCCATGAGAACTAATCCTATATTTATGCCTAAGGTGGTATCCAGAGTGTCTCTAAACCAGGCAATCCACCTACCTACCTTCTTTCCCAATCCACAGAACAGGGGGGAAAGACTGCTGCATACCTTGGATGTACACAGACAGTTGCGCTACTACCTGGACAGAACCAAGGGCAATAGAAAAACTGACCAGCTTCTAGTAGCTTATGCAACAGGAAGGGAAGGAAAAGCAATTTCCAAACAGACAATCTCCAAGTGGATAGGAAATTGCATAAGATTCTGTTACTCCTACCATGGAAAGCAAATTCCACAGAACATAAGCCCTCATTCTACAAGGGCTACAGCCACTACCACAGCTTTCTTACGAGAGTGGCTACCAAGGACATTATTGAGGCGACTACTTGGACCTCCGTGCATACATTTGCCAAGCATTATAACTTACCTCTATACTCTAGATCCCGAGCAGGCTTTGCCACTGCTGTTTTGCAGGGGATCTTAACTACACCATAATTCTTCTTCCTCCTCCCCTAGTTTGGCTATGGTATTCTACCCATTTGTTAGGACTGCAGATGCATCCTTGAAGGACATAGTACAGTTTTGTACCTACCATAAATGTAGATGTCCGAACAGGATAGCATCTGCAGTCAGGATTACCCACCCTCCTTCCCCTCTGTGGTACTCCTAGGGTATTTACCCTCCTAATAGCTAGCTGGGGGGGATCTCTTATGGTGTATTTGTTTGTATATATGTACATACATGCTTATTTTTTGTTTGCCTTCTACTTTTTTGGAAACATTGGCATTTATCCAAAATTTAGCTTTCCAAGAGGGCAACTGGCATCTTGGGCAAGAAACACGGAGGAAAATGGTGTCGGCTGATGCCTTTATACCCGAAGACCAGCAGAGATGACGTCGGGTGAAGTGCGACACCAGCCGAGGCCAGACCCAGACTTTGGAATCCGGCCGACCGAAGGGCTGCCTGACGACAGGACAACCCATTTGTTAGGACTGCAGATGCTATCCTGTTCGGACATCTACATTTATGGTAGGTACAAAACTGTACTATTAAGGCCTTGCTCCCTCAGGACAAAGTAATCCTCCCTAGTCAGCCACTTCCAAGACTGCCTCCAAGTTAACTTGTCAGAGATTTGGGATGCATGGCTAGGCTTAAAAGGGCCTTTGTGGTCATTAGGTGGTTCATTGGTGTTTACTGTGCTATCAGCCAGGCAGTTCATGTGCTTCCTAGGCCTCATGACAGTCACAATTTCTATGCCTCTTGCCAGGCTACACATGAGGAAGTTTCAGTGGTACTTAAAAAAAATAATAAAATGTGTGGTCACAACACAGCCACCCCCTGGACTTTCTGGCACCCTTCTTGCCATGCATGAAGACAGAACTGAGGTGGTGGATCCAGCAAATGCAACAAAACCCAGGCCTACCCCTGCAACCCCCCACACCAGTACAATTCATGCCCCGTAGATGCCTGTGATCTAGGCTGGGGGCAGAACTATGAATGGCCTTAAGGTGAAGGGCCCTATGAGGAGACCTCCATCCAGAAGAAACCCATCAACATAAGGGAGATGACTGCAGTCCATCTAGCCCTGCAGGCTTTTCTCCCTCTCATGCAAGCTGGGACCCTAGAAATCTTCACAGATAACACAACTGTGATGTGGTACATCAACAAATTGGGGGAGCAGAGCTCATCTGTTATGCAGGCTGGCAATGCAGGCATGGGAACTGGCCTCTCAGAACAACATGTCACTGCAGGCAGTTTATATACCATCCCAGGACAACCATCAGGCGGATACCCTCAGCAGATCATTCCATCTGCATCACGAGTGCATGTTGCACAGAGATGATGTTCATAGTGTTTCACTTTTGCAGTCATTACATTTGGGTAATCCTGTTGGCATGTTGCCCTCAGTCGGCCTGAATTCCAAAGTCCTGGGTCCTGCATCGGCTGTTGTCGCCCCTTCCCTGACGTCGGGTCGTCGGGGGTATAAAAGATGCGGCCGATGCTATTTTCTTCAGTCTTTCTTGCCGCGCGGTGCCTGAAGCAGAAGCAGTTCACAAGTGCTGGTCGGCCGACTCCTGAGATTTTCGTGTTCGAGTTTCAGATCCGAAGTCTTCAATAAAGCTAAGTACCCTGTTGGGGAAACTTTTTTTCTTGCTCCAGACCAATGTCAGAAAAAGTTAATTGTATTTCTTGTGGAAAGCAAATACCTTTATAAGGACTTTCATTCTTACTGTATCCCTTGCCTAGGCCCTGATCACAACATTGCTGGTTGTTGGTTTTGTACTAGATTTAACCAACGCACTATTAAGCATCAGTATGATTTTGCTTTAAACTATTTTGGACGCCGGTTTAATTATCCAGAAATGTCGTCAGATAGCCATCCGACTATCTGAGTTCACAAAAATGCAAAGAAAAGGGGAGAGACAGGCAACCGAGGCCCAAAACAGACAAAGCTTCTCCTAAGCCAGTCGCCAGTTCTCAGTGAGGCGCTTTCGCAGCCCCTCACGCCTGCTACTTCAGAGTCGCAGCCTGCTACCAACTCCCACGTGGAGTCGGCCATGCTGCTGGAAACTCAAGGTATTAGAGCCTCTGATACTATTCCTTCAGATGGGTCTGGAGCCGCTGAGCAGGCACCGGCTTCTGAGGCTGTATTCAGACCTAAACATCTTTGCATTAAGCCAACCTCAGCTTCAAAGGCAAAGACTAAAGCACCTTCTAAAGCAAAGAAACAAACTCAATAGCCATGTGGACAGGCCTGTATGCCCAAAAAACAGATGCTCAAAATGGCCGAAGACTTAATTATTTTGATCAGGGGTTCCCATCCCCCTCCTGATAAGAGGCCTAGGCAAGAGTCTGACTATGAATCTTCAGATCAGGTTTCTGTTTCTTTCAGAATCCTCTTCTGATCAGGAATACCCCCACCAATGAGGATTCTGATGCTGACGAATCTACCTTCAGCTTCTCCTCCAGAGGACTATTCTTTTGGGGAAACCTTGCATACCATGAGGGAGCATTTCCACTGGGAGAGCCAAGATTTTTCAGAATCTAAAAAGAGGCTCAGGGATTTCCTTTCACTACCTCAACACAGGCCATTAGCCATTCCACCTGTTAGATATTGTAGATGATGTGTTTTTGGAGTCTAGTCTTACCCCTGACTCCTTACCTCCAGCTCCTGTTAAGCCTGACCGATATTACAGGGTTCCTGACTCTCATAAATTCCTTTTTAAAAACCCTGCTGCAGACCCAGAAACTATTTTACAGGGTCCCAAAGGAGTTAAGGCTTCCGCTGCAAAAAACCCTACCCTCTCTGACAGAGATTCTAGGGCACTAGATAGATGGGGAAAAAAGGGTTTACACATCTGCTGCCTTGGCTATAAAGGCCTTAAACTGTCAGTTTCATATGCTGAAATATCAGCAACATGTGGCATTGCTTAAACAGAAAATGTTATTAAACTCTGTGCAGAAAACAAGGAAATGCAGGATTTATTGCATGCAGCTGAACAAGTTGGAAAGCATACTTTGCAATGTGGTTTTGATTCTTTGGAGGCCTTCTGCAGGGCTGCAGTTACAGGTTCTCAGGCATGCTTGGTTAAAGGAACAAAATCTGCCTGATCATGTCAAAGTTAAATTATTAGATGCACCTTTACAGCATGATACTTTGTTTGGTGTTAAGGCAGAGTAGGTGTTAAAGAAAATGGAGGACAAAGCTAAATCTATGCAAACTGTCAAAAGATTTTTTTACAAGTACAGCCACCTAGGTTTAGTAGACACTGGCCTACAAAGAACTGGTCCTTTCCTATGTCAGACAGACCTCAAAGGGGCAGATCCAGATGCCCTAGAGGCAGATCCCAGGCGCAAGGTTCCTACAGGTCAAAGCAATGGGGTGCTTCTACCTCCAAAGTTGGAGAAGACAAGTCACAACCATACAGGAAACAGTCCCAATGACTTCCCCCTGCCTGCACCAAGCACTTATCTCCTGGCAGCACCCTTAGGGGGAAAATTAGCACTTTTTTCTCAAAATTGGCACATTATAACCCAGGACTCAAAATTGGCACATTATAACCCAGGACAAGTGGGTTCTACATATCGTATCACAAGGGTACAAGTTTCATTTCCATACCCTGCCAAAGGCAAATGGCTGGCCAGATCTGCCAAAAAATCAATGGGCAGAGGCACAAAAACAAGTCTCATCCCTCATGGGACATGGGGGCCATTCAGCAAGTACCAGAGCAAGAGCAGGGACAAGGATTTTACTCAAAACTGTTCTTGGTACCCAGAAAGGACAAGACATGGAGACCAATACTGGATCTATCTATTCTGAACACATTCCTGGATATACCAAAATGCAAGATGATGACTTTGCAGCAGCTTCTGCCCATGCTGGGCAAGAATGCTTGGCTGGTGACTCTAGACCTAAAAGAGGCATACCTGCATGTCCCAATCAGACAATTATGCAGAAGATACCTCGCATTCAAGGCAGGCTTAATGCATTACCAATTCTCTGCACTGCCCTTTGGCTTATCTAATGCACCCAGGGTCTTTACAAAGTGCCTGGCACCAGTAATTGCATTCTGCAGACAGAGGAATAGAAATATATCCTTACTTGGACGACTGTCTTATTCAAGCAGAGAACAAGGACATTCTTCTACAACATCTGGCGTATGTGCAAAGACTTCTAACATGCCTAGGGTACACAGTCAACGAAAAGAAATCAAAACTAGTACCCTCAAAAGGTAATATTCCTGGGTGCAAGCTTAAATACAACTGCCCAGATGGCTTATCTTACGCCAGACAAACAAAGACAACTGACTACCTATTTCAAAATGTTGGTAACAAAGGCCCAGTTATCTGCAAGAAAAATTCTGCAGGCTTTGGGCTTCATGGCATCCTGTATCCTACTAATTCCATATGCAAGACCTCATACGAGGAAACTTCAGTGGTACCTAAAAAGTGTTTAGATTCAACATTGCCACAGCCTGGAAACTATGATTACTCTTATTCCCTGCCTACAACAGGAGTTACGATGGTGGGCAAAGGCTTGTCACCAAAACAAGGGACAGCCATTCACATTACCCCCAGCCAGACAGACACTAACAATGAATGCATCAGATTATGTCTGGGGGCCCACATGGCAGGAAGATGCATTCAGGGCAACATGGTCCTCAACCCAAATGCATCTACATATCAATCAAAAAGAGATGCTAGCTGTTCAGAATGCCCTGACAGCCTTCAAGGACCTACTTCATCCGGGACAACTACTGATAGACAACACCACGGTCATGTGGTATATAAACAAGCAGGGGGGCACACATTCTTACCCCCTTTGTAGACTAGCCATGACTTTGTGGGGCACAGCATTAACTTACAAAGTGCATTTGCAGGCACAATTCCTGCCAGGAAGGAAAAATATTCTGGCAGACGAGCTAAGCAGAAACCTCATGGATCCCCATGAGTGGCAACTGGATCCACAAGTCTTCAGCATGATGATAAAGAAATGAGGATGCCCGGACATGGATCTGTTTGCCTCCCCTCACAACTACCAGCTAAAACGATTCTGCACAAGGACTTATCACAGACTAGCATGGAAAGTGGACGCCCTATCAGTATATGCCTTTCCCCCACTGCCTCTCCTGCCCAAGGTACTCCTAAAGGCCAGACAGGAGAAGCCAAAGATGATACTGATTGCCCCAGACTGGCCCCGCCAATACTGGTTTCCAATCCTAAAGAAATTGTCTCAATGCCCAGCTTGGACCTTACCTCAAATACCTCCTCTTCTGTCCCAGCAAAACAATCAGATCCTGCACAGCCAACTCAGGACTTTAAACCTGGCAGCGTGGCGGATAATGTAGTCATACAAAACACACCTCTCAGTAAAGCTGTGATGGATGTCATTTTGGAGGCCAGAAGGCGTAGTACTAGAAAATCTTATGCTGGAAAATGGAAGAGATTCTGTGCTTGGAACCAGGCACAAGGAACTGATACAGCTGAGCCAAATATTCCTCAGGATGCTGGACAAAGGTCCATCTTTTTCATCTATTAAATTTCATGCCTCTGCCATTTCCGCTCATTACAATACAGTGCCACAAATCTTTTCTCATCCCTTATTAAAATAGTACCTCAGAGGAGCCAAAAATTTAAGGCCTCCAAGGAGATCACCAATGCCTGCATTGGACCTCAAGTACGTCTTGGAAAAACTCACCCTGCCTCCTTTTGAGCCAGCTGCTACTGCTGATATAAAGTTTTTATCTTGGAAAACAGCACTGCTCCTAGCAATAACTTCTGCAAGATGAGTTTCAGAGCTACAGGCACTCATGCCGGTGGAACCTTTTAGCTTTTTTTATCCAGACAGGGTCTCTCTGAGGACAAACCCAACATTTATGCCTAAGGTGATGTCCAAGTTTGGTGGCTCTTAACCAAACTATTCATCTGCTAACTTTTTATCCAAATCCACAGAACAAGGGGGAAAGAATTCTGCATTCTTTGGACATGCACAGACAGCTTAGATTCTACTTGGACAGAACCAAAGTTTTCAGAAAGACAGAGCAATTACTAGTGGCGTATGCTGCAGGATCACAAGGAAAGGCTATCTCAAAGCAGACTATTTCAAAGTAAATAGGCCACTGCATTCGTTTCTGCTACTTACACCATGTCAAGCCAATGCCTAAGGGCATTAGGCCACATTCAACTAGAGCTGCAGCCACTTCAGCAGCCTTTCTCAGGGGAGTACCAACCAAGGACATTGTAGAGGCTGCTACTTGGAGTTCAGTGCACACCTTTACAAAGCACTATCATCTGCCCCTCTACTCTATGCAGGGTCTCATGTCCGTCCCTAATGCTGTTTAGCTCCAGCCTCCCAACAATAGCTTTGGGACTCTACCCAAATGTAATGACTGCAACAGTGAAACACGAAGAACATAGTACAGTTGTGTACACTTACCATAAATGTAGATGTTCGAGTGTATTCACTGTTGCAGTCCAAGTTACCCACCTGCCATCCCCCTGTCATTCTGGAGTTTATCTTTCCTTCTCTATTTTCTACAACCTATGTGGTGTATTTGCTTGTAGATGAAGGTAAAGTTTATATTGATGCATGTATATATACATATATATTTGCTACCTTTTTGGGGGCACCTGACATCTGGGGCAGGAAAAACTAAAGAAAATGGTGTCTGCTGCATCTTTTATACCCCTGACAACCTGACGTCAGGGAAGGGGCGACAGCAGCCAACGCAGGACCCAGGACTTTGGAATTCAGGCCAACTGAGGGCAACCTGCCAGCAGGATTATCCAAATGTAATGACTGCAAGAGTGAATAAACTCAAACATCTGCATTTATGGTAAGTGTACACAACTGTACGTTTTCATACACATTGTCCACCAGTGTGGCACTCCTCGGATCCATCCCCCCCCCCCCCCCCCAGAACAGGCAATTAAATTTTCTGTGCCAAGGATTCCTCACCACTCAACTGAAGAGTGGACACATTCGAGTCTATATTGAATCCTCGAAAGCTCGAATTTGACATTGTCGACACGAGATAGTGAAACCGCAGAACATCAAAGAGGTAAACTGATATCTCCATAAGGGGAGATTTTCATTTACTTCGATGTAGTGCGAATTCAGAGTTAGTATATTTAAGTAGCGGGGGGGGGCTGAAGGGGGGCTTGCCCCCCCTGCCTTCCTGCACCATTTAGTTTTTTGTTTTGTTTTGTTTTTTTCGGAACATTCGATGTTTTAACAGTTCAATCACTAAGGGTCGACCTTTAGTGATTCGAACTGTTAAATATTAAATGTTCCAATATAGACCAACGCCTTCACCTCTTAGAAGGGACTGCTCCTTTTTGCCTTCGCTCCCTTCCTACTCATTCAGAAAGTCCTAAAAATCAGGAAGGACAGTCCAAAAATCTTGCTGGTGACTCCCTAATGGCAAAGGGCACCATTGGTTCCCCCTTCAGTCTGTTGCCAAGGGCAATCACCACAAGTTGCCTCACAAGCTGGACCTGCTCACACAACAGAAGGGATCTCTCATTCATCCACACCTGCAAATGCTTTGCTTAACCCTCTGGGTGATAAACTTGAGTCCCTTCAGACACCACTACACTGAGGACGTGCCATCTGTCCTGCAGGAGACCAGTAAACCCAGTACCAGAAGGTCCTAGGTTTCCAAATGGAAAAGGTTCTCCAAATATTGTCTCCAAAGGCATAGGGATCCTTTCCAAGTGGATGTCCCTCTAGAAGGTTTTCGTGTTTCACTGTTGCAGTCATCACACTTGGGTTATCCTGCCAAGGGTAGCCCTCAATCGGCCAGAATGCCGAAGGCTTAGTATTTGTCAGGTTGCTGTCGCTCCAGGACTGACATCAGGTAGTCAGTGGTATAAAATCAGGCAGCCGACGCCATTACATCAGTCTTTCTTGCCAAGGAGCCCGAAGCAGAAGCAGTTCGCACGAGTGCCGATCAGCCGCTACGTGAGTTTTCGTTTCAGAATTGAAGTTGGAAGTCTTCTAAAGCTAAGTAGGGATCCTTTCTTCTTGCTCTAACCGATGTCAGAAAAAGTTAACAATTGTCTCGCTTGTGGAAAGCAAATACTACACAGAGATTTCCATTCTTACTGCGTCACCTGTTTAGGCCCAGACCACGACGTCCCTTGCTGTTGGTTTTGTTCAATGCCATAACTATACATAGTCGAGCCCTTATTGTAGCTAAATGTTCGATTTCGATCTCTATCTCCATATTCCGAAATGGCTTCGGTAAGCCATCCGACTACCGATCATCCGAAAAAACGTAAAGCTAAAGACCGCATAGTTCCAAAACTGTCGACGGTTCTGTTAAGCTATCCGCCACTTCACCGGTCCTCAAATGAGGCGCTTTCGCATCCTCCGATTCCCACTTCTGTGGATTCTCAGGCCGCTACTGAGACCTGTTTGGAGTCCGGTATGCCGTGAAACTCTTCTTTGACTAGGGATCCTGCAGATGTCTCTAACTTGGTTGTGTCCGGAGCCTCTGAGTAGGCACCGGCTTCCAAGGAAGTTCTTCGCACTACCGATACTCGACACAGACTACTTCTTTCACGTCTTCAGTTCTTTCTAAAACTACCGAGTTTCTAAGGCCCAGAGTACGAACTACGCCTAAAAACAGACGACCCAAGCTCAAGCACCTGCTTCCATGCCTCAGTCTCAAATGCTTAAAATGGCGAAAGACCTTATGCTTATTAGGGGAAGCCAGCCTACCCCTTCCAAAAGAAAGATTTGTCCCCAGCAGTTTTGTCTGACCAGGAGTCCGATGATGCTGAGGTTTCTGAATATGAATACATGCAACTCTTGTCTGCTTATGAGAATTCAGATATAGAGGAATCCATTCCTTCTGCCTCTCCGGAGTGTCAGGACTATCCTCAGTCCAGAAAGAGACTCAGGGAATTCTTAGATTTACCACCGCACAGACCTTTAGCCATTCCTCCTGTCCTGGATGTTGTGGATGATGTTTTTATGAAATCCAGTTCAACTCCTGACCCCCTTCCACCTGCTCCCAGCAGGGGTTTTGTGGCCAGTTGTTTGAAGTAATTTGCCAAATTAATTTGCTTTTCTGGCGTGATGAAAGCCATCTGGGCAGTTGTATTCAAGCTTGCACCCAGGAATGTAATCTGTTGAGAGGGTAGTAGTTGTGATTTCTTTTCGTTTATGGTCTACCCTAGACAAGAACTCTTTTTTACAAACGCCAGATGATTTAGAAGTATGGCCTGGTTTTCTGCCTGAATTAGACAATCATCCAGGTATTGATATATTTGAATATTTCTTTGCCTGCAAAATGCATTTACTGGAGCCAGGCACTTAGTGAATACCCTGGGTGAAGTAGACGAGCCAAAGGGCAGTGCTGAGAACTGATAATGCATGTAGCCTGCTTTGAAGCGTAGATATCTTCTGCTAGATTCCCTGATTGGGTTATGCAGGTAAGCTTCTTTTAAATCTAGAGTTGCCAACCAGGTGTCTTTACCTAGCATAGGAAGTAACTGGTGAAGAGTCAGCATCTTGAATTTTGGAATGTCCAGAAAAGTGTTGAGTAGACAGGTCCAGAATTGGACGCCAAGATTTGTCTTTTCTGGGTACCAGGAAAAGCCTGTAATAGAAACCTTGTCCCTTTTCCTCTTCTGGAACCGGTTGAATAGCCCCCATGTTTAAAAGGAAAAGTACTTGTTTCTGAGCCTCTGCCCACTGATTTGGGGGCAGGTCTGGCCACCCGTTTGGTCTTGGCAACGTGTGGAAATTAAATCTGTATCCCTGGGACACTATTTAAAACCCATTTGTCCTGAGTTATGAGTTCCCAGATTTTTGCATGAAGAGCAATCTTTCCCTCCAAAGGGGCGACTGAAAGGTAAGTGCTTGGCAATTTTAAAGGAAAGTAATTGAGACTGTTTACCATAGGGGGTGTCTTGTTATTTCCAGATTTGGTAGTGGGTGCCCCCCATTGCTTAGTTCTGAGAGTCCCTTGGGACTGAAACCTGGTGCTTTTGGTGTCTGGGTTTGGTTTGAGTGGATCTGGAAGGAACAGGAAAGGACCAATTCTTAGTAGGCCAGTGCTTACTAAATCTTGGAGGTTGCACTTGTAAGATATCTTTTACAGTTTGCATAGATTTAGCTTTACCTTCCATCTTTTTTAGAACTTCTTCAGCCTTATTGCCAAACAGGCGGTCCTGATTTAAAGAAGCATCCAATAATTTTGCTTTAACATGATCAGGCAGAGATTGCTCCTTAAGCCAAGCATGCCTTTTAAGCACAGACCCAGTAACCGCAGCCCTGCAAAAGGCCTCCAAAGAATCAAAACCACATTGCAAAGTGTGTTTTCCAACTTGTTCAGCGGAATGCAATAAATCCTCTAAATCTTTATTTTCCACACAGTCAGAAATCAAAATTATTTTCTGTTTAAGCAGTCCCATAATATGTTGTTGATATTTTAGCATATGAAATTGGCAGTTTAAAGCCCTGATTGCCAAGGCTGCAGAAGTATAAACCTTTTTACCCCATCTATCCAGCGCCCTGCAGTCTCTATCAGAAGGGGTAGGATTTTTAGCAGTAGAAGTCTTAATGCCCTTGGGTCCCTGAGAAATGGTTGCTGGATCCGCAACAGGATTTTTGAAAAGGAACTTGTGGGACTCAGGAACCCTGTAGTATGTCAGGTTTACTAGGAGCTGGAGGCAGGGAATCAGGAGCCATACATGAGTCTGAAAACACATCAACAATGTCTAGTACAGGAGGTATAGCCAAAAGGCCTATGCTGAGGTAGAAGGAGGAAATCCCGAAGCCTCTTTTTAGATTCAGAAAATTCCTGACTTTCCCAGTGGAAATGCTCCCTTGAGGTATGAAAAGTTTCCCCAAAAGAAAAGTCCTCGTGGGGGAAGCAGAGGGAATGGAATCCTCTGCATCAGAATCCTCATAAGTAGGCATGAACAAATCCAGGTCATTGGAAGAATTGGAACAGAGTCCTGATCAGCAGACTCATAGTCAAGCACAGTCCTAGGCCTATTAGAAGGGGGGGGGGGTTGACTACCCCTGATAAGAGTAATAAGATCTTTAGCCATTTTTGATCATTTGTTTTTTATGCATAGGGGCCTGAACATGTGGCCTGGGTCAGTTTTTTTTAGACATAGATCGAAATTTAGGCCTTAGAATAGAAGGTGGAGTCTGTTTAATATGCAAGTCTGTAGGCCTAAAAGCACCCTCAGAAGCCGGTGCCTGCACAGCAGCTCCGGACCCATGCAAGGTAGAGACATCCGTGGGTTCCATAGGTGAAGCATCTCGTGATATACCGGGACTCTGAATGGGTCTCAGTAGAGGTCTGCGAGTCAGAAGTAGCGGATATCAGGGGCTGCGAAAGCACCTCACTGAGTACCGGGGCAACTGGCTTAGGAGAAGGGTCGTCTGCAGTTTTGGACCTCAATGGCCTGTCTCTGTCTTTTTCTTTGCGTTTTTTCAGAGTTCTGGTAGTCTGATGGCTAACCGATGTCATTTCTGGATGATTAGACCGAGAACCAAAATATTTAGAGGCAAAAATGTACCGACGACGGATAGTGCACTGATTAAAGCACATAACTGACAGCAAGGTACATCGTGGGCAGGGCCTAGGGAAGGAATACAGTACAAATGAAAATCTTTGAGGTATTTGCTTCCCACAAGTAATGCAATTAACTTTTACTGACATCGGTAAGGAGCAAGAAAAAGTTTCCCCAACGGGGTACTTAGCTTTAAGTTGAAGACTTCGCTTCTGAAACTCGAAAACAAAATTTTCAGGAGTCTGCCAACCGGCACTTGCGAACTGCTTCTGCTTCGGGCACCGTACAGCAAGAAAGACCGATGTAATGGCGTCAGCTGCATGTTTTATACCCCTGACATTATGGAAGAAGGGACAGCAACCGACACAGGACCCAAGACTTTAACTCATTACATCTGAGTGACGTCTCCAGGTGTTTCTGCAGTTACCTCCTACTGCTCCTCTAGGCGTCAAATATTACTTGTTCATACTTGCATTAATAATTTCAAACCATGCTACATATAAGGTATCAGGATATTTTATCTTGAAGCATACATGATGGCAAATACAAATGTCCTTCATGGATGCATCTGCAGTCATAACAACTGGGTTGTCCTGTCGTCAGGCAGCCCTTCAGTCGGCCGGATTCCAAAGTCCGGGTCCGGCTTCGGCTGATGTCGCACTTCACCCGACGTCATCTCTGTTGGTCTTCGGGTATAAAAGCATCAGCCGACGCCATTTTCCTCAGTCTTTCTTGCCGCGTGGCGCCCGAAGCAGAAGCTGTTCGCAAGTGCCGGTCGGTCGGATCCAGAGATTACTTCTACCGAATACTACTTCGAAGACTTCTAAAGCTAAGTACCCGCTGGGGACTCTTTCTTGCCTCAGCCGATGTCAGAAAAAGTTAATAATTGTTTAACCTGTGGGAAACAAATACCTCATAAAGATTTCCACTCTTATTGTGTGCCTTGTTTAGGCCCAGCGCACGACGTAGCAGCCTGTTCGGCCTGTGCTTCTTTCAACCGACGAACGCTTAGGCGTCGGTCGGAGTTTGCAGAACAGTTTTCGGTTCTGTTTTTGCGTACATTATGCCGTCGGATCCTCCGACTACCCAATCTGCCAAAAAACGCAAAGATAAAGACCGACACTCGCGGTCCGCGGTTTGGGCCGAAACCATGGTTAAGCAAACCGCGAGTGTCTCGGTTTCGTCCGAAACCGAGAAAACTGATCAAAGTACAGCTGAACCTATCTCTACAACTGAGGCCCCTGCTACCACTCTTGAATCGGCCTCAGAAATTTTATCCACTACGGTGGTTGCCACTGACTTATCAGACACCATTCCCTTGGATGTCTCTACCCCAGCACGTGGTGCTGCTAGGCCTCCAGCAGCCATGTCCATTAAGGCCTTCGCCAGGGCTAAAGCAGCCAAGACTACTAAGACGGTGCCTGTTAAACACCCCACAACCAGGCCCTCTTCTAGTTCTCAAATGCTTACTTTGGCAGAAGATTTAATTTCATTAATTAGAGGATCTCAATCTCACCCAGACAGGGCCTCTCAGCCCCCAGAGAAGAGACCTAGGGCAGAGCCCCCTGAGCCAGTGTCCTCTGATGATTCTGCTGACGAATCAGACATAACGGACCAGCCAGAGGCTCCTTTCTCCAATTTTGAAGATTCTGATGCTGAAGAATCCATTCCAGCTGCTTCGCCACCAGAAGAATTCTCCTTTGGGGAAACCTTACATGCCATGCGAGAGCAGTTCCAATGGCAGCAACAGGATTTTCCAGACTCCAGAAAAAGACTTAGGACCTTTCTGCACCTCCCACAGCACAGGCCCTTAGCTATACCTCCTGTTCTCTCTGTGGTGGATGATGCTTTCAATGATGTCTGCTCCGCTCCAGATTCTTTACCCCCAGCCCCTGCCAAACCAGACAGATTTTACAGGGTGCCAGATACTCATCACCACCTTTACAAGGCCCCACTTGCAGACCCCGAAACTATATCCCAGGGTCCCAAGGCAGTAGCCGCGACCATAGCTAAAAACCCTATTCCTTCTGAAAGGGAAGCAAGGTCATTAGATGGGGTAAAAAGGTCTACACTTCAGCTATTCTCTCAGCTAGAGCTTTAAACTGTCAGTTTCACATGATACAATACCAAGAGTTTATGCTTGATCAGTTAACTAAAAAACTAACCACTGATGAATCTCTTGATAAGAAATATGTATTAGAAATGGTAAATAACATACAACAGGTTAGCAACCATTCCTTAAAATGTGGCTATGATGCACTGGAGGCTTCATTTAGATCAGCCATGACTGGCACAGTGATAAGAAGGCATGCATGGCTAAAGGAGCAAGCTTTACCGGATCATGTTAAAGCTAAGTTGCTAGATGCTCCTATGGATAAGACAAGTTTGTTTGGTACACCTGCCCAGCAGGTTATGAAGAAAATGGAAGAAAAGGCAAAATCTGTTCAAACGGTTAAAGATTTCTTGCAGGTTCAACCCCCAAGGTTTAGCAGGAACTGGCCTGCCAAAAATTGGTCCTTTCCTGACTCCACAAAATTTCAAAGGGGCAGGAATAGACGTTCCAGAGGCAGAAACCAATCCAGAGGAGGTGCCTACAGAGGACGACAGTGGCAAGGTAACAACAGAGGCACAGACACAACCACTGCCACTACATCAGCACAACCACAGTGACTTAACCCTAAATCCGCCTACCAGGGAACAAATAGCAGCTCCTCTAGGTGGAAAGTTAACCTTATTTTCAAAGAACTGGCACTACATAACAAGAGACAAGTGGATTTTACAAACCATAGATCAAGGTTACCGGTTTCACTTCCACACTTTACCAGTCAAAAGAGGAATGCCAAATCTACCTCCAAATCAAAAAACAGAGGCACTACAACAGATAATGGAGTTAGCAAACATGAGAGCTGTGGAAAGAGTGCTAACAGCAGAGCAAGGAAAAGGGTTCTACTCCAGACTATTCCTAGTTCCAAGAAAGGAAAAAAGTTGGAGACCAATTCTCAACCTGTCCACCTTAAATACATACATCATTGTCCCAAAATTCAAAATGCTGACCCTACAGCAACTTCTTCCCATGCTGGGCAAGGAGTCTTGGCTGGTAACTCTAGATCTCAAGGAGGCATACCTGCACGTCCCCATTCGACCAATCTGCAGAAGATACCTCAGATTTCTTGCAGGATCAGAGCACTATCAATTCTCAGCATTGCCCTTTGGCTTATCTACTGCGCCCAGAGTATTCACAAAATGCCTGGCATCAGTAATCGCCCATTGCAGACTACAGGGAATTCAAATTTACCCATACCTGGACGACTGCCTGCTACAAGGGGACAACAAAAGCAAGCTGACAACAGATTTACAAAGGGTCATTTACTTGCTACAAGCACTGGGATACACAGTCAATTTACAAAAGTCAAGGCTGATACCATCCCAAACAAGGACATTCTTGGGCTGAATTGGACACAGTAAAACAAATGGCATTCCTGACTACAGAAAAACAAAAGAACTCCTCTTTACTTCTTGGCACTAACAAAACTGAACAAGTTAACAGCAAGAAAAGTACTGCAGGCCTTGGGCTTCATGGCATCATGCATAATCTTGGTCCCATTTGCCAGACTACATATGAGAAAACTACAGTGGTACCTAAAGAATTTATGGTCCCAACACAGACACAGCCTAGAAACAGAAATCCCACTAATTCCATGCTTAAAGCAGGAGTTCCTATGGTGGGCTCAGGCATGTCAGTCAAACCCAGGCCTACCCTTTCGCAGATGTCAAGCAAGCCAGACCATCACAACAGATGCTTCAGACCTAGGATGGGGCCCACATGCTGGACAAATGCGTGCAAGGATTGTGGACACAGGATCAACTTCACCTGCACATCAACCTAAAAGAAATGCTGGCAGTAAAACTGGCAATCCAAAAGTTCAAACCATTTCTCCAAGAGGGCCAGTTGATGATAAGGACAGACAACACCACAGTCATGTGGTACATCAACAAACAGGGAGGCACTCATTCATACCCCTATGCAGAATGACTTTGGAGCTGTGGACCCTGGCACTCAGCTACAACATCCAGTTACAGGCAATATTTGTACCGGGAAAAGAAAATACTCTAGCAGACATATTAAGCAGAACCACATCGGATGCCCACGAATGGAAGCTGCACCGGACATCTTCAAGACCATCTCAAAGAAATGGGGAATGCCTCAGATAGATCTATTCGCATCACCTCTCAATCACCAGCTCAAAAGTTCTGCACAAGGACATTCCACCCACTAGCATGGAAAGTGGATTCGCTCTCCTTCAGCTGGAAAGGCCTAACAGCATATGCATTCCCACCTCTTCCCTTGATACACAAAGTACTACTAAAAATCAAGGAAGAACGCCCAAGGATAATACTGATAGCTCCAAACTGGCCAAGACAACACTGGTACCCACTGCTGAAGAGCATGTCTCGAAACAATATGTGGCCAATACCCCTGATGCCTTTGATGTTAACTCAGAACAACTACAGCATCATACATCCAAACCTAAAACGCTTGCAACTGACTGCATGGAACATCACATAGCAGCAGCTAATCCAGAACTTTCCCAAAGAGTTAAAGACATTATTCTTGAAGCACGCAGACCTTCAACAAGAAGGAACTATGCTGGAAAATGGAAAAGGTTTGTCATTTGGAGTACGGAAAGAGGAAAAGATGTGTCAAACATAGATATGCCTAACATTCTGGAGTATCTGGCGAACTTCTTCATTCAGGCCTGTCCTACTCCTCCATCAAGATACATGCATCAGCTATTTCAGCAGAATACAGCTTTGATCCACCTGTTTTTCCACCCTTTGCTCAGGCAGTTCCTCAGAGGAATCAAGAATGTAAAACCTCCAAGGAAACCACCATTACCAGCTTGGGACTTAAACTTTGTGCTAGAAAAGTTGACACTATCACCCTTTGAACCAGCAGCAACAGCAGACCTACAACACCTGTCATGGAAAACTGCTTTCCTACTGGCAATTACTTCAGCAAGGAGGGTTTCAGAACTACAGGCCTTAATGGCAGTGCAACCCTTCCTAATCTTCCACCAAGATAGTGTCCATGAGGACTAATCCTACATTTATGCCTAAGGTGGTATCCAGAGTGTCTTTAAACCAGGCAATCCACCTACCTACCTTCTTTCCCAACCCACAAAACAGAGGGAAAGAATACTGCATACCTTGGATGTACATAGACAGCTACGCTACTACTTGGACAGAACAAAAAATAGCAGAAAGACTGACCAACTTTTGTAGCCTATGCAACAGGAAGGGAAGGAAAAGCTATTTCCAAACAGACAATCTCCAAATGGATAGGAAATTGCATACGATTCTGTTACTCCTTCCATGGAAAACCAATTCCACAGAACATAAGACCTCATTCTACAAGGGCAACAGCCACTACCACAGCCTTCTTACGAGGAGTGGCAACCAAAGACATTATTGAGGCGGCTACTTGGACCTCCGTGCATACATTTGCCAAGCATTATAATTTGCCTCTATATTCCAGATCCCGAGCAGGGTTTGCCACTGCTGTACTGCAAGGGATCCTAAACACACCATAATCTACTTTATCCTCCCCTAGTTGGCTATGGTATTCTACCCAGTTGTTATGACTGCAGATGCATCCATGAAGGACATAGTACAGTTTTGTACCTGCCATAAATGTAGATGTCCGAACTGGATAGCATCTGCAGTCAGGATTTCCCTCCCTCCTTCCCCTCTGTGGTACTCCTAGGGTGTTTACCCTCCTAATAACTAGCTGGTGGGGGGGGAGTCTTTTATGGTGTATTTGTTTGTATATATGTACATACATGCTTATTTTTGTGTTTACCTCTATCTTTTTGGAAACATTGGCATCTATCCAAATTTTAGCCTTCAAGAGGGCTACTGGCATCTGGGGCAAGAAACAGAGGAAAATGGCGTCGGCTGATGCTTTTATACCCGAAGACCAACAGAGATGACGTCGGGTGAAGTGCGACATCAGCCGAAGCCGGACCCGGACTTTGGAATCCGGCCGACTGAAGGGCTGCCTGACGACAGGACAACCCAGTTGTTATGACTGCAGATGCTATCCAGTTCGGACATCTACATTTATGGTAGGTACAAAACTGTACTTTGTACTGATATTTGACCTCTGTCAATGAGTATCTATTAGAATTGCAAGGTGATGACTCAATTTTTAAAGGCTTAGGGCACACCTACTAGGAGTTAAAGGTACACACTCAAAAGACTTGTACTGGAGGGAATGAGGCTGACTGAGGGCAAGCAGATTACCCAAATGTAATGACTGCAACAGTGAATACACTCTAACATCTAAATTTATGGTAAGTGTACACAACTGTACTTTGCAGCACCTGACCTTTGTGCAGAACCTACTGACCTCCCTGGGGTATACTATAAATGAAAAGAAATCCAAACTAGTACCCACTCAAAAAATTGTATTCTTGAGAACAAGCCTGGACACAGCATCCCAGATGGCATTCCTTACTCTAGAAAAGTAAGCCTATTTGACAGGCTACTTCTCTCAACTAGCCACCAGAACTCAAGTTATTGGCAAGGAAAATCCTGCAAGCTCTAGGGTTCATGGCATCCTGCATTCTACTCATTCCATATGCCAAACTGCATGTGAGGAAACTTCATCGGTACCTAAAATGCCTTTGGTGTCAACACTCTCAGGACCTGGAAACTATCATACCCTGTCCAAGGAAAGATTTTCTTTGGTGGGCAACAGTATGCAACCACAACAAGGGTCTTCCCTTCTCACAACCCCATGCCACCCAGACCCTAACCACAGACTCGTCAGATTATGCCTGGGGTGTGCACCTGGATGGCAGGTGCATTCACGGCCATTGGAGCCCAAATCAAATTCATTTGCACATCAACCAAAAAGAGATGCTAGCTGTTCACCATGCTCTGACAGCTTTCAGACCCCTACTCTCCCCAGGGCCTCTACTGATCAAAACAGACAACACCACAGTGGTGTGGAACATCACAATGCAGGGAGAACCCTCACTCTTATCCCCTCTACAGACTCGCCATGACCCTTTGGCACACAGCTTCTGCCATGCAAATTCACCTGCAAGCACAATTCTTGCCAGGCTCCCAAAACTCTGACAGACAACTTAAGCAGAAACCTCCTAGACCCACACAAGTGATAGCTAGACCACAGTACCTTTAACCATGTAACCCAGAAATGGGGCCCACAGAAGGTGGACTTCTTTGCCTCACTCAATCACCAGCTCAGCAAATTCTGCCCCAAGGAACCTCACAGCAAGGCCTGGAAAGTGGCTGTCCTGTCCTTCCAAATGGTAAACCTCTCGATCTATGTATTTCCTCCCTCTATCTCTACTTTCAAAGGTACTACTCAAAATAAGGGAGGAAAACCAGGAGCAATCGTGATTGCCCCAGACTGGCCACGCCAGCACCTGGTACCCACTGCTGTGCAGTCTGTCTCCCGTGCCACCATGGCACCAACCACAGATCCCAACTCTTCTGACCCAGCAGTATGGAGTATGCATGCATCCACAATTGCAGACCCTGAACCTGGCAGCCTGGCTTATTCCCTGACCTCTCCTACACTTGCCAGCCTAAGCAAGCACGTCCTGGATGTTATACATGAGGCCAGATGCCCCAGCACTAAAGAATCCTATGCTGACAAATGGAAAAGGTATTGAACCTGGATCCAGGCCAAATGAGCTGAAACAGCACAGCCCTCCCTACCTCTCATACTAGATTACCTAGCAGACCTACTACACATGGGCCTAGCCTTCTCTTCTGTTAAAATTATGCCTCTGTCATTTCTGCTCATTACAGCACAGAGCCACCTCTCTTTTCTCACCCTCTCATCAAACAGTTCCTAAGAGGGGCTAACAATTTAAGGCCACCCAGAAGATCTCCTACCCCAGCTTGGGACCTTTAACTTTGTGTTGGAAAAGCTCACACTTACCCCCCTTTGAGCCTGCAGCTTCAGCAGAGTTAAAATTCCTCTTGGAAAACAGCCTTGCTTCTGGCCATCACTACAACTCGAAGAGTTTTTTTAGAGCTACAAGCACTCATGATGGTAGAGCCCTTCATCATTTTTCATGCTGACAGGGTCTCCCTCAGGACTAACCCAACTTTCATACCCAAAGTGCTGTCCAGTGTGGCTCTCAAACCAGTCAGTTCTTTTGCCCACCTTTTTGCCTAACCCACAAAACAAAGGGAAAAGGTTTCTGCATTCTCTAGATGTGCACAGACAGCTCAGATTCTACCTGGGTAGGACTAAATCTTTTAGGAAGACTGACCAGTTGCTAGTTAGGTTTGCAGCAGGGGCTGAGGGCAACACCATATCCAAACAGTCTCCAAATGGATAGCACGCTGTATCAATTTCTGCTACAAATACCATGGGGAAAACCACCCCCTAAAAGTAACCTCTAACTGTGCAACTTTTCTCAGAGGGTCCCTACCAGGGACAGTCCTGGAGGCTGCAACCTGGAGTTCTGTTCATACCTTCAAGCATTACCACCTGCCTATCTTTTCCATATCCAGGGCAGGCTTTGCAACCGCAGTCTTGCAGGGCATCCTAGCCAGCTCCCCCAGTCATGACTGCCTCCACCCTTTTTTTCAGCTTTGGAAATCAACCCAAGTGTGATGACTGCAACAGTGAAACACGAAGAACATAGTACAGTTGTGTACACTTACCATAAATGTAGATGTTCTAGTGTATTTACTGTTGCAGTCCTGGTTTCCCACCCTCTTTGACCCTTCTCTCTCCCTCTTCCTCGCTCCTTACAGGGATTTTTGGTATTTACTTTCTACTGGTGGTGTTCTTCCACCATAACCTAGCTTCCTATTTGGGGGATCCTGACATTTGGGGCAAGATAAACTGATGTAATGGCGTCAGCTACCTGATTTATACCACTGACAACCTGACGTCAGTCCTGGAGCGACAGCAACCGATGCAGAAACACTAAGCCTCTGGTATTCAGGCCGACTGAGGGCTTCCCCTGGCAGGATAACCCAAGTGTGATGACTGCAACAGTAAATACACTCTGACATCTACATTTATGGTAAGTGTACACAACTGTACTTTTTAGCACGTGGGAGCTTTTAAAGTCAGACCTCTCATTCATCAGTGAAGGTCCACTTATCTGCGATCTTTGCCTGCTTACCCGTGAACCCACCTCTACTTTCCAGGTTGGATGTCAGACTATTCCTAAAATGAGTTTTCCACATTAGGCCACTAAATAAACCTATTTCTGCACCGTGGGACCTAAAGCACATACTAGAAAAACTCACAATTGCTCCCTTTGAGCCAGCTGGCTTCATTTCCTGCAGATGTGCACATGGAAAACTGTCCTACTGGTAGGCCTCACCTCTGCCAGAAGGGTTTCAGACTTGAGCACTAGTGGCATCCCCACCCTACATAATCTTCCACAAAGATGAGGTGACCCTGCACACACTAGTCCCTCTTTCATCCCCATAGTGGCCAATTTGCTGTCACACTGTCTATTCACTTACCAACCTTCTTTCCCTCCCCAATATAATGCCAGTGGGAGCATACTCCACTCCCTTGATGTTCACAGACAATTAAGGTTCTAATTGTTCAAAACCAAAGCTGTCAAAGTTCAATCAGCTCTTTGTCCTTCCATCCCAGGACCTTGGGCAAGGCGGTGTCCAAAAAAACAATTTACTGCTGGATTAGGAAAACTATCACAATCTGCTATTCCTACCACAGAAAACAATTACCTCATGAGTCAGGGCGCACACTGCAAGAGCTGTGGCCTCTTCTGGAGCATTCCTCAAAGGCCTGGACACAACTACCATTCTTGAGGCAGACATGTGGTCCTCTGTGCATACCTTCACCAAACATTACAAATTAGATCATATCTGCAGAGCAGGATTTGCAAGGGCAATCCTGCAGGGATTTCTGGAATCTGCAACTTCCACCACCCTTCCTCCTTCAGCTCTGGTACTCTCCCACAGTAAGAATACTGCAGTATGGGATCGAAGGACATAGAATAGTTGAGTAAAATCTTACCATAACCATAGATGTCCTTCTTTTCCATGTTGCAGTATTCCTTCCCACCCACCTATTTAACCTGTCTAGATGGCATCATTTGGCTCTACTTAAACTATTGTCTGACTGGGCAGTCAATTCTGAGATCTGTGCATGCAGATGTCATAGTTAAAGCCTCTGGTTTATGGCCCTGCATGTGATGTCCCACGGACTGTCAGCAACCAGGCTTAAGCTTTTGCACAGGAGCTGATGTTCAGGTCGCCTGAGGTGGACTATCCCACAGTAAGAATACTGCAACATGGAAGTGAAGAGGACATCTATGGTTATGGTAAGATTTTACACAACTATTCTATATTTGATGTGATTGAGTTGCGTAGGCTGTTACGAGGCACAATTTTTCCATAGAAATGATGCTGTTGAGACTGCCTTCTTGTAGATGTTTGACAATGTAGCACAGGTAGTTGGGCTGTTTACTGATAACAAGCTTCATGTTGTCCTCTGAGTCCCACAATCTCCATATGTTTTACTGTATGACTTTGTCACTCAGCTGGACAGTGCTGCTGGTATTTTACTGAAACTGCACCTCTCTCTCTCTCTCTGGAAAAACTTACCTATACTGTAGGTTCCAAGCAGCAATAAAATTAATACTTAATAGAGGCATAAGGCCTTTCAGGGTGTGGGGGAAGTAAGCTATGCATTAAGGGGAATCTGTGACGTGTCCAGCCATTAGGGAAGTACGTAGACTAGCTTGGCCAAAGTCCTTGTCTCTAAATTTGTGCATTGTTTGCTGCCAAAAATGTATTGTCTGCTTGTCAAGTATAAACTCAAGTGTAAAGACGTGTCTGGAGCATTGTCCCTGGGCCTCCGCTGAAAATTGTCTTTGTTCCAAGTTGGACTTTCCCAGTTAACAAATGTTAATTATTTTATTTATTTAAATTTGTTGACTGGGAGTGTCCGACTGGACGTAGGTCCATTTTCAGCGGAGGCCCGGGGAGAAAAGCTCCACAGTTAAAATAGACAGTATATACATTGGATTACATAGTGAATAACAATTTACATAGCAATTACAACATATTTACAGATGAAGAACATAGTACATCAGTAGACAACTAGAATCTTTATCTGTGAAGTACATACCAGACATTAACAAATGTTACAAGAAGAAGTTCGTGCTGTATAATAAGTACTGGCTTATGAGCATCTGAGCTTGCTATAATCAAGGTAGTTAGTGGAGTGGAAAGAAAGGTAGTGGTTGGATGGGGGTGGATGGTATTAGAGTGGGAGTTGCGAGGGCATAGCCAGCATGTTTTTAGGTGCGCTTTTAGTAAAGTTTTGAAGTGGGTGCATGATGGTATGGAGGTAATTGTGGGTGGGAGTGAGTTCCATAATTTGGCTATGGCGCAAGAGAACAGTGCTTCACCAGCAGAGTTATTGGCTTTAGTGATCTGCAAGTGATTTTTGCTGCTGGATCTTACTGGTCTGGTGGTGTAATAGGGTTGGAGTACATTCTGGAGGGATGGGACATTTAGTGGATGGTTTACTAGTTTGTGGGCGAGTGAGAGTTGATACCACTGAAGGAGGTGAGGGAGTTCAAGCCAGCCCAGTTCAGCAAGTGAGAGAGAGTGGTGACTACGGTAGGATGCCCCTGCGATTTTGTTGTAGCAGGTCTCTAGCTTGTTTAGATCACATTGCCTTAGGTTGGTATATATTGGAGAGGCATAAAGTAGGGTGGAGATAAGGTGGGAATTTGCTATTGAAATCTTTGCTGCTTTGCTGAGAAATTGCTTATTTCTGTATATCACTCCTAGTTTTTTCTGGACTCTTTTTATAGTCATGGATATGTGAATGTCAAATTTTAGTTTGTCTATTTCCACTCCTAGCAATTTGGTGTATTCAGTTGGGAATATAGTGGTGTTGTCTTCTGCCGTGATGTTAGTGTGAGTTGTTTTGAGTATGTTTGGTGGGTTGGAAGATGAGTAGTTTAGTTTTGTTTGGGTGTATTAATTGGGCATCGGATAACCATGTTTCAACAGAGGCAAAGGCTTCCTGTGTGACTTTTTGCAGTTTTAGTAGGGACTGGGCTGAGCAGATGATGGTCGAGTCATCTGCGTATTGTATGAGTGTGCCATGTTTGGTGGCAGAGGCTAGATTATTGGTGTAAACAGAGAAGAGTAGGGGTCCAAGGATGGATCCTTGGGGAACCCCTATGGAGACAGGTAGTTGGGGAGATGTCATTCTGCCATACAACGGATTGTTGGCGGTCAGACAGGTAACTCTGAAACCAGTTGGTGACCGATTGTGAGAAGGATAGGTTATTGAGGACAGAGATAAGTTGTTTGTGTGGGACCATGTCAAATGCTTTAGATAGGTCTAGGAAAGTAGCAGAGGAGAGATAGCCATTGTTTTTATGCTGAAGGATAGTGTTAGTAAAGGAGAGTAAGGCAGTGGTGGTGCTATGGTTTGGTCGGAAACCATGCTGAGTATTGGAAAGGAGGTTGTTCGTAAGGAGGTAGTCTGAGACCTGAGAATGTATGCATCTCTAGTATTTTGGAGAGTGGAGAGAGAATAGCTATGGGGCGGTAATTGGTTAGTTCTGTGGAGTGTCCGCCTTTGTGGAGGAGAATTATATGTGATACTTTCCATAGTGTGGGAACGTAACTTTCTGACAGATCGGTTAATCAAGATGGATACTGGGTAGGCCAGAGCATCAGCTGCGATTTGTAGGTATTCACTTGGGAGGCTGTTTGCTGCTAATTTGGTGGGTTTAAGTTTAGTTAAGAGGTTTTTTTTATGTTGGAGGTAGGTACAGGAGAAACAGAAGGCAGTGGGGAGATTACTAGTTGAAGGTGTGGGTTGGAGGGGAGAGGGGGTTGTGTTTAGCTAGTGATAGTATGGTTTGGGTGAAGTGTGTTGAATGAGGTAGCAATATTTTCTGAGGAGTGAGGGATGTTAGGAGGAGGGGTACTGACTTTACCTGGGTGGAGGATGGAGTTTATGGAGGACCAGAATTGTTTGGAGCTGTGTTGAGGAGACTACGGCAGACTGGTAGTATTGGGATTTGTCCTGTTTTATTAGCTTTTTGACTCTATTGCGTAGTTCTAGGAATTTCTGTCTAGCTGAGGGGGTTTTGGTTTTGCACCAGTGCTCCTAGGCTTTATCCCTGTTTTTCATTTCTGACTTAGTGGTTTTCTGTAGCCATGGGGAGGGTTGTGCTTTGGTTCTGGAGAATCTTATGGGGGCATGGTAATTAAGGATGTTCAGGAAGGTAGTATTAAAAAATTCAGCTGAATCATCTAGTTAGAGGATGCCAGTTACATTCTTTGAGGGATGAGATGAATGTGAGTGGGTTAAAGTTTAGTTTTTTACGTATTTGACGGTAGATGACAGGTTTAGCTTGGTATAGGTGTTTTTTGAGTAGGAATGTTGGGGAGTGATCACTGAGGCTATCTGATGAGCAGCATGTTATATATGACTGGGGGCTCTTACTGACTAGTATCCAATCCAGGGTAGTGTGCTTGGTGGAGTTTTTATGTATCCTGGTTGGTGACTGGACTAGTTGAGTGAAGCCATGAAGGTGTACATGATGGGTTGGATTGTTGCCAGAACAGGATTGCCAGTCAATATTGAAATCACCTAAGATGATAGTTTCTTGGGGGAGATGGTGGGTAGACCAGCTGAGGAGGTTTTCTAGGGGAGGGATGTTTTGGCCAGGTGCGAAGTAGCATCCAATTATGTTGATTGTTTTGTTTTGGTTAATTTTGAGGTTGGTATATATTATTTCTTCATTGCCTATTTGTGAAGCTGATGATTTTAAGATCTGGATGTTTAGATGCTCTTTAAATATTATAGCTACACCACCTCCTTTTTTGTTTAGCCGGTCTACTCTTAGTATGCCGTAACCTGTAGGGAGTATTTGCTCACTGATAATGTGGGGTTTTAGCCAGGTTTCTGTCAGGATGACTATATCTGGGGAGTACAAGTCTATGGTGGCATGGAGTTCATGGACTTTGTATATACTTCTAATATTTAGGCATAGTAGAAGGAAGTCGCTTGGCTTTCTATTGGCTGTAATATGGGAGAAGTTGTGGTTTCTAGTCTGATTATCAAGATTGGGGTCGGAGATGGTAGGGCCAGGGTTGGGGTGGATGTCTCCACTTAGGGCTAGTTTTGATAAGCATGAGATTATTAGTTTTCTCAGTTTTTGAATGTGTTTGTTTATAAGGGAAACTTTATGATTGTGCTCTGTGGGTAATGGGTATGGTGGGAGGGTTACTATTTTAAGTTGTAGGGATGCTTTGTTTGAGTAATATAGTTGGTAGAATATGTGGGGGGTGCATAGGGATGGTTCTTGAGCTGATGGGAGGGGAGCTGAGTATGGGTGAGACATGAGTGGTGGTGTGAGTAGTAGTACAGTGGTAGTGGTTGAGTGGGGGAATGATGGAGCTTTGGTAGGATGTAAGATATGCAAGGAGAGTGCATGCAGTGAGCATAGGAAAGGTATGCTTGTCCATGTTAGTTGAGGAGGTGTGATAGTAGTGGTAAGATGGAGGATGTAGTGTTGGGTTAGTGCTGTGGTTGGCTATTAGAAAGATGGGAGGGGTTTGAGTGCAATAAAGGTGGGACCACCGGGGGCGGGAATAGGGGGCAGGGTGGGGAGCGAAGCGGGTAGAGTCCCTGTTAGTTGCTGGTATGAGGGGCTGGAAACAGTCACAAAGCAAAGACAAGTATGTGTTAAGAAACAATCACAATTGACCAAGGACTGCTCTGAAATTGTAAGTCATTTCTTAATTTCTCAGGTGGAAAAACAGGATAACCTTGTATCAGTAGGCTACTGTGGTCATAGTTTAAATTTACAACACAGTATTGATCAGTTATGGATACTATTTGCTAACAGAAGGGAATAAGAGAAAGTGGAAGATGTGTGTGTGTGTGGGGGGGCTGCTTACAACCAAAGCAGAGTGCTCTCCAGGGGATAATGAATATTGGCTCAAACAGGTAGATACATACTCAGTTAACTGTAGCTATTTGCAGACAGTTCAGACCCAGACTGCGCTTTTCTTATAAGAATGTTAAAGGTGGTACCGCAGTTGAATACTTAAGAGTGGTGTTAGGTCTAGAAAAGAAGAGTACAGAGAGGAGGAAGCACTTTGAGATGTTAAATATATATTATAAAGATTACAAAAAACACACTGAGCAAATAGCTACTGCATGCAGGACAATGCCATGCACCAACTACTTAGTATATGCAGGTACTGATCCAATTGGAAGAACATTAGAAAAGAAACCCCAAACAGTTATGCGGTTACAGATAAAAATATAGCGAGCAGCAATCTATCATGGATGTCCTTCAAGGATGCATCTGCAGTCTTTACATATGGGTTGTCCTGCCTCAGGCAGCCCTTCGGTCGGCCGGATTATTCCAAAGTCTGGGTCCGGCGTCGGCTGATGTCGCCCTCTCCCCGACGTCAGAGCGCCTGGGGTATAAAAGCATCAGCCAACGCCATCTTCCCCAGTCTTTCTTGCCGCGTGGTGCCCGAAGCAGAAGCAGTTCGCAAGTGCCGGTCGGCCAGCTCCTGTAACTTAAGCTACCGAAGACTTCAAAAGCTAAGTACCCCGTTGGGGACTCTTTCTTGCCTCAGCCGATGTCAGATCAAACGCTTAAAGTTAATAATTGCTTAACTTGTGGGAAACAAATACCTCATAAGGATTTCCATTCTTACTGCCTCCCCTGCCTAGGCCCAGACCACGATGTCTCGGCCTGTACAGCCTGTGCCTCCTTCTACCGACGCACTCTTAGGCGTCGGCCGGGGTTTGCAGAGGAATTTTTTGGGATTAGTTACTGTTACAATATGCCGTCAGAGACTCCGACTTCTCATTTAACCAAAAAACGGAAGGACAAGGACCGACACACGCGGACCGTGGTTTCGGCTGAAACCACGACTAGGCCTACCGCGAGTGTCTCTGTCTCAGCTGAAACAGAGTCCTTGGTACTTCCGACCGTCGAAACCGCACAACCGACAACCTCGGCCCCGGAGGCCTCTTCTGAGTCTGTTATAGAATTTCCCTCAGAAACCGGTGTTCCGGAAACATCCGACACCATTTCCCTAGACAAAACTACGCCAGCACGTGGAGCAGCCAGGCCTCCTGCATCCATGTCCATAAAGGCATTCACAAGGGCTAAAGCTGCTAAACAGCCAAAATCTCTGCCTCCCAAGGCTATTCCTCGGGGATCCACTACAGGTTCACAGATTTTAAGTTTAGCTGAGGACCTTATTTCCTTAATTAGGGGCTCTCAGCCACATCCGGACAGGGGCTCTCAACCTCCTCTAGACAAAAGGCCCAGGGTTGAGCCCCCTGATCCCCAGTCCTCTGATGAGGCCTCAGATGGCTCTGCTCTTTCAGACTACCAGGAGGAGGCCTTTACTGCCTACGAGGATTCTGATGCAGAGGAATCTATTCCCTCTGCCTCCCCTCCTGAAGAGCTGTCCTTTGGGGAGACCCTTCACTCCATGAGAGAGCATTTCAAATGGCAGGGCCAGGAATTCTCTGATTCCAGGAAGAGATTAAGGACTTTTTTGCATTTACCTCAGCATAGACCTTTGGCTATTCCTCCTGTTTTGAATGTCATTGATGATGTGTACTCTGAGTCTAGCATTACCCCTGACTCCCTTCCTCCGGCTCCTGTCAAACTCGATAGGTACTACAGGGTCCCGGACTCGCATCATTTCCTTTACAAGGCCCACTCTGCTGAGCCTGCAACTATTTCCCAGGACCCTAAAGGGGTTGCATCTGCCACTACTAAAAATCCACTCCCCTCTGAAAGGGAGTCCAGGGCTTTAGAGAGATGGGGTAAAAAAGTGTATACTTCTTCCACTCTTTCTATGAGGGCATTAAATTGCCAGTTCCATATGATACAGTACCAAGAGTATTTGTTAGATGAATTGCATAAAAAACTGTCTTCACCTGAACCCCTAGATCGCAAGTCACTTCAGGATCTGGTACATAACTCCCAACAGGTTAGCAACCATTTCTTGCAGTGTGATTATGATGCATTGGAAGCTTCATGTAGGTCAGCAATGACAGGTGCAGTCATACGTTAGGCATGCTTGGCTGAAGGAACAAACTCTGCCAGATCATGTTAAAGCAAAGCTCCTGGATGCACCACTGGAAAAGCAAAAGTTATTTGGCTCCACTGCTCAGGAGGTCTTAAAGAAATTTGAGGAAAAGGCTAAATCTGTACAAACAGTCAAAGATTTTCTCCAGGTCCAACCACCAAGATTCAGCAGGAATTGGCCCTCTAAGAATTGGTCTTTTCCAGACACAGAGAGATTTCAGAGAGGCAAGAACAGGCGTGCCAGAGGTAGAGGGCAAGCTAGAGGCTCCTACAGAGGACGTCAATGGCAGCCTCCTAACCAGAGAGGTAGTGCAGGACCTACAACTGCTGCACAAGGACAGACTCAATGACTTTACCTTGACCCCGCCAACCAGGGCTCAATTGGGAGCACCTTTGGGCAGAAAGCTATCTTTATTCTCAAAAAATTGGCACAGTATTACAAGGGACAAATGGACACTGCGAATAATAGACAAAGGATACAGGTTCCATTTTCATACATTACCAAAAAGAAAAGGCATGCCAAACCTGCCACCGAATCAAAGGGCAGAGGCTTTAAAACAAATTTCCAACCTATTGCAGATGAAAGCTATAGAAAAGGTTCCTCTCACAGAACAAGGCCAAGGATTTTATTCCAGACTATTCCTTGTCCCAAGGAAAGAAAAACAATGGAGGCCTATTCTCGACTTGTCCGCACTGAATACTTATCTCATTGTGCCAAAATTCAAAATGCTGACCCTACAGCAACTCCTTCCCATGCTGGGCAAGGGGTCTTTGCTGGTAACTCTAGACCTCAAGGAGGCATACCTGCATGTCCCCATCAGACAAAGTTGCAGAAGACACCTCAGATTTCTTGCAGGTTCAGAGCATTATCAATTCTCAGCATTGCCCTTTGGCTTATCTACTGCGCCCAGAGTATTCACGAAATGCCTGGCATCAGTAATTGCACACTGCAGACTTCAGGGGATTCAAATATACCCATATCTGGATGACTGCCTTATACAAGCGGACAGCCAACAAACTTTGGTAAAACACTTGAATTATGCCATCCGCCTACTTCAGGCTTTGGGATATACAGTCAACATTCACAAATCAAGACTTGTTCCATCCCAAAGGATAATTTTTCTGGGTGCGAAACTAGATACAACCACCCAAATGGCTTTTCTCACGGAAGAAAAACAAAGACAACTACTGGATTATTTCGAAAATCTGACCAAACAAACTCAGCTGACTGCAAGGAAAATCCTGCAGGCCCTGGGTTACATGACATCTTGCATTCTTCTGATTCCACAAGCAAGGCTACATATGAGGAAACTACAATGGTACCTAAGGAGTTTATGCTCTCAGCACAGTCACAGCCTAGAAGCTTTGATACCACTCATTCCATGCCTTCAAAAGGAATTTCTGTGGTGGGCTCAAGCAAGCCAGTCAAACAGGGGTCTGCCATTCAGCAAACCAATAATCAGCCAAACCATTACAACGGATGCTTCAGACCATGGATGGGGAGCACACATGGAGGGCAGATGCATTCAAGGACTATGGTCACAGAAAGAATTGCGCATGCACATAAACCAAAAGGAAATGCTGGCGGCGATACATGCAATCGAGGCCTTCAAACATTTTCTGCATCAAGGACACCTGCTAATAAGGACAGACAATACCACAGTTATGTGGTACATAAACAAGCAGAGAGGTACCCATTCCTACCCTCTTTGCAGGCTGGCAATGAATCTTTGGGAACTTTCCCTAAAAATCAATATAGAGCTGCAATCCCAGTTTGTGCCAGGAAAAGACAATATACTGGTGGACAGCCTAAGCAGGAATATCATGGATCCACATGAATGGATGCTGCACCCAGACATCTTCCTTCAGATAACACAATCATGGGGGAGGCCGGACATGGATCTTTTTGCCTCCCACCACAACCATCAGCTGAAGAAATTCTGCTCAAGGACATACCACCCACAAGCATGGAAAGTGGACGCCCTCTCTTTCAGCTGGAATACTCTAACAGTGTATGCATTCCCACCTCTTCCATTAATGACCAAGGTCTTACTGAAGATCAGGACAGAGCAGCCAAAAGTGATTCTGATAGCTCTGGATTGGCCCAGACAGCACTGGTACCCACTGTTACGGAGCATGTCACGCACAAAACCATGGCCTCTACCACAATGGCCACTTCTTCTGACACAACACAATTACAAAACTCTGCACTCCAGCCTGAAAACCTTGCAGCTGACAGCCTGGAGAGTACCTTGACTCCTCACCAGGATAAGCTATCCAAGACGGTGAAGGACATCATCATGGAAGCTCGCCGGCCTTCCACAAGAAAGGCATATGCAGCAAAATGGAAAAGATTTCGCACTTGGAGCACCACAAAGGGCCTAGATGCGACAGTGATGAACATGGCACATATCCTGGAATACTTGGCAGAAATGCTCCACAATGGCCTTTCTTACTCTTCCATAAAAATTCATGCTTCAGCAATTTCAGCAGAATACAATACTGATCCACCTGTCTTCTCTCATCCTCTCCTAAGGCAGTTTCTAAGGGGAATTAAAAACATCAATCCTCCAAGGAAACCACCAGTGCCTACATGGGACCTTAACTTCATGTTGGAAAAATTAACTCTACCTCCCTTTGAACCAGCAGCATCTTCAGAACTACAGTTCCTGTCTTGGAAGATTGCCTTCCTTCTGGCCATAACCTCAGCAAGAAGAGTATCTGAGTTGCAGGCCCTCATGGCAGTACAACCATTTATTATTTTTCATCAGGACAGAGTCTCATTGAGAACCAATCCTTCATTCATGCCAAAGGTGGAATTCAGGGTCTCACTGAACCAAGCTATTCACCTGCCTACCTTCTTTCCAAATCCACAAAACAAAGGGGAGAAACTTCTGCATACCCTGGACATTCACAGACAGATGTCCTTCAAGAATGCAACTGCAGTCATAACATATGGGTTGTCCTGCCTCAAGCAGCCCTTGGTCGGCCGGATTCCAAAGTCTGGGTCCGACGTCGGCTGATGTCGCATTTCTCTCCGACGTCAGGGCGGCAGGAGTATATAAGCATCAGCCGACGCCATCTTCTTCAGTCTTTCTTGCCGCACGGTGCCCGAAGCAGAAGCAGTTCGCAAGTGCCGGTCGGTCAGCTCCTGTATTCTTCGAAACCGAAGTCATCAAAAAAGCTAAGTACCCCGTTGGGGACCTTTTCTTGCCTCAGCCGATGTCAGAAATTACTGAAAAAGTAAATAATTGTTTGTCTTGTGGTAAACAAATACCTCATAAGGATTTCCACTCTTACTGCCTCCCTTGACTTGGCCCAGACCACGACGTCTCGGCCTGTGTCGCCTGTGCTCGCTTCAATAAGCGCACTCTCAGGCGCCGGGCGGAGTTCGCAGAAGACTTCTTCGGCGACAAATTTCATTATACAATGCCGTCGGAACAACCGACAGCACAGACTCCTAAGAAACGAAAAGACCGGGACCGACATCCTCGGCCCGCGTCTTCCACCGACACCACGACAAAACTAACCGCGAGTGCCCCGGTTCCCTCTGAGTCGGTTTTTCCACCGCTCCAAACCGAAGACACCGCTTTACCGATACCTCCGATACCGGAGGCCATTCCGCCAGTTATTGATTTTCCTCCGGATACCGAAACCGAGGAAATGCCCGAGACCATTGCTGTTGATAAGGTCACTCCTGCACGTGGAGCAGCTAGGCCTCCCATGTCCATGTCTATCAAGGCCTACACACGTGCTAAGGCAGCCAGCAAGTCCAAGCATCTTACTGCTAAAACCTTACCTCAGCCTACTCCTGAAACACAAATCATGTCTATGGCAGCAGATTTAATTTCCCTGATCAGAGGTTCCCAGGCCCATCCTGAGAGAGGATCCCAACCTCCTCCTGACAAAAGGCCCAGGGTTGAACCCTCTGACCCTCTTCCTTCAGATGAAGATTCTGAGGACTCTGTTCGCTCCGAAAGCCAGGAAGAGCCCTTCCAGACCTATGAGGATTCAGATGCAGAGGACTCCATTCCCTCAGCCTCCCCTCCTGAGGATATTTCTTTTGGGGAAGTTCTGCATTCCATGAGGGAGCATTTCAAGTGGCAAGGCCAGGAATATTCTGATTCCAGAAAGCGCCTTCGAACCTTCCTTAAAAAGCCCCAGCACAGACCTTTAGCTGTACCCCCTGTGCTTGATGTTTTGGATGATTTGTATTCTGACTCCAGTGTCACCCCTGATACTCTTCCTCCTGCCCCTGCCAAGCCTGACAGATACTATAGGGTTCCAGAAACCCATTTTCATTTCTTTAAGGCCCATGCTGTTGATTTAGAAACAATTTCCCAGGGGCCTAAAGGGGTTTCAGCTACCACCTCCAAAAACCCTTTGCCTTCTAACAGGGAAGCAAGGTCCTTAGAGAGATGGGGGAAGAAGGTTTACACCTCCACTACTTTATCTATGAGAGCTCTCAATTGTCTCTCTCACATGTTTCAATATCAGGATTTCCTGTTAGATGATTTACAGAAAACATTGGCCTCCCCTGAACCCTTAGATAGGAAGTCTTTGCAGGAAACTGTGCATAATACTCAACAGGTTAGCAATCACTTTCTACAGTGTGGATATGATGCATTGGAGGCTTCATGTAGGGCAGCTATGACAGGGGCGGTCATTCGTAGACATGCATGGTTGAAAGAACAACCCTTACCAGATCATGTTAAGGCAAAACTTCTTGACGCACCCTTGGAAAAGAACAAGCTTTTTGGTGCTAATGCTAAAGATGTGTTAAAGTCCATTGAGGAAAAAGCCAAGTCAGTTCAGACAGTAAAAGATTTCCTTCAGGTTCAGCCGCCCAGATTCAGCAGGAACTGGCCTTCTAAAAACTAGTCCTTTCCTAATCCTGAAAGATCACAAAGGGGCAAAAACAGGCGTGGCCGAGGAAGAGGCCAGTACAGAGGATCCTACAGGGGACGACAATGGCAACCAACAAACCAAAGAAGTGACACAGGGGTTTCTCCTGCCCCGCAGGGACAATCTCAATGACTTTCCTCTAGTTCCGCTAACCAAGGAGCAAACAGAGGCTCCTTTGGGCGGAAAGTTATCTCTGTTTTCAAAAAATTGGCACAAACTGACAACAGACAAATGGATTTTGGACATTATAGACCACGGTTACAGGTTCCACTTCCACACTTTACCAAGAAAACAAGGCATGCCAAACCTTCCACAAAATCAGAGGGCAGAGGCTATAAAGCAAATTTCTCTGCTTGCACAGATCAAAGCAATAGAAAAAGTTCCACAACAAGAACAAGGCCAGGGGTTTTATTCAAGACTGTTCCTTGTTCTGAGAAAAGAAAGTCAATGGAGACCAATACTGGACTTGTCCGCTTTAAACACTTTCCTCATAGTACCAAAGTTCAAAATGCTAACTCTACAGCAACTCCTTCCCATGCTGGGCCAAGGGGTCTTTGCTGATTACTCTGGACCTCAAGGAGGCATACCTGCATGTCCCTATCAGACACAGCTGCAGAAGATACCTCAGATTTCTTGCAGGGCCAGAGCATTATCAATTCTCAGCATTGCCATTTGGCTTATCTACTGCGCCCAGAGTATTCACGAAATGCCTGGCATCAGTAATTGCTCATTGCAGGCTCCAGGGGATTCAAATCTACCCGTACCTGGACAATTGCCTCATACAAGCGGACAACAAACTAACTTTGACAAAAAACTTGAATTATGTCATACACTTGCTACAGGCTCTGGGATACACAGTCAACTTTCAAAAGTCAAGACTTCGGCCATCCCAGCAAATAACCTTCTTAGGAGCCAAACTAGACACAGCCTTTCAAATGGCTTACCTGACAGAAGACAAGCAAAAGAAGTTAACCCATTACTTCAAAAGTTTAGCAAAGCTCACCCAGATGACTGCAAGGAGTTTCCTACAGGCCCTGGGTTACATGGCATCCTGCATCCTCCTGGTTCCACTTGCAAGACTACACATGAGAAAGCTTCAGTGGTACTTAAAAAGCTTATGGTCTCAACACAGCAACAACCTAGAAGCAAATATCCCACTCATTCCATGTCTTCAAAAGGAATTTCTATGGTGGGCCTCAGCAAGCCAGTCAAACATAGGTATGTCATTCAAAAAACCTCAGATAACACAGACTATGACCACAGACGCCTCAGACCTTGGATGGGGGGCGCACATGGAAGGCAGATGTATTCAAGGACAATGGTCTCCAAAGGAAACACATATGCATATCAATCAAAAAGAAATGTTAGCAGTAATGCATTCCATCGAGGCCTTTGGGCAATAACTTCAACAAGGCCACCTATTAATACGGACAGACAACACCACAGTGATGTGGTACATAAGCAGGGGGGCACTCATTCTTACCCCCTTTGCAGACTGACAATGAATCTTTGGGAAAATCACTGGGCCTAAACATACAATTACAATCCCAGTTTGTTCCAGGCAAAGACAATGTTCTGGCGGACAGTCTAAGCAGGAATTTCCTAGACCCCCACGAATGGAGGCTACATCCAGACATCTTCCTACGACTCACCTCGACATGGGGCAGGCCGGACGTAGACCTATTTGCCTCCCACCTCAATCATCACTTACAAAAGTTCTGCTCAAGGACGTATCATCCACAAGCATGGAAAATAGATGCCCTCTCATTCAACTGGAGCACCCTGATAATTTATGCTTTTCCACCTCTGCCACTGATGACCACAGTGTTATTAAAGATCAAAGCAGACAAGCCGAAGGGGATCCTAATAGCTCCAGACTGGCCAAGACAACACTGGTACCCACTACTAAGGAGCATATGTCACAACAAAACGTGGGCCCTTCCACAATGGCCCCAACTTCTGACTCAACACAACTTCAGGACAGTTCATCCCAACATCCAGACGCAACAGCTTGGGAAATCCCATAAATAACCTTGATTTACCTCTCTCCAAGGAAGTTCAGCGGATACTAACAGAAGCCCGCAGACCATCCACCAGAAAAGTTTACTCAGCCAAATGGAAGAGATTCAGCATTTGGAATACCAACAAGGGTCATGATGCCTCATTTTTGAGCATTCCTCTCATCCTGGAATTACTTGACAGATATGCTGCATAAAGGACTTTCATTCTCTTCCATAAAAATTCATGCTTCAGCTATCTCAGCTAGATACAACACTGACCCACCTGTGTTTTCACATCCTTTAAGGCAATTTCTTAGAGGAATCAAGAATATAAAGCCCCCAAGAAAGGCACCAGTACCAGCTTGGGACCTCAATTTTGTCCTAGAAAAATTGACTTTACCTCCCTTCGAGCCAGCAGCTTCTGTGGATTTACAATTTCTTTCCTGGAAGACAGCTTTCCTGTTGGCCATTACCTCAGCAAGAAGGGTTTCGGAATTACAGGCCTTAATGGCAATACCACCGTTCATAACCTTTCACAGAGACAGGGTCTCTTTACGAACCAACCCTACCTTTCTGCCAAAAGTGGTATCTAGGGTTGCCTTAAATCAAGCAATTCACCTGCCTACTTTCTTTCCTAATCCTGAGAACAAAGGGGAAAGACTGTTGCATACCTTGGACATACACAGACAACTTCGCTACTACCTAGACAGAACCAAGACCAGTAGGAAGTCTGACCAACTTTTTGTAGCTTACGCCCCTGCAGTACAAGGAAAAGCAATTTCTAAACAGACAATTTCAAAATGGATTGGACATTGCATCAGATTCTGTTATTCCTTCCATGGAAAGAGTGTGCCAGCCAATGTCAGACCACACTCCACCAGAGCTACAGCCACCTCTACAGCCTTTTTAAGAGGGGTGCCTACAAAAGACATTCTAGAAGCTGCTACATGGAGCTCTGTGCATACATTTTCCAAGCACTACAACCTCCCTTTATATTCCAGATCCAGAGCAGGCTTTGCTTCGGCAGTCCTGCAGGGACTGATAGCTGCACCATCCCTTTCTTAGAGCATACCACCTCCCCCAGCTAAGCTTTGGTATTCAACCCATATGTTATGACTGCAGTTGCATTCTTGAAGGACATAGTACAATTTTGTACCTACCATAAATGTAGATGTCCGATAGATATGCAACTGCAGTCGGGTTTTCCCTCCATCCCCTCTATGCCTTGGGTCCACTCCTCTCCCTGTTATCCTTAGCTGGGGATATCTGTTATGGTGTATCTGTTTATTGCTTATTTGTTGTCTGGAAACCTACTTTTGTCTTCCAATTTGATTACAGCCTTCCTTGGAGGGCACCTGGGGCAAGAAACACTGAAGAAGATTGCGTCGGCTGATGCTTATATACTCCAGCCGCCCTGACGTCGAGAAATGCGACATCAGCCGACGTCGGACCCAGACTTTGAAATCTGGCCGACCGAGGGCTGCCTGAGGCAGGACAAACCCATATGTTATGACTGCAGTTGCATATCTATCGGACATCTACATTTATGGTAGGTACAAAACTGTACTTTGCGCTACTACTTGGACAGAACTAAGACTTACAGAAAAACTGACCAGCTATCTGTAGCATATGCTGCTGGTATACAAGGAAAAGCAATTTCCAAACAGACAGTTTCAAAATGGATAGGGAATTGCATTCGATTCTGTTACTCTTTTCATGGCAAAACTGTGCCAGCTAACATTAGGCCTCATTCCACCAGAGCCACAGCCACCTCCACAGCCTTCTTAAGAGGGGTGGCTACCAAGGACATTTTAGAAGCTGCTACATGGAGCTCCGTGCATACATTTTCCAAGCATTACAACTTACCCTTATATTCCAGATCCAGAGCAGGCTTTGCTACAGCAGTCCTGCAGGGCATTTTAGCTACACCATCCTTTTCTTAGATCCTACCACCCCCAGCTTGGCTATGGTATTCTACCCATATGTAAGGACTGCAGATGCATCCTTGAAGGACATGGTACAGTTTTGTACCTACCATAAATGTAGATGTCCGATAGGTATGCATCTGCAGTCTGGTTTACCCTCCCTCCTTCCCCTCTGTGGTATTTCCTGGGTACTTATCCCTCTTATAGCTAGCTGAGGTTATCTATTATGGTGTATTTGTTTTATATTACTGTGCATGTTTGGAATTTTGTTTTGCATCTCTCCAAATTTAGCCTTCCTTAGAGGGCACCTGGCATCTGGGGCAAGAAAATCTGAGGAAGATGGCGTCAGCTGATGCTTTTATACCCCAGGCGCTCTGACGGGGAGAGGGCGACATCAGCCGACGCCAGACCCAGACTTTGGGATCCGGCCGAATGAAGGGCTGCCTGAGGCAGGACAACCCATATGTAAGGACTGCAGATGCATACCTATCGGACATCTACATTTATGGTAGGTACAAAACTGTACCTTCTCTAATGTGATTCTATCCACCAGTAACCGCACAATTATATAGAAATAATTAGACACTAGTATGAGCTGTCTACACACAACACAATTACATGAATAACATTAGTGAACAAGGTGCAGCTATGAAAATAGACCATACATACTATTATATTAAAAACAAATTGGTGCATACAAATGCTAGCATGCCATAATAACATCTAATAATAAGGCATAAATCATATTAGATGTCTAACACAATTCAACATAAACATACAGTTGTAAAATGTCTAATGCAATTCAACAAAAATAGGCATTTACAGTTGTAAAACACTTATTGGAGAGACACTGAGCCTTCATGGGGCCTGTAGCAGAGTGGACTGTAGTTTTAAAAATGGTGCCTGCCGCAGGTAATATTTATTAACTTTGGTTTGTCTTAAGGTAATAAACAGGGGAGGGGAGAACAAGGGTGTGAGCAGGCAGTTCTTTGTACTGCTGCTAATGAGCCAAAGCAAAGACAAGTATGTGTTAAGAAACAATCACAATTGACCAAGGACTGCTCTGAAACCAAGTCATTTCTTAATTTCTCAGGTGGAAAAACAGGATAACCTTGTATCAGTGGCTACTGTAGTCATAGTTTAAATTTACAAACACACAGTATTGATCAGTTATGGATACTGTTTGCTAACAGAAGGGAATAAGAGAAAGTGGAAGGTGTGTGTGTGTGTGTGTGTGTGTGTGTGTGTGTGTGTGTGTGTGTGTGTGTGTGTGTGTGTGTGTGTGTGTGTGTGTGTGTGTGTGTGTGTGTGTGTGTGTGTGTGTGTGTGTGTGTGTGTGGTTGGGGGGTGGGGCTGCTTACAACCAAAGCAGAGTGCTCTCCAGGGGAAAATGAATATTGGCTCAAACAGGTAGGCACATACTCAGTTAACTGTAGCTGTTTGCAGACAGTTCAGACCCGGACTGTGCTTTTCTTACAAGACTGTTAAAGGTAGTACCACAGTTGAATACTTAAGAGTGGTGTTAGGTTGGAGAGACACTGAGCCTTCATGGGGCCTGTAGCAGAGTGGATTGTAGAATAAAAAGCTGTGTTACCACCATTACTTTCACTGTCACTGGGTTCATTGTTAATAGCTAGATTGTAGTTAAATAAAGTAGTCCTGTAATTTTAATAGGTGTGTGGACTGTTCTGGTACCTTGCATGCAGCTGCGACTTGGCTTGTTTCTTGGGTTGCGTCAGTGGCGGCTTGTGATATCGGACTGCATGGCTGTAGCCCCCCCAGCTATGAACCACAATGGTAGAATCCTACAAATCCTCCTAACTGCACATAGAATGTGAATCCGGACTGCTGCCTTTACCAGTCCTGATTCAGGAATAAGGCAGCAGACTGCTGATTCCCCAGAAGTCTATGCGGTGCTAACCTCATAGACGGGAAGGGGATCCAACTGCAGAGTCAGCAGTCTTGAATTCACAGGAAGGAACAAAGAGCCGAGAAACCGGAAGTATGCATTCCGGTGCGAACGCAGACTTAGTATGAAGAAACAAGTTGTGGATTTTATGTGGTTTGGAGCTGTGGATGTTATTGCAGATACGGAGCTGTGGATGTTATTGCAGGTATGGAGGGGTGTGTGTGTGTAATGCCCCAGTTGATTTATACTGGTGGCTAGTGGGAACTCAGGATACCTGCTGGTGGTAGTTAGAGAGTACCTCAGGCTTGAACTATGTACCTTGGGTGCCAGTAACAAGAGCCTGAATTCCCTACCCACCACCATTTGTGAAACCTTTTCAGATTTATGAACTATGTACCTTGGGTGCCAGTAACAAGAGCCTGAATTCCCTACCCACCACCATTTGTGAAACCTTTTCAGATTTTTGCCTCATGTTTTGTTCTGTTCCTCGTAAAATCTGTGGTTTCTCAATGTTTAATTCCTTAAATAGTTGATGGTGCAGTGTTGCTTCACAGCTGCAGGTTCTCTGGTTTGATTCTTGGCTGGGGTGCCTTCTGTTTGGAGTCTGCATGTCCTCCCTGTGTTTGTGTGGGTTTGCTCTGCAGTTCTCCCTGTTACAAAGACATGTGTCTGCAGTATTTCTCCCTGCTCCTCTGCTGAAAATTGGCTTTTGTTCCAAGTCAGACTTTCCTGGTTAACAAATGTTAAATAAAATTGACAGAAAGTACATAGTAACACAAACCCTTTATTCTAGCAATTTTCTAAGTTTATAAGATGAATATTTGAAATTTGTCCCTATTTTTGGGACTGTATTCCCCCATTATTGACTTCGTCCAGGTTTTTTGTGTTAAGGTTGAGAGCTATGGTGAGAACTGAATTCACTGAATGTTTGAGGGCCGTATTTTCCCAATACTGGCTTTGTCCCGGTGTTTTGTGCTAAGAGGTTAACAGCTATAGTGAAAACTGAATTCACTAAATGGTAGACTTTTACGATGGAAATGTTCTCAATTGTCATTATTGGTGCGTGCGTTTTATTTCATTGTTTACTGGAAAAATGTTCAAAGCAATAAATTTAAAACACCCTCTAACAACTGTACTGTATTATACAAGGAATATAATTTAATACAGTCAGGAAGGTGCATTACATGTATTGTGTGCAAGGGGCCTATCATTTGAAAATAACCCAAAGTTAATCTTTATCTGCCACTAGCCAAATGTATTTTGTTTGAATGTGGGTTTCAATGCTGTTTCAATGAATGTGAGTTTCAAGGGCAGAGAACTTTTAATGCCAAGTCTGTTTTCATTGTGAGACTGCGTTGCTTTGTTTAGCAAATGTTTTAGTGTTCGCGCTGTAAAATGCAAAATAAAACTTTCAAATGAAGTCCAAATCATCGTAGAACTAAAGCAGTATGCACATTAGTGTTTATGGTAAATGGGGTGAAATAGCCAAGAAATGGGACATTGGAATGGCTGCAGGGGGAGGCTCCATTCGACCATGATTTTGTGAGGGGGAAGGGCGGCTGAACTCTACTTCTCAACTGTCCAGATTTTCACAGAATGAATAGATTTTTGCTTCTTATTTTTTGTTTGTTCCTTATAAAAGTTATGTTTTTCTGGCAAAACATTTAGGAATTAAGTCACTAAACAATAACAGACATTGAGTTTCAGACTTCATAACCTTCAGAAAAATGCATGCTAAAGCAAGGCCTGTTCTATTAACTGTCTCAGTTTATACAAGAGCAATTTTTAGTACTGTTTGTAGGTTCCCCAATATATTTGGCCTTGTCCAAGTTTCCTGCATTAACAGGTTGAGAAGTACATGCAAATATATTGCTTTATAGAATTAGGCATATCCAAACCTCTCAACTGTCCCCGATTTTGGCTCAAAATTTTGCTCTTCCCTAATAATCCCTCTGAAAATGGCAATTTTTGGAAGAAAACATGGAGGGTTTGCAATTAATAAATAACTAATAATCAGAGTTATAGATTACTTTTATTTCAGAAATGCATGTAGATTTTTATTTTGTCAGCTGCTCAAGTTGGCATTACTAATATTAAAAAAGTGTCCCTTCTTTGACAAGTTTATATTTTTGCATCACATTTTTGGTCCATTTTTCATAAAATTGTGTTTTTTCTGGCAAATTAGTGGCAATTCATTAAAGACTGAAGTTAGAAAATGACTGACGGGAGTTTCTGATTTCATGCCCTTCAGAAAATTCATACTAATGCAAGACCTACTATTCTATTATCTTTCTAAGTTTATAAGAGCAATATTTAAAAATTGTCCTTGTTTTTGAGCCTTTGTCCCACTTCTATGTGTGGCTCTGTCCAGATTTCTTGCTCTGAGGTTGAGAGGTATGACATGTGTCAGGGCCATCAGTCAGCCAGCGACATTTCAAATTGTGACATACTTGTTGCACCCCACTCCTCCATGTAGTGACTCTGGATGTGTCCAAGCAAGGCAAGGAGCAGTTGGGTCACTTAACTGCCTTTTTCATATGTTTCAGTACCAGGATTTTTTACTGGATGATTTACAGAAAAAGTTAGCCTCTCCTGAGCCTATTGATAGAAAAGCATTGCAGGATCATATACGTAACACTCAGCAGGTTAACAATCATTTTCTTCAGTGTGGTTATGATGCATTGGAGGCATCATGTAGGGCAGCTATGACTGGGGCTGTGATACGTAGACATGCTTGGTTAAAAGGTCAGCCATTGCCAGACCATGTTAAAGTAAAGTTACTTGATGCACCTCTGGAAAAACAGAAGCTTTTTGGTGCTAATGCACAAGATGTGTTGAAGTCCATTGAGGAAAAAGCTAAGTCAGTGCAGACAGTCAAGGATTTCCTCCAGGTTCAGCCACCCAGGTACAACAGAAACTGGCCTTCAAAGAATTGGTCCTTCCCAGACTCTGACAAGTTTCAAAGGGGGAAAAACAGGCGTGCCCGAGGTAGAGGGCAATACCGAGGATCCTACAGGGGCCGCCAATGGCAACCTACAAATCAAAGAAGTGGCACAGGCAGCCCAGCTGCACCACAAGGACAACAACAATGACTTGACTTTCATACCGCCTACAAAGGCTCAAAGAGAAGCACCTTTGGGAGGAAAATTTTCCTTATTCTCAAAAAACTGGCATATCTTAACCAAGGACAACTGGATTCTGGATCTAATAGACAGGGGTTACAGATTCCACTTCCATACTTTACCAATAAGACAAGGCATGCCAAACCTGCCACATCATCGAAGGGCAGAGGCACTCACTCAAGTTTCAAAGCTGTTAAGTATAAAAGCAATAGAAAGGGTTCCTCCTCAGGAACAAGGCCAGGGATTTTATTCAAGACTGTTCCTTGTTCCAAGAAAAGAAAACAAATGGAGGCCTATACTGGACTTGTCTTTCTGTCCTTGATTTTGCAGAATGGTCTGGTTTCTGTCATATTTTTATACTATTGATTTATGCTTATTGTTCTGAAAGTGCCTGTTGCTCTGTGTTTTAAGTAGCAGTGCTTTAATGACCATCAGGTAAGCTTGTAAGCTGCAAGTAAGCTTTAATAAGCATACTGTTAAAGAATTGCCAACATTGAAAGCCTTTCTGTTGCCATGTAGAGAATGAAAGAAAACTCTGCCACGGCAAGCTGTCTAAGTAAAAAAGTAGTTTAATGATACCCAGGTCGTTTTTGTTTTAAGCGCTTTTCGTTTGCCAAACAAGCAAACTTCTTCAGAAACAATAAAATAAATTCAAATCTGTGTTTTATAAAATCGGGTGGTCTTAGTAACCAATCAAGTTACAACGTTGCACATGCATTCATCTTCTTAAAGGCAAATGCATTACTAAAAGGCAACTCTCTTGTACTAAGTATCACATACAGAAATTAGTAACAACAAAAGTTGCAAATAAATAACTGGACTACCTTACAATTAACAGCATACTCTGAATAAAAACATTCCTAAACATATTAGGTTACTGTTCTTATGAACAGATACAACTAAAATTAGCTTAAAAAACAGTTGATCACTAAATATAAGTGAACAATATGTGTGAAAAAGGACAGTAAATATACATCACTATTGCTCCATCTCCCATATGGCCATAAACTTAAATTTATATACGAACACCAATATCCTATAGGCAGGAGCAAAATGGACAATGCCCTAGCTAAACACACACAACTTAATAGAGAACATAAATTATTTATGGCCATTGACCCAGGTTATGCATGACCTCAGAGGTGGACCCACACCTCTGCAGCTTGAAGAACTTGAGTTAGTTTGGCAGATTAAGTTGAATGCTTATAACTTTCCAGATTCAAATGAAACCTGTTTTATCAGCAGTATTCTAAAACTGAAAAGTTTACAGCGTTTGCCTTTAAGAAGTTGAATGCATGTGTAACGTTGTAACTTGATTGGTTACTAAGACCACCTGATTTTATAAAACACAGACTTGAATTTATTTTATTGTTTCTGAAGAGGTTTGGTTGTTTGGCAAATGAAAAACGCTTAAAACAAAAACGACCTGCGTATCCTTAAACTACTTGTGTGTTTACTTCGACAGCTTGCCATGGCAGAGTGTTCTTTCGTTTTCTAGTTTGTTGCTTTCATTCGTCTAGCCATGTAGAGAATGCTTACATAATTAGGTAACGTATAAGCCTTTGGTATTGAAATGCATATGACAGTATTTGTAATTAAGGGCAGGATTGCCAGTGGGGATGCACAAGCCAGTGCATTTCTTTGTGCCAGTTCGGATAAATGGGGAGGGTTGCATCAGGAAGGGCATCTGGCGTAAAATTTTGCCAAATCATATATGCAGACAACAGTACAGAAATACATACCGGATCGGTCGAGGCCCAGGTTAACAACGACCGCCACCAGTACTGTTGGCCAACAGGGTGCTGGCGGAAATTGGGCTACTGTTGGCCGAAGGAGGAGAAGAGGGGGAAGGCATGCCTGAAGGCAGGTAAAGGCTAGGACTGTGATAGTGAGGGTCGGAACTTTGAATGTTGGCAGTATGACTGGTATAAGGAGAGAGCTAGCTGATATGATTGACCGAAGGAAGGTTGGTATATTGTTTGTGCAAGAGACCAGATGGAAGGGGAGCAAGGCTGTGTGTATCAGAGGCGGTTTCAAATAGTTTATCATGGTGCGGCTGTGAGAAGAAATGGCGTAGGCATTATCCTAAAGGAACAGTATGCTAAGAGTGTTTTGGAGGTGAAGAGAGTGTCGGATAGAGTGATGTTTATGAAGCTGGAAATTGATGGTGTAATGAATGTTGTTAGTGCATATGCTCCACAAGTTGGGTGTGCGATGGATGAGAAAAAAATTTTGGAGCGAGTTGGATGAAGTGGTGATGACTGTACCCAAGGGTGAGAGACTGGTGATTGGAGCAGATTTCAATGGGCATGTTGGTGAAGGGAACAGAGGGGATGAGGAAGTGATGGGTAGGTATGGTGTTAAGCAACGAAATGCAGAAGTTCAGATGGTAGTGGATTTTGCGAAAAGGATGAACATGGCTGTGTTGAATACATATTTTAACAATACGGATGAGCATAGGGTGACATACAAGAGTGGAGTAAGATGTACACAGGTGGATTATATCTTATGTAGGAGGGCCAGTTTGAAGGAGATTGGAGACTGTAAAGTGGTGGTAGGGGAAAATGTAGTTAGGCAGCATAGGATGGTGGTTTGTAGGATGACATTGGTGATCAAGAAGAGGAGGATGAGTGTGAGGGCAGCACCAAGAATCAAATGGTGGAAATTGAAAATGGGTAATTGTGAGGTGATGTTCAGGGAAGAGTTAAGACAGGCACTGGGTGGCAGTTAAGAGTTACTGAATAGCTGGGTAAGTACAGCAGAGCTAGTAAGAGAGATGGGTAAAAAGGTGCTTGGTGTGACATCTGAAAAGCGGAAGGAGGACAAGGAGACCTGGTGGTGGAATGAAGAAGTACAGGAGAGTATACAGAGAAAGAGGTTGGTGAAGAAGTGGGATTGTCAGAGATAAAGTAGACAAGAGTATAAGGAGATGAGGTGCATGGCAAAGAGGTGGTGAAGGATAAGGCGTATGAAGAGTTGTATAAAAGGTTGGACACTAAGGAGGGAGAAAAGGACCCGGCTAGACAGAGGGACTGAGCTAGTAAAGATGTGCAGCAGGTAAGGGTGATAAAGGATAATGAGGGAAACGTACTCACACGCGAGGAGAGTGTGTAGAGCAGATGGAAAGTACTTTGAGGGGTTGATGAATGAAGAGAATGAGAGGGAGAGAAGGTTGGATGGATGTGCGGATAGTGAATCATGAAGTGCAGTGGATTAGCAAGGAGGAAGTAAGGATAGCTATGAAGAGGATGAAGAACGGAAAGGCTGTTGGTCCAGATAACATACCTGTGGAAGCATGGGGGTGTTTAAGTGGAATGGCAGTGGAATTTTTAACTAGATTGTTTAATGAAATCTTGGAAAGTGAGAGGATGCCTGAAGAATGGAGAAAGTGTTTCGGTACAGATTTTTAAGAGTAAGGGTGATGTGCAGAGCTGTAGTAACTACAGAGGGATTAAACTGATCAGTCACAGCATGAAGTTATGGGAAAGAGTAGTGGAAGCTATAGATTAAGAATGGAGGTGATCTAGTGATCAGCAGTATGGTTTCATGCCAGGAAAGAGCACTACAGATGCAATGTTTGCTCTGAGAGTGTTGATGGAGAAGTACCGAGAAGGTCAGAAGGAGTTGCATTGTGTCTTTGTGGATTTAGAGAAAGCATATGACAGGGTGCCTAGAGAGGAGTTGTGGTATTGTGTGAGGAAGTCGGGAGTGGCAGAGAAGTATGTAAGAGTGGTACAGGATATGTATGAGGGTAGTGTGACAGCGGTGAGTCTACGGTGGGAGTGACGGCTGCATTTAAGGTGGAGGTGGGATTACATCAATTATCAGCTCTGAGCCCTTTCTTATTTGCAATAGTGATGGACAGGTTGACAGACTAGATCAGACAGGAGTCCCCGTGGACTATGATGTTTGCAGATGACATTGTGATCTGTAGTGAGAGTAGGGAACAGGTGGAGGAGACCCTGGAGAGGTGGAGATATGCTTTAGAGAGAAGAGGAGTGAAGGTCAGCAGGACTAAGAATGTGTGTGTGTGAATGAGAGGGAGGATGCAGGGAGTAGAGGTGGCGAAGGTGGATGAGTTTAAGTACTTGGGATCAACAGTTCAGAGTAATGGTGAGTGTGGAAGAGAGGTGAAGAAGAGTACAGGCAGGATGGTGTGGGTGGAGAAGTGTCAGGAGTGATTTGTGACAGACTAGTACCAGTAAGAGCGAAAGGGAAGGTCTACAAGAGGGTAGTGAGACCAGCTATGTGTTATGGGTTGGAGACAGTGGCATTGACAAAAAGGCAGGAGTCAGCTTGACGTGGCAGAGTTGATAAGATTTGCACTAGGTGTGACGAGGATGGACAGGATTAGGAATAAGTATATTAAAGGGTCAGCCCAGGTTGGAAGGTTTGGAGACAAAGCCAGAGAGGCAAGATTACATTGGTTTGGACTTGTGCTGAAGAGGGATGCAGAGTATATTGGGAAAGGTGCTAAGGATGAAGCTGCCAGGTAACAGGAAAAGAGGGAGGCCTAAGATAAGGTTTATGGATGTGGTGAGAGAGGACATGCAGGTGGTTGGTGTGACAGAGTAAGATGTAGAGGACAGGAAGAAATGGAAACAGTTGATCTGCTGTGGCGACCCCTAGCGGGAGCAGCTGAAAGAAGATGATTACATTATTTTAAGAAGCTCATTACATTTTTTGGAGACTTGCAATCATTTTTGCAGGCTTTACCTGTAAACCAAACAGAATGCCAATCTATCATGTGTGGTCAATTACTTGTACAGTAATCCTTTAAGCAATGTGTCTTGAGCTTGTTTCTTGTTTGCTTTTCGTTTTTTACTTTGATCGTGTTTTCCCCATGAAACAAGTAGATAGTTGTCAGGCAGCAGGTCTTTTTTGGATAAGAAACATTTTTACAAGTGGGGGTATCAGAGAGTGCTACTTTCAGCACGTTACTTGGTACTTTTATAAAGCTGAATATAAATTATAATTGGAACTGCAGTGCAAAGAGAGGGGGTTTGAGTTGAGTGCTGCTTGTTTTTCTTATACTTGATTTTGACTGGCATTCCAGTAATGTATTTAAAAAGTTATTTTTTTGTGCCTCACAACCTTTTTGTTTCCATCTAGATATTAAGTAAGCTGTCATGTAGCCATTGCATTGAAATATTTTTCTTCTACACTTCATTTTGTGTTAATTGGACTCTCATGATGGTTTGGCACCCAGGGCAGCGTATTTAAAGTTACAATTTTTGTGGTTTTGAGCATAGCTCCTCTCCTTTCTAGTTGGCTGCACCCCTTCCCAGTGACCCCACCCATTCAGCTGTCTCCTGCAGCCCCCCTTTGATTTGAAGTCACCAGCCGCCACTGGGTTGTGTGGTTGTAAAGTAATTAAAGCTATTTGTGAGAGCTGTTTGTGTAGTTTTGGCGTATATCTGCTTCATGTATCTAGTCTGGTGTGTCAGCCTTAATTTTTTTTCTTGTATGGTTGTAATGTACTTTGGTTTGTATGCATTTTTATATTTGAAGGGTCATTTAGTGGCCAATCTAATAGACTTGATTCATGTTGGACGTATTGTTTCTGGCTTTTTTGCACTTCACTGAAACTCTGTAGAGATTTGTGACCGGTACAGTCTATCTAAGCTACTCAGAAAATATTTATTTATGGTATTACCTCTTAATATCCTGTGGGTGCTGATGGTTGCAACTGTTGTGTAGTTTCACTGGACCTGATATAACTCTGTTCTCCCTCCAGACCAAAAACCTACCATACCAGTCTGAAGGTTGCTTGGGATCTTAGTACTGGCCTGTTTGTTACTGTCAGTGTGGGAGATCTGACAGAGGTAAAGGGACAAACCAGGTAAGTGAACATCATCTGTCTCCTGTGAATTAGGAAAAAGACTTGTATGCTTTCCAGTTTTTCTGGATGAATTTAAGGTTGTACAGGCACTTCAGGTGCTAACATTGTTCATTATACATGCTCCCTTTTGTTTGTCATAAACTGTTCATAATAAGGTGATTTTCTTTCCCACTTTTACTCAAGGTCATGGTTTTGGATGTTTCTTCCTTTCTTGTGTGAGATCTTTGAAATGTGTCCTAAAGTAGAGGAAAGCAAAACACAAATCCACAGTGCTTGAGCTGTGGCTAGTATCAAACTTGTGACCTAGTGGGTAACCGGACAAATGTAGAAGTACCAAAGTTTTATACCCAGATATCATCACCTTGGCCCTTCGATCTAGAAGAATGCTTCTGTCCCCTCCCAGCAGGTGGAGTAAGATGCCTTGTAGAAGTTTTTTTGTAAGTTTAAGATTGTCAGCTAAATGAGCTTTTGGACAAGCGTTCTTGCTTCCTCATCAAAGGACAACCACAAGACATTGTATAGTTACATCCGTAACCTAAAAGGAAAGGTCCAGATTTGTGCAGAACTTGTAGTTAATGATACCACATATACTGAGCCTGTGGATATAGCTAACCTGTTGGCCGATAGGTTCTGTGAAAGTTTCACTCCCCTGTCCCTGCCACACATACCTCATGACATCCCTACCACCTGCCCCCTACCTTTTATCTCTATAAAGAGCAGGTCAATAAATACTCTAAGGCCAGAAACACACCATCTATGGGACCTGATAACATCCCAGACTGCATCCTACATGGGCTCCAACATGAATTAGTAGCTACACCGTTGGGTACTCTCTCTTGTCATAGTCTAAGCAAAGGCTTTGTACTAGCTGAATGGAAAACAGCACTGTTATTCCCTTGCACAAAGGTGGCGCTTCCACTGACCCTGGGAACTTATAGCCCTTTTAGCCTGACTAGCCTTATCTCCAAGGCCATGGAGCAAACCATCATGGACCTTAACAAAGATATAAGTAATGTCCAAACACTTGACCCTACTCAGTTTGGATTTTTTAAAGGGAGGTCATGCCTATTAAACCTGGTGGATTTCTTTGAGACAGTCGAGGCCATGCATGAGGGGGAAGTCTGCATACAGCCTACCTGGACTTAGCCAAGGCGTTTTACAGTATCCCCCACTCTGGCATCATTGACAAACTCATCCAGGTAGGCATCAGCCCTTATATCGTTAGATGGCTCACTGATAGAACTCATATAGTCAAAGTAGTGGAATCCACCTCCAACAGCAGACCTGTAACCAGTGGTGTTCCACAAGAATCAGTCCTGGAACCTCTGTTTGGAATCTATTTCTCCAAAGTACAAGCAACAACTAAAGGTCTATGGATGACAGTTTGCTGATGACTGCAAACTGGGAGCGGTCATGGGATTTTGAAATGTCAGCATCTTACAAGAGGGTTTTACACAAACAAATGATTGGTGCCAAAGTCATGGCCTTAAACTCGATACAAAAAAGTGTATTATCATTCCTTTTGGTAAAGGCAGTGTTCCTGCTAACTACCACATCGATAACACCTTAAGTATGCACTCAGTGATGAGAGACCTGGGCACACAGGTTGACAGCAACCTTACCTTTGACCACCTTGTCTCCACAGTGGTAAAAAGGGCATTTTATATTGCTCATCTCATAAATAAGAGCAGTGCCTCCAGAAAAAAAAGTCATAACCTCAATGTACTCTTCCCTCATTAGGCTAATAAGGGAGTTCAACGCCCCTTTTGGTATGTAGCTTTCTAAGCACCTACAGAAATTGGAGAAACCACAAAGGTTCCTCAAAAAGAAAATTCAAGGTCCCCAGCATCTGTCCTATGGGGATAGTCTGAAATCACTGTCACTTTATTCTGTTTCATACAGACTACTCAGAGGTGATCTCTGCCTTGCATACAAGACAAGCTCTGACCCTGCGTTATTGGCAATGCTGCATATCCACATGTCAAATGGTACACTGGTTACTCGCTCTAAATACCTTAACCTGGTATGTGACATTAATAAAACCTGCTTGGAGGGTCAGATTTGTCTCCCAGAGGTTACCACACCTTTGGAACAGACTCCCACTTCATGTCAAGCAGAGCATCTCATTGGACCTCTTCTTATGCTATCTGTACAATTAGATGAATGACCGTAAATTCACCCTGGGGGTTCCACCTGTGTCCCTCTTGGACAGGGGCAGTAGATGCTGATCATGGAAATGAGCTTAAGAACTTGACTAGGCTTGTAAGAGTCCTAGGGCCATTAGCGTAGTAACTTCATATAATCCTATGTTTAGATGTTAATACAAGTTACAGTTCTGTTAGTTAAAGGCATGTTGAAACCTTTGAGGGGAGATTCCAAGGAATACTGCATGGTGGAAAAATGTAAGGAAATAAGTGTGTTCTGGACAGCCCAAGGAGGGGCTACCTGTCGCTCGTCTGGTCAGGATAAAACAACTAACATTCTTGGGGTACCGTTCAAGCAGCTTTATTGCACACATCAGGAATGAGGCTTTATAACTTAAACTTAAGTAAACTTAGAAACTGACTACCACACTTCTACATGTTGACACTGACTGTTCTTCGTGTTTCACTGTTGCAGTCATCACACTTGGGTTATCTTGCCAGGGGTAGCCCTTAGTCGGCCCGAATACCAGAGGCTTAGCATTTCTGCATCGGTTGTTGTCGCTCCATGACTGACTTCAGGTTGTCAGTGGTTTAAAAACAGGCAGTTGACGTGATTACATCTGTCTTTCTTGCCGGGGAACCCGATGCAGAAGCAGTTCGCACGAGTGCCAGTCGGCTGCTACCTGAGTTTTCGTTTTCAAATTGAAGTTGACTTCTTTTAAAGCTAAGTACCCCGTTGGGGCTCCTTTTTTCTTGCTCTAACCGATGTCAGAAAAAGTTAACAATTGTCTCACCTGTGGAAAGCAAATACCATACAGACTTCCATTCTTACTGCGCCACCTGTTTAGGCCCAGACCACGATGTCCCTTGCTGTCGCTCTGTTCAACTCCAGAACTATACGTCGTCGGGCCCTTATTGTCGCTAAATATTTTCACTCGGTCCTCTTATTCCGATAATGGCTTCGCTAAGCCATCCAACTACGATCTTCCGAAAAAACGTAAGGATAAAGACAGACCGCACAGGTCTAAAACTGCCGACGATGCTTCTGTTAAGCTAGTGGTCAGTTCTCCGGTCCTCAGTGAGGCACTTTTGCAGCCCCTGATGCCTGCTTCTGTGGATTCGCAGGCCGCTACAGAGACCCATTTGGAGTCCGGTATGCTGCGAGACTCTTCGACTAAGGATTCTGCAGATGTTTCTACCTTGGATTGGTCCGGAGCTGCTGAGCAGGCACTGGCTTCCGAGGAAGTTCTTCACACTACCAATGCTCGAGACAAACCTACGACGACTTTCGCGTCTTCAGTTCTTTCTAAAACTACAGAGTTTCTAAGGCCCAGGGTACGAACTACGCCTAAAAAACTGACTACCCAAGCTCAGGCACATGCTTCCTTGCCTCAATCTCAAATGCTTAAAATGGCGGAAGACCTTATGCTTATTAGGGAAGCCAGGCTACCCCTTCCAAAAGAAAGAGACTTGTCCCCGGTAGTTTTATCTAAACAGGAGTCCGATGAGACTGAGGTTTCTGAATATGAAGACATGAAACCCCTTTCGGCTTTTGAGGATTCTGATGCAGAGGAATCCATTCCTTCTGCCTCTCCTCCCAAGGATTTTTAATTTGGTGAAACCCTACATACTTTAAGGGAGCATTTCCAATGGGAATGTCAGAACTATCCTCAGTCAAAAAAGAGACTCAGGGAATTCTTAGATTTACCACAGCACAGACCTTTAGCCATGCCTCCTGTCCTGGATGTTGTGGATGATGATTTTATGGAATCCAATTTGACTGCTGACACTTTTCCTCCTGCTCCCAGGAAACCTGACAGGTACTACAGAGTCCCTGACTCTCTCAAATTCCTTTTCAAAATCCTACTGCTGACCCAGAGGTTATCTCCCAAGGACCTAAAGGAATTAAAGCAACCTCAGCTAAGAAGCCCACCCCCTCAGACAAGGATTCCCATGCTTTAGACAGATGGGGTAAAAAAGTGTACACCTATGCAACTCTTGCTGTTAGAGCACGAAATTGTCAGTTCCACATGCTGAAATAGCAGCAGCATACCATGAAACTCCTTAAACAAAAAATATCTTCCATTCCTGCTTGTGCAGAAAATAAAGAATTACAAGAGCTTATGCATTCTGCAAGCCAAGTTACTGAGCACACCTTGCAATGTGGCTTTGACACCCTAGAAGCATCTTGCAGGGCAGCAGTCACTGGTTCTGTCCTCAGAAGGCATGCTTGGCTTAAGGAACAGACCTTGCCAAACCATGTAAAATCAAAATTATTGGACACACCATTGAACAAAGACAATTTGTTTGGCACAAAGGCAGAAGTCTTAAAGATGGAAGAAAAAGCTAAATCTATGCAGACAGACTTTTTACAGGTGAAGCCTCCGAGGTTCAGTAGGCATTGCCAGTTTAAACATTGGTCCTTTCCTACAAGGACTACAGTATAAATGGCCAGCTCAGCCAAGGGGAAGCAGACCCCCCAGACAGCAGTCTCAGGGAATGCAGAGATCTAAGCAAGGGAGTTCCTCCTCTTCAAAAACAGGGAGTGCTAAGCCACCCCCTTAGGTATGAACTTGCATTGACTTACACCTCCACCCCTTACCTCTGCCCACCTGCTTGTGCCCCAGGAGGAATACTCTTTCCATGCAAACAACTGGGCCTCTATTACCAACGACCGATGGATCCTCAACATAGTGTCCCAGGGATATAAATGTTTCCACACACTGCCAACCCCAAAAGGGTTCCCAGACCTTTCTCCAAACCAGTGGGCAAAGGCCAAAAAGCAAGTCCATTCCCTGCACTCCATGAGGGCAATACAGCATGATGGTCTCCGTGTTTCACTGTTGCAGTCATTACATTTGGGTAATCTGCTGGCAGGTTGCCCTCAAGTCTGCCTGAATTCCAAAGTCATGGGTCCTGTGTCAGTTGCCTTCTTCTCTTCCATGACGTCAGGTCGTCAGAGGTATAAAACATGCAGCAGACGCCATTTTCTTTAGTCTTTCTTGCCGTGCGGTGCCCAAAGCAAAAGCATTTCGCAAGTGTTGGTCGGCCGACTATGAGTTTGAGTTTCAGAACCGAAGTCTTCACTAAAGCCAAGTACCCCGTTGGGGAAACTTTTTTCTTTTTACCGATGTCAGAAAAAGTTAATTGTATTACTTGTGGAAAGCAAATACCTCATAAGGATTTCTATTTATACTGTAGTCCTTGCCTAGGCCCTGATCACAACCTGCCTGCTGTCGGTTTTGTGCTAGATTTAACCAACGCACTATTAAGCGTCTGTATATTTTTGCATCAAAGTATTTTGGAAACAGATTTAACTACCCAGAAATGTCGTCTGATAGTAATCCGACTACCTGAGTACATAAAAAAACGCAAAGAAAAGGACAGAGAAAGGCAATTGAGATCCAAAACAGATGAGGCTTCTAAGCCAGTCGCAGGTTTGCCGGTACTCAGTGAGGCACTTTTGCAGCCCCTGATACCTGCTACCTTCGAGTCGCAGGCCTCTACCTACACCCATGTGGAAGTCCGGCATGCTGCAAGATACTCAAAGTATTGGACCGATGGATATATCTCCCTCGGATGGGTCCGAAGCTGCTGAGCAGGCACCGGCTTCTGAGGGTGTATTCAGACCTCAACATTTGTATATCAAATCGACGAAAGCTGGAAAACCAAAGACAAAAGCAACTTCTAAAACTAAAAAACCGACGAGCCACGTACACAGGCTCAGTGCCTAAAAAACAGATCAAAATGGCTGAAGACCTTATTACTTTGATCAGGGGTACCCATCCCCCTCCTGATAAGAGGCCTAGGCAAGACGCTGGTTATGAATCTTCAGATCAGAGATCTATTTCTTCTGATTCTTGTTCTGATCAGGAATTATCTGTACCTCCCTATGAGGATTTTGATGCTGAGGAGTCTATTCCATCTGCATCTCCTCCTGAGGATTATTCATTTGAAGAAACCTTGCATACTTTGCGGGAGCATTTTCACTGGGAGAGTCGAGACTTCTCAGAATCAAAAAAGAGGCTCGGGGATTTCCTTCCTCAGCACAGGCCTTTAGCCATTCCCCCTGTTTTAGACATTGTGGATGATGTGTTTTCGGAGTCGAGCTTGACCCCCCTGGCTCCTTACCTCCGGCTCCCAGTAAGCCTGACAGATATTACAGGGTCCCTGACTCACATAAATTTTTATTTAGAAACCCTGCAGCTGATCCTGAAACTATTTCACAGGGTCCAAAGGGAGTTAAGGCCTCAACAGCAAAAAAATCCTACCCCCTCTGACGGAGATTCAAGGGCACTGGACAGATGGGGAAAACAGGTTTATACATCTGCAACCTTGGCAATCAGGGCCTTAAAATGTCAATTTCATATGCTTAAGTACCAACAACATGTTGTGGGATTGATGAAACAGAAAATGATGATTTCAGAATGCGCAGAAAGTAAAGAATTGCAGGAATTAGTGCATGCAGCTGAGCAAGTTGGAAAGCAGACTTTGCAATGTGGTTTTGATTCCTTAGAGGCCTCCTGCAGGGCCACAGTTACTGGATCTGTGATTAGGAGGCATGCCTGGTTAAAGGAACCAAATTTGCCTGACTCATGTTAAAGCTAAATTGCTAGATGCACTTTTACAGCATGATTCTCTGTTTGGTATTAAGGCAGAAGAAGGTTTAAAGAAAATGGAAGATAAAGCTAAGTCTATGCAAACTGTTAAAGGCTTCTTACAAGTGCAGCCACCAAGATTCAGTAGACACTGGCCTACAAAGAACTCGTCCTTTCCTGTGTCAGACAGAGATCAAAGGGGCAAATCCAGAAGCCCTAAAGGTTCCAGATACCAGGTGCAAGATTCATATAGGTCAAAGCAATGGGGTGCTTCCACCTCCAAACCTGGCGGAGATTAAGCGCAAACCTACAGAAAGCAATCCAAATGACTTCCCTCTGCCTACACCAAGCACTTATCTTTTGGCCGCACCCATAGGGAGAAAAATTAGCACTTTTTGCTCAGAATTGGCAGTTAATAACCCAGGACAAGTGGGTACTAAACATCCATATCACAGGGATACAGATTTCATTTCCACACTCGGCCACTGGCAAATGATTGGCCAGATCTGACAAAAAATCAATGGGCAGAGGCACAAAAACAGGTTACGTCCCTCATGGATATTGGGGCCATTTAGACAATACCAGAACAGGAAAAAGGACAAGGTTTTTACTCAAGACTGTTCTTGGTACCCAGAAAGGACAAGGCCTGGCAGCCAATACTGGATTTATCGATTTTGAACACATACCTGGACATTCCAAAATTCAAAATGCTGACTTTCCAGCAGCTTCTGCCCATGCTGGGCAAGAATGCTTGGCTGGTGACTTTAGACCTAAAAGAGACATACCTGCATGTCCCAATAAGGCAATCGTGCAGAAGATACCTTAGATTCAAGGCTGGCTTAATACATTACCAGTTCTCTTCACTGCCCTTTGGCTGTATCTACTGCACCCAGGGCCTTTACAAAGTGCCTGGCACCAGTAATTGCATTTTGCAGACAAAGTATGCAAATATATCCTTACTTGGATGACCCATTCAAGCAGAGAACAAGGGCACTCTTCTTCAACAGCTGGCGTTTGTGAAAAGGCTTCTAACATGCCTAGGGTACACAAACGAAAAGAAATCACAACTGGTACTCTCTCAAAAGATAACATTCCTGGGTGCAAGCTTGAATACAACTGCCCAGATGGCTTACCTCACGCCAGACAAACAAAAGGCAACTGACTACTTCAAACTGATGGCAACCAAAACCCATTTATCTGCAAGACAAAATCTGCAGGCTCTGGGATTCATGGCATCCTGCATTCTACTGATTCCATATGTAAGACTGCATATGAGGAACTTCAATGATACCTAAAAAGTTTATGGAGTCGACATTCTCACGGTCTGGAAGCAATGATTCCTCTCACTCCCTGCCTACAACAGGAGTTTCTATGGTGGGCAAAGGCACGTCACCAAAACATGGGACGGGCCTTCACTCTCCCCCCTGCCAGCCAAACCTTAACAGACCCATCGGATTATGCTTGGGGGGGGGGGCACATGACAGGAAGATGCATTCAGGGCATATGGACCCCGAAACAAATGCATCTACATATCAACCAGAAAGATGCTAGCTGTTCAAAATGCCCTAACAGCCTTCAAGGACTTGCTTCATCCAGGACAACTACTGATAAAGATGGACAACACCACAGTCATGTGGTATATAAACAAGCAAGGGGGTACACACTCGTACCCCTTTACAGATTAGCCATGGCACTGTGGGACACAGCTTTGACCTACCAGATGCATCAAGCTCAGTTCCTGCCAGGAAAACAAAATACACTGGCAGATGATTTAAGCAGAAACCTTATGGATCCTCACGAGTGGAAACTAAATCCACAAGTCTTCAGCATGATAACAGAGAAATGGGGGAGCCCAGACATAGATCTGTTTGCCTCTCCTCAAAATTATCAATTGAAAAGATTCTGCACAAGGACTTATCACAGACAAGCATGGAAAGTGGACGCCCTATCCTTCAGTGGGAAAAACCTATCAGTTTACGCCTTTCCTCCTCTGCCTCTTCTCCCCAAGGTCCTGCTAAAAGTCAGATAAGAGAAACCAAAGATGATACTAATTGCCCCGGATTGTCCCCGCCAGTACTGGTACCCAATTCTAAGGAACTTGTCTCAATACCCAGCTTGGACCTTACCTCAGACATCAACTACTGTCCCAGCAAAACAATCAGATCCTGCACAATCAACTTACAGACACTGAACCTGGCAAGCATGGCTGATCATGTAGTTATACAAACAACACCTCTCAGTAAAGCTGTGATGGATGTAATTTTGGGAGCCAGAAGGCCTAGTACTAGAAAATCTTATGCTGACAAATGGAAGAGATTCTGTGCTTGGAATCAAGCTAAAGGAATTGATACAGCAGAACCAAATATTCCTCCAATATTACAATACTTAACTGAGATGCTTGACAAAGGCCTATCTTTCTCATCAATTAAAATCCATGCCTCTGCCATTTAGGCTCATTACAATACAGAGCCACCAATTTTTTCTCATCCTTTACTATAGCAGTATCTCAGAGGAGCCAAAAGTTTAAGGCCTCCTAGATCATCACCATTACCTGCATGGGACCTCAATTATGTGTTGGAAAAGCTTACCCTGCATCCATTTGAACCAGCTGCTACCGCTGATATAAAGTTCTTATGGAAAACAGCTCTGCTACTAGCAATTACTTCAGCAAGAAGAGTATCAGAGCTGCAGGCCCTCATGGCTGTAGAGCCTTTTATCATATTTTACCCAGACAGGGTGTCTCTGAGGACAAATCCTACTTTTATGCCTAAGGTGGTTTCCAGTGTGGCTCTTAACCAAACAATTCATCTGCCAACCTTTTATCCAAATCTGCAGAGCAAGATGGCGAGAACTCTGCATTCCTTGGACGTACAAAGGCAGCTAAGATTCTACTTGAGCAGGACTAAAGCTATAAGAAAAACTGAGCAATTGCTAGTGTCATATGTGGCAGGATCAGAAGAAAAGGCGGTTAACAAAGCAGACAGTTTCAAAGTGGATAAGCCACTGCATCCGTTTCTGCTACTAACACCATGGTAAACATCTACCCAAGGGCATTAGGTCTCATTCCACCAGAGCTGCAGCTACTTCAGCAGCCTTTCTCAGAGGAGTACCAACCAAAGACATTCTAGAGGCTGCTACTTGGAGTTCTGTTCACACCTTTACAAAGCATTATCATTTGCCTCTCTAAGTCCAAGCAGGCTTTGCACTGCAGTGCTGCAGCGCCTTATAGCCACACCTAATGCTGTTTAGCTCCAGCCTCCCAACCATAGCTTTGGGATTCTACCCAAATGTAATGACTGCAACAGTGAAACACGAAGAACATAGTACAGTTGTGTACACTTACCATAAATGTAGATGTTCGAGTGTATTCACTGTTGCAGTCCAGGTTACCCTCCCACCATCCCCCTGTCATTCTGGAGTTTAGTGTTGGCATCTTGAATTTGGGTAATTGCAAGAAGGTGTTTAGAATTGAAAGGTCCAGAATGGGTCTCCAAACATTGTCCTTTCTGGGGACTAGAAAGAGCCTCGAGTAAAATCCTTGGCCTTGCTCCTGTGTAGGTGCCAGTTGAATGGCTCTCATGTCCATGAGAGCTGTAATTTGTTTTTGTGCCTCTGCCCATTGATTTTGTGGCAAGTTTGGTATTCCTTTTATCCTTGGCAAGGTGTGGAAATGGAATCTGTATCCTTGTGAGATAATGTCTAGGACCCATTTGTCCTTTATGACGATGCGCCAGTTGTCTATAAAAAATGCTAATTTTCCTCCCAAGGGAGCTGCCAAGAGATTTTTGCTTTGCAGTTTGAGGTTTAAGTCACTGTGTTTGTCTTCTAGTAGTTTGAGACCTGTCTTCTCCTCCCTTCTGTGGTGCAGTGCCCCATTGGCGAGGTTTGTAAGGGATTTGTGCTTGTCCTCTGCCCCTTGGTTGTCTGTATTTACCCCTCTGTGGTCTGTCAGAAGCTAGAAAGGACCATTTTTTTGCTGACTAATTTCTGCTGAAGTGTGGGGGTTGTACCTGTAAGAAATCTTTGACTGCATAGATTTTGCCTTATCCCCCATTTTCTTTAAAACCTCTTCTGCATTAACCCCAAATAAGATATCCTGCTGTAAGGGTGCATCTAGTAACTTTGCTTTAACATGATCAGGCAGAGTTTGTTCCTTTAACCAAGCATGCCTACGTATAACAGACCCAGTAACAGCTGCTCTACAGGAAGCTTCCAAGGAATCAAATCCACATTGTAAAGTATGTTTGCCCACCTGTTCAGCTGCATGCAACAGATCCTGTATTTCCTTAAATTCAGACTGTTGAGGGTGTGTGCTCATCTTTTGTTTTATTTGAGACATTAGGAATTGCTGGTATTTCAGCATGTGAAATTGACAATTTAGTGCTCTCATAGCTAGAGTAGCTGAGGTGTAAACCTTCTTCCCCCACCTATCTAGTGCTCTGGAGTCCCTTTCAGAAGGTACAGGATTTTTAGCCATAGAAGCCTTAGCCCCTTTGGGACCCTGGGAGATTGTCTCTGGGTCAGCAACAGGGCTTTTGTAAAGACATTTGTGAGTCAGGCACTCTATAATATCGATCTGGTTTGGCTGGAGCAGGAGGCAGAGAATCTGGATTTAGACTAGATTCTAAGTAAACATCATCCACAATGTCTAAAACGAAGGATAGCAAGTGGTCTGTGGTGGGGGAGTAAAAGTCGGAGTAGTCCTGACCTTCCCAGTGGAAATGTTCCCTCATGGTATGTAAGGTTTCCCCAAAGGAATAGTCTTCAGGGGGAGAAGCTGAGGGAATGGAATCTTCAGCATCAGAATCTTCATAAGGGGGAAAGGAGTAATCCTGTTCCTCAGAGGAGCCTGAGGAAATAGACACTTGATCAGAGGAGGCATAATCCTCCTCTTGTCTAGGCCTTTTGTCTGGGGGGTTGGGAACCCCTGATTAAAGAAATCAAATTTTCAGCCGTTTTAAGCATCTGTTTCTTAGGCATGGGGCCTTGAACTGGAGACTGATGTGCAGTCTTTTTTGGTTTCAGAGGAGTCTTAAGCTTAGCATAAGATTTTATGGTGAGAGTAGTTGGTCTGAAGACACCTCCTGTAACCGAAGGTGTTTCCGCAGCACCGGCTTCTCCTTCTGCAATGTTGTCGGTAGGGCCTAAAGAAAATGGCTGCATCGGCCTAGAACTCTCTGCTAGAGAATCCAAAGCGGTCTGGGGTTCCAATTCTGTGGTCGCCAGGGGCTGCGTAGGCGCCTCACTGAGAACCGGCGACCAGCCGAGGCCTCGGAGTCTGGCTTGGATCTAGGCTGCCTGTCTTTATCTTTGCGTTTTTTATGCACGCCGGTAGTCTGTTGCTCTGGCATAGTGTAATTAAATTTCCTACCGAAGTAGTGTTGTGCGAAATCAAAGCGTCGCTTTATAGTTCGCTTATTGAACCTAGCACAAAACCGACAACCAGTGACGTCGTGGTCTGGGCCTAGGAAAGGTATACAATAAGAATGAAAATCCTTATGAGGTATTTGCTTCCCACAAGAAATGCAATTGTTAACTTTTTCTGACATCGGACTGAGGCAAGAAAAGGTTCCCCAACGGGGTACTTAGCTTTGAAGACTTCGGACTGAAATTCGATTCGAAAATCTCAGGTGTCGGCCGACCGGCACTTGTGAACTGCTTCTGCTTCGGGCACCGCGCGGCAAGAAAGACTGAAGAAAATGGCGTCGGATGCCTCTTTTATATAGCCCTGGCGCACTGACGTCAGGGAAGAAGCGACAGCAACCGACGCCAGACCAAGATTTTGGAATTCACCCCTGACGTCATAGAAGAGAAGACAGTAACTGATGCAGGACCCTAGACTTTGGAATTCAGGCCGACTGAGGGCAACCTGCCAGCAGATTACCCAAATGTAATGACTGCAACAGTGAATACACTCTAACATCTACATTTATGGTAAGTGTACACAACTGTACTTTCCTGCAGACCAGATAGGCCAAGGTTTTCTATTCCAGACTCTTCCTGGTACACAGAAAAGAGGGCACCTGGCACCCAATCCTCGACCTATCCATTCTAAACACCTTTCTGGTGATACCAAAATTCAAAATGCTCACCCTCCAGCAGCTTCTTCCTCTGCTTTCCAAGGATGCTTGGTTAGCCACCGTAGACCTAAAAGAGGCCTACCTACACATCCCAGTCAGGGAATCTTGCAGGAAATATCTACGTTTCAGGGCAGGATCTGTGCACTTTCAGTTCTCTGTGATTCCCTTTGGCTTATCCACTGCTCCCAGAGTTTGCACAAAATGCCTGTCAACAGCCATTGCTTTTTGCAGACAAAGAAATATTAAAATTTACCCCTGCTTAGACGATTGCCTGATTCAGGCGGACAGTCATGAAAAGCTGATGATGTTCTTCATCTCACATTGCTGCAGTCCTTACATATGGGTAGTCCGCTGTCCTCGGTCGGCCCGAATACCAAAGTATTAGGCTGACGTCGGTCAAGGCGCTTAAAACTGACATCAGGACGTCAGGGTACAAAAGCGCATGACCGACGTCATTTCCTCAGTCTTTTTTGCCGCATGGTCCGATGCAGAAGCAGCGTTGCAAGTGCCGTTCGGCGTTCTGAAATTTTGGTCGGAGTTTCAGACCGAATCCATGTTGGCTAAGTACCCCGTTGGGGATTAGTTTGGTTTTTCTTGCCTCAGTGTTTTACGGATGTCAGAAAAAGTGAATAACTGTATTTCTTGTGGGAAACAGATACCGCATAGGGATTATCATTCTTTGTGTATTCCTTGTTTGGGGCCTGAGCACGACGTTGTTGGGTGTCGCTTTTGTGCTAGGTTCAATAAACGCACTATTAAGCGAAGGTTAGATTGTGCTAGGCTGGTCTTTGGGAAGCGGTGCAATTATAATATGCCGTCGGATTCTCCGGCGCCGCTTCTTGAAGAAGCAAAGACAAAGCAGTTAAACCCAGGCAAGATGAGTCGTCCGTTCGGACGCCGGTTCTTTAGAGGCTTCAGTGGAACCGGTGGTTCCGGAGACTTCTCTGGAGTCTCAGGGGGAGACTTTGATTTTGCAGGAGGTAGTCTCTTAGGAGGCAGGTCAGGCTGAAGGGGCTTCTCAAGTTACTGTACTCCCCTCCCTTCCTAGGGTGGTTAGGCCTTCTCCTTCGGTTTCCAAGGCTTCTCCCAGAGGCAGGCCAGTTTTAGCTCCTGTTGGGGTCACTCCTAGTTCAGCAGGGTCTGTGCCTAAGAAGCACATGCTTAAAATGGCAGAAGATTTGATTACTCTGATTAGAGGTTCTATGCCCCCTCCTGATAAGAGGCCTAGGGTGGAACCAGAGTTGGGAAGTTTTGAACAGGCTTCGGATGATGTTCTTCATCCCACATTGCTGCAGTCCTAACACTAGGGTAGTCCGCTGTCCCAGTCGGCCCGAATACCAAAGTATAAGGCTGACGTCGGTCAGGGCGCATTAGTCTGACGTCAGGACGTCAGGGTACAAATGCGCATGACCGACGTCATATCCCCAGTCTTTTTTGCCGCATGGTCCGATGCAAAAGCAGTTTTGCAAGTGCAGGTTGGCATTCTGAGATTTTCCGAAGTCGGAGTTTCAGACCGAATCCAAGTTGGCTAAGTACCCCGTTGGGGAATATTTTGGTTTTTTTTCTTGCCTCAGTATTTTACCGGATGTCAGAAAAAGTGAATAACTGTATTTCTTGTGGGAAACAGATACCTCATAGGGATTACCATACCTTGTGTATACCTTGCTTAGGGCCTGAGCACGACGTTGTTGGCTGTCGCTCTTGTGCTAGATTTAACAAACGCACGATAGAGAAGATTAGATTGTGCCAGGTTAGTTTTTGGGAAGCGGTGTAATTATAAAATGCCGTCGGATGCTCCGACGCCCGCTTCGTCAAAAAAGCGCAAGGACAAAACAGCAAAGCCTAGGCTGGAAGAACCGGACGTCGGTTCTTTAGAGGGCTCGGTGGAGCCAGAGGTTCAGCCAGAAATTTCTTTGGAATCCCAGGGAGAGACTTTATTATTACAAGATGTGACCTCTCAGGAGGTAGGCCAGGCGGAAGGGGCTTCTCAGGTAGCTGTTCTTCCCTCCCTTCCTAAGGTGGTTAGGCCCTCCCCTGCTGTTTCCAAGGCTTCTCCCAGGGGCAGGCCAGGTTTGGTTTCAGGTGTTACCCCTAGTTCTTCAGGGTCTGTACCTAAGAAGCATATGCTTAAGATGGCAGAAGATTTGATTACAATGATTAGAGGTTCTATGCCCCCTCCTGATAAGAGGCCTAGGGTGGAACCTGAGCTTGGGAGTTTTGAGCAGTGTTCGGATGCTTCTGAGTCTTGGCTGAAGACTTGCAGGAGTATTCCCCTTACTCTGATTCTGATGTGGATGATTCTACTCCTTCTGCTTCTCCTCCTGAGGATTTTTCATTTTCAGAGACTCTTCATTCCATGAGGGAACATTTTAAATGGGAAGGTCAGGATTTCTCTGATTCCAGGAAAAGGCTTAGGGAATTTTGTTTGTACCCCAGCATAGGCCTTTAGCTATAGCTCCTGTTCTAGATGTGGTGGAGGATGCTTTTGCAGCGGGTTCGCTGAACCCTGGTTCTTGGCCTCCTGCTCCAGTTAAACCGGATAGATATTATAGGGTGCCTGAAGCTCATAAGTATCTTTTAAGAGTCCTAGGGCAGACCCAGAAACTGTTTCACAGGGGCCTAAAGGTGTTAAGGCTTCTGTTGTTAAAAATCCTGTTCCTCCGGATAAAGAGGCAAGGGCTTTGGATAGATGGGGAAAGAAAGTGTATACTTCTTCCACTTTGGCCATGAGAGCTTTAAATTGCCAGTTTCACATGTTGAAATATCAAAATTATCTCCTTTCACAATTAAAGTCTAAGGTAGATGCTTTGGCGGAAGGTATTGAGTGTAAAGAGTTGCAGGATTTAGTTCATGTTTCTGAACAGGTGGGTAAGCATTCTTTGCAATGTGGTTTTGATGCTGTGCAGGCCTCTTCGAGGGTGGCTGCCACTGGTTCGGTTCTTCGCAGGCACGCCTGGCTGAGGGATCAGAATTTAGCTGAGCATGTGAAGACAAGGATTTTAGATGCTCCTTTACAATCTGATGTGTTGTTTGGTTCGCCTGTGGAAGCAGTTCTAAAGAAAATGGAAGACAAGGCTAAGTCTATGCAGACTGTTAAAGATTTTTTGCAGGTTCAGCCTCCGAAGTTTAGTAGAAATTGGCCTACCAAGGGGTGGACATATCCTGCTTATGATTCCCAGTCTAGGGGTAGGTCTAGGCGTGGTAGGGGCAGGGCTCAAGGTTCTTTTAGGCCTAGAACAGGAGTTCACCTGCTCAGTCTTCTGGTGAGGGCAGGGGTCAGTCCTTTCGTAAACAGACCCAATGACCTGCCTTTTCAGCTGCCAGAATCTTCTCGTCTGGCAGCACCTTTGGGAGGAAGGTTGGCACTCTTCAAAGAAAACTGGAGTTTAATTACCCAAGACAGATGGGTATTGGATATCATTCACCACGGTAACAGGTTTTATTTCCATACCTTGCCTCCTTTCAAAGGCATGCCAGACATTCCTCCTCAACAAAGGAAAGAGGCTCACAGGCAAATTTCTCTGTTGCTCCAAATAGGGGCCATTCAGCCGGTTCCTGTGCCAGAAAGGGGCCTAGGATTTTATTCTCGCCTGTTCCTAGTACCAAAAAAGGGGAACACGTGGAGACCAATTTTGGATCTGTCTATCCTCAACACTTATCTGGACATTCCCAAGTTCAAAATGTTGACGTTACAACAGCTTTTACCTATGCTGGGCAAAGATCACTGGATGGTAACTTTGGATCTCAAGGAAGCTTACCTTCATGTTCCTATCAGACTAATTTGCAGGAAGTATCTGCGTTTCCGAGCTGGGAATTCTCATTATCAGTTCTCTGCATTGCCCTTTGGCTTATCTACTGCCCAGAGTATTCACAAAGGTTCTGGCTCCAGTGATAGCTTTCTTCAGGCTAAAAGGAATACAAATCTATCCTTATTTGGACGACTGCCTGCTTCTGGCTCAAGGAAAGGACGTGCTTCTTCAGCATTTGGAATATGTGATAGCAGTGCTAAGATGCCTAGGGTATTCTGTGAACGAAATAAAGTCCAGTCTAGTACCCTCTCAAGACATGTGCTTTCTGGGTAAGACTGAATACAGCATCCCAGATGGCCTTTTTAACCCCGGACAAACAAAAGAATCTTTCTCTTTACTTCCATCAACTATCTCATCAGTCAGGGCTGACTGCAAGGACAGTCCTTCAAGCCTTAGGGTTCATGGCATCTTGTATTCTGGTACTTCCCAATGCCAAACTGCATATGAGGAAGCTACAATGGTATCTCAATAATGTATGGACACAGCACTGCCAGGATTTGGACACTGTCATTCAAATAATACCTTGCATTCAAAAGGAATTTTTGTGGTGGGCTCAGGAATGTCACCTTAACAAGGGACTCTCTGTGACCCGGCCAGAGGCGAGTCAGATTCTAACGACAGATGCCTCAGACACAGCTTGGGGAGCTCATCTGAATGGAAAGTGGATACAAGACAAGTGGCCTGCCAGACTGCAGCATCTACATATCAACATGAAGGAGATGTTAGCAGTCCAGTTTGCATTACTGGCTTTCAAGGATTTACTTCTTCCAGGGCAGGTGTTGATTCTAACAGACAACACAACTGTCATGTGGTACATCAACAAACAAGGGGAACACATTCTTATCCTCTATGCAGGCAAGCAATGATTTTGTGGGAGACTGCGTTAAGCTTGCAACTGAATCTTCAAGCAAGGTTTCTGCCAGGAGCACAGAACTCCTTAGCAGATGTGTTAAGCAGGCAAATCATGGATCCCCACAGTGGAAACTGGATCTTCATGTATTTCAGACATTGACAGTGTCCTGGGAACTCCAGACATAGATCTGTTCGCTTCTCCACTAAACCACCAGCTGCCAAAGTTTTGCACCTAAAAGGTTTCATCACACAGCCTGGAAAGTGGATGCTCTTTCTTTCAGTTGGGAAAATCTTCATGTGTATGCCTTTCCACCTCTGCCTCTCCTCCCAAAGGTACTCCTAAAGGTCAGACAGGACAAGCCAAGGATGATTTTAATAGCTCCAGATTGGCCTCGGCAGCACTGGTACCCATTGCTGAGGAGTCTGGTAAGGAAGCCTCCATGGCCCTTACCTTTGATTCCACACCTATTGTCTCAGAAAGACGGGCATCTACTCAATGTCAAGCTTCACTCTCTTCATCTAACAGCCTGGCATATTCTGTTTTGAACCATAGCAGGTCTCAGCTTCCTCAACAAGTTCTGAATGTGATTATGGAAGCCAGAAGACCTAGTACAAGGAAAGTGTATGAGGGAAATGGAAGAGATTTTTATTTTGGTGTGCAGCAAAGGATTTGGATGTTTCTGAGCCAAATTTGAGTGTGGCTCTTCAATATCTTACTGAGTTATTGGACAAAGGTTTGTCTTTCTCTTCCATTAAGATTCATGCGGCAGCAATTTCAGCTCACTATGATTGTGACCCACCATTGTTTTCTCATCCTTTGTTTAAGCAATTTCTTAGAGGGGCAAAGAATATAAGACCCCCGTAGAGCTCCTACTCCTGCTTGGGACCTCAATTTTGTGTTGGAGAAACTTACTCTACAACCTTTTGAGCCTGTGGCTACTGCTGAATTGAAATACTTGTCATGGAAGACTGCTTTTTTGTTGGCCATTACTTCTGCAAGAAGGGTTTCTGAATTGCAGGCCCTTATGGCGGTTGAGCCTTTTTTGATTTTCCATAAGGATAGGGTATCATTACGTACTAATCCTTCCTTTATGCCTAAGGTGGTCTCTAGTGTGGCTTTAAACCAAACTATTCATTTGCCCACTTTTATGCAGATCCCCAAAATAAGGGGAAAAGATTTTGCACACTTTGGATGTACACAGGCAGTTCGTTATTATTTAAGCAGGACTAAGGATTTTAGGCAGTCTCAGCAGTTGTTTGTTTCTTTTGCTTTGAGTTCTCAGGGCAAGCCTGTGTCAAAACAAACTATTTCTAAGTGGATTGGGTTTTGCATTGCATTTTGTTATTCCCATCATGGCAAGGAGATTCCAGCTGGGATCAGGCCTCATTCCACTAGGGCTACTGCCACTTCAACAGCATTTCTAAGCTGTGTGGCAACTAAGGATATTTTGGAGGCAGCTACTTGGAGTTCAGTGCATACTTTCTCTAAGCATTACCACCTTCCTCTCTACTCTAAATCTAGGGCTGGTTTTGCCACGGCTATTTTGCAGGGCATGTTGACAGCTCCAGCTTCTTTATGATTTGCCAGCCTCCCTTACCTCTGCTTTGGGATTCTACCCAAGTGTTAGGACTGCAGCAATGTGGGATGAAGAACATAGTACAGTTTTGTACCTACCATAAATGTAGATGTTCAAGATCCACATTGCTGCAGTCCAATTTACCCTCCCTCCTTCCCCTCTGTGTTTAGGGGTGGTTGTGTGGGTGGGGTTGTACTTTTGTAAATTGTATATATTGTATATATATTTGGTACAGGAGTGTTTGGTGTTTTTTGGTTTTGGCCTTATCTTTTAGGGTCTTCTGACATCTGGGGCAAGAAAAGACTGAGGATATGACGTCGGTCATGCGCATTTGTACCCTGACGTCCTGACATCAGACTAATGCGCCCTGACCGACGTCAGCCTTATACTTTGGTATTCGGGCCGACTGGGACAGCGGACTACCCTAGTGTTAGGACTGCAGCAATGTGGATCTTCGAACATCTACATTTATGGTAGGTACAAAACTGTACTTTTCAGAGTCTTCGGCTGAAGACTTGCAGGAGTACTCTCCTTATTCTGATTCTGATGCAGATGATTCCACTCCTTCTGCTTCTCCTCCAGAGGATTTTTCTTTTTCAGAGACACTTCATTCTATGAGGGAACATTTTAAGTGGGAAGGTCAGGACTTCTCTGATTCTAGGAAAAGGCTTAGGGAGTTTTTGCTATTACCCCAGCATAGGCCTTTGGCTATACACCCTGTTCTGGATGTTGTGGAAGATGTGTTTGCAGAGGCTTCACTTAATCCTGATTCTCTGCCGCCTGCTCCTGTTAAGCCGGATAGGAATTACAGGGTGCCTGAGGCTCACAAATATCTTTATAAGAGTCCTAGGGCGGACCCAGAAACTATTAGTCAGGGACCTAAGGGTGTCAAGGCCTCTATTGTAAAAAATCCGGTTCCTCTAGATAAAGAAGCCAGAGCTTTGGATAGATGGGGAAAGAAGGTCTATACATCTTCTACCTTAGCTATGAGGGCTCTGAATTGCCAGTTTCATATGTTGAAATATCAAAACTTTCTTCTTTCTCAATTGAAGTCTAAGGTGGATGCTCTGGCGGAAGGCATCGAGTGTAAAGAATTGCAAGATTTGGTGCATGTATCTGAACAGGTGGGTAAGCATTCATTACAGTGTGGTTTTGATGCTGTGCAGGCCTCGTCTAGGGTGGCTGCCACTGGCTCAGTTCTTCGCAGGCACGCCTGGTTGAAGGATCAGAATTTATCTGACCATGTTAAGACAAGGATTTTGGATGCTCCTTTGCAGTCTGATGTGTTGTTTGGTTCACCTGTGGAGTCGGTCTTGAAGAAAATGGAAGACAAGGCTAAGTCTATGCAGACTGTTAAAGATTTTTTGCAAGTTCAGCCTCCGAAGTTTAGTAGGAATTGGCCTGCTAAGGGGTGGACGTATCCTTCTTATGATTCTCAGTCTAGGGGTAGATCTAGACGTGGTAGGGGCAGAGCTCAGAGTTCTTTCAGGCCTAGAACAGGGAGTTCCCCTGCACAATCTTCGGGTGAGGGCAGGGGCCAGTCCTTTCGTAAACAGGCCCAATGACCTACTTTTTCAGCTGCCAGATCCTTCTTGCCTGGCAGCACCTTTGGGAGGAAGGTTAGCACCCTTCAAGGAAAATTGGATGTTGGTTACCCAAGACAAATGGGTATTGGATATCATACACCAGGGTTGCAAGTTTTATTTCCATACCTTGCCTCCTTTCAAAGGCATGCCGGACGTTCCTCCTCAGCAAAGACTAGAGGCTCGCAAACAAATTTCTCTACTACTACAAATAGGGGCCATACATCCGGTTCCTCTGCCAGAAGTGGGCCTAGGATTTTATTCTCGCCTGTTTCTAGTACCAAAGAAAGGAAACACGTGGAGACCAATTTTGGATTTATCCATCCTCAACACATATCTGGACATTCCCAAGTTCAAAATGTTAACGTTACAACAGCTTTTACCTCTGCTGGGCAAAGATCACTGGATGGTGACCCTGGATCTCAAGGAGGCCTACCTTCATGTTCCTATCAGGCCCAGTTGCAGGAAGTATCTGCGTTTTCGGGCTGGGACTTCACATTATCAGTTCTCTGCATTGCCCTTTGGCTTATCTACTGCGCCCAGAGTGTTTACGAAGGTTCTGGCTCCAGTGGTAGCTTTTTTCAGGCTAAGAGGAATACAGATCTATCCATATTTGGACGTTTGCCTGATACTGGCCCAAGGAAAGGACGAACTTCTTCATCATTTACAGTATGTGATGGCAGTGTTAAGATGCCTGGGGTATTCTGTGAACGAAATAAAGTCCAGTCTAGTACCCTCTCAGGACATGTGCTTTCTGGGTGTGAGACTGAATACAGCATCCCAGATGGCCTTTTTGACCCCGGGCAAACAAAAGAATCTTTCTCTTTACTTCCATCAGTTGTCTCATCAGTCCAGGCTGACTGCAAGGACAGTCCTTCAAGCCTTGGGGTTCATGGCATCTTGTATTCTGGTACTTCCCAATGCCAAACTGCATATGAGGAAGCTACAATGGTATCTCAAGAATGTATGGACACAGCACTGCCAAGATTTGGACATGTCATTCAAATAATACCTTGCATTCAAATGGAATTTTTGTGGTGGGCTCAGGAATGTCACCTAAACAAGGGACTCTCTGTGACCCGGCCAGAGGCGAGTCAGATTTTAACGACAGATGCCTCAGACAAAGCTTGGGGAGCTCATCTAAATGGAAAATGGGTACAAGACACGTGGCCTGCCAGACTTCAACATCTACATATCAACTTGAAGGAGATGTTAGCAGTCCAATTTGCATTGATAGCTTTCAAGGATTTACTTCTTCCAGGGCAGGTGTTGATTCAAACAGACAACACAACTGTCATGTGGTACATCAACAAGCAAGGGGAACATTCTTATCCTCTATGCAGACAAGCAATGATTTTGTGGGAGACTGCTCTCAGTTTACAGCTAAATCTTCAGGCAAGGTTTCTGCCAGGAGCACAGAACTCCTTAGCAGATGTGTTGAGCAGACAAATTATGGATCCCCACGAGTGGAAATTGGATCCTCATGTATTTCAGAGATTGACAGTGTTATGGGGAACTCCAGACATAGATCTGTTCGCTTCTCCACTAAATTACCAGCTGCCAAAGTTTTGCACAAAAGGTTTCATCCCTCGGCTTGGAAAGTGGATGCTCTCTCATTCAATTGGAGCAATCTTCACGTGTATGCCTTTCCACCTCTGCCTCTCCTCCCAAAGGTACTGCTGAAGGTCAGACAGGACAAGCCAAACATGATTTTAATAGCTCCAGATTGGCCTCGACAGCACTGGTACCCATTACTGAGAATTCTGGTACAGGAGCCTCCATGGCCTTTGCCTTCGATTCCTCACCTGCTGTCTCAGGAGAACAGTCATTTACTCAATGTCAAACTTCATTCTCTACATCTGACAGCCTGGCATATTCTGTTTTAGACCCTGGAGGGTCTCAGCTTCCACAACAAGTTTTGAGTGTTATTTTGGAGGCCAGAAGGCCTAGTACAAGGAAAGTTTACGCAGATAAATGGAGGAGATTTTTATTTTGGAGTACTGCAAAGGATTTTGATGTTTCTAAACCTAATTTAAGTGTTGCGCTTCAATACCTTACTGAGTTATTGGACAAAGGTTTGTCCTTCTCCTCTATAAAGGTTCATGCTGCAGCAATTTCTGCTCACTATGACTGTGACCCACCATTATTTTCTCAGCCTTTGTTTAAGCAATTCCTTAGAGGGGCAAAAAATATAAGACCCCACGTGAGCTCCTACTCCTGCTTGGGATCTCAATTTTGTGTTGGAGAAACTCACTCTACAACCTTTTGAGCCTGCAGCATCGGCAGAGTTGAAATATTTATCTTGGAAGACTGCTTTTTTGTTGGCTATTACCTCTGCGAGAAGGGTTTCTGAATTACAGGCCCTTATGGCAGTTGAGCCTTTCTTAATTTTCCACAAGGACAGGGTGTCTTTGTGTACTAACCCTTCTTTTATGCCTAAAGTGGTTTCTAGTGTGGCTTTAAACCAAACTATTCATTTGCCTACTTTTTATGCAACCCCCAAAATAAAGGGGAAAGGATTTTGCACACTTTGGATATACACAGACAGTTGCGATATTATTTGAGCAGAACTAAAGGGTTCAGGCAGTCTCAGCAGTTGTTTGTTTCTTTTGCTTTGGGTTCTCAGGGCAAACCTGTTTCAAAACAAACTATTTCTAAGTGGATTGGGTTTTGTATTGCTTTCTGTTATTCCCATCATGGTAAGGAGATTCCAGCTGGGATTAGGCCTCATTCCACTAGGGCTACTGCCACTTCTACAGCCTTTTTAAGGGGGGTGGCTACTAAAGATATTTTGGAAGCAGCTACTTGGAGTTCAGTGCATACTTTCTCTAAGCATTACCACCTTCCACTTTACTCTAAATCTAGGGCTGGATTTGCAACTGCAATTTTGCAAGGCATGTTGGCAGCTCCTAATTCCTTATAGTTTTACCATCCTCCCTTACCTCTGCTTTGGGATTCTACCCATATGTAAGGACTGCAGCAATGTGAGATGAAGAACATAGTACAGTTTTGTACCTACCATAAATGTAGATGTTCAAGATCCACATTGCTGCAGTCCAATACCCTCCCTCCTTCCCCTCTGTTGTTGAAGGTGTGGTGTGGTTTGTGTTGTACATAGTGTAAATATGGTTAGTGCACAGGTGGTTGGTTAGATTTTGCTGGTTTTTGGCTTTGGCCTTTCTTGTTAGGGCCTTCTGACATCTGGGGCAAGAAAAGACTGAGGAAATGACGTCGGTCATGCGCTTTTGTACCCTGACGTCCTGATGTCAGTTTTAAGCGCCTTGACCGACGTCAGCCTAATACTTTGGTATTCGGGCCGACCGAGGACAGCGGACTACCCATATGTAAGGACTGCAGCAATGTGGATCTTCGAACATCTACATTTATGGTAGGTACAAAACTGTACTTTCTTCGTGTTTCACTGTTGCAGTCATTACATTTGGGTAATCTGCTGGCAGGTTGCCCTCCGTCGGCCTGATTAACACAGTCTTGGGTCCTGCGTCGGTTGCTTCCGTGATGTCAGGTCGTCAGGGGTATAAAGCATGCAGCTGACGCCATTACATTAGTCTTTCTTGCCGCGTGGTGCCCGAAGCAGAAGCAGTTCGCAAGTGCCGGTCGGCTGACTCCTGAAATTTTCGAGTTTCAGATCCGAAGTCTTCAACTAAAACGCTAAGTACCCCGTTGGGGAAGCTTTTTCTAGCTCCTTACCGATGTCAGTAAAAGTTAATAATTGCACTACTTGTGGGAAGCAAATACCTCATAAGGATTTTCATTTGTACTGTATTCCTTGCCTAGGCCCTGACCACAATGTACCTTGCTGTCGGTTTTGTGCTTTATTTAATTAACGCACTATCAAACGTTGGTACATTTTTGCTTCTAAATATTTTGGCTCACCCCAGAACTATCAGTTGGACAAATTTTTCACAAGAACTCATCACCAAAACGCCTGGAAATTGGATGCTCTATCATTCAGCTGGAAAAAAATATCAGTCTATGGCTTTCCCCCTCTGCCTCTGCTCTCCAAAGTTCTACTAAAAGTCAAACAGGACAAACCAAAAATGATTTTGATTGCCCCAGACTGGCCTCGCCAACACTGGTACCCACTCCTGTGCAGTGTCACACCTTCCACCATGGCACCTTACTTACTGTCTCAGCAGAACAACCAAATTCTGCACACTCCGCTCCAATATTTGAATCTTGCAGCATGGCTAATCACCTAAATTCACCCTTAGCATCCCTCAGCAAACCTGTGATGGATGTCATTTTGGAGGCGAGAAGACATAGTACTAGAAAATCTTATGCTGACAAATGGAAGAGATTCTGTGCCTGGAATCGGTCTCAAGGGATAAGCACAGCAGTGCCCAACATTCCTCAGATTTTGCAATACTTAACTGAGATGCTTCACAAGGGCCTGTCCTTTTCTTCCATAAAAATCCATGCTTCAGCCATTTCAGCTCATTACAACACAGAACCCTCCCCTCTTCTCTCATCCTCTGCTAAAGCAGCATCTCAGAGGGGCCAAAAACTTGATCACCCAGGAGAGCTCCAACCCCTGCCTGGGACCTTAATTTTTTATTGGAGAAACTCATCCCTCCTTTCCAGCCAGCTGCTACTGCAGACATAAAATTTCTCTCCTGGAAAACAGCTTTCCGTTTAGCAGTCACTTCAGCTAGAAGGATTTCCGAATTACAGGCTCTTATGGCAGTGGAGTCTTTAATCATTTTTCATGCGGACAGGGTTTCTCTCAGAACCAATCCATCCTTCATGCCTAAGGGTGGTATCCAGTGTGGCTCTTAATCAGACCATTCATTTGCCAACTTTCTTTCCCAATCCACAGAACAAGAGGGAGCGGATTCTGCATTCATTGGATGTAGACAGACAACTTAGATTTTACTTGAACAGGACTAAATCTCAAAATTTGAACAGCTACTGGTGGCATTTGCTGCAGGGGCAGAGGGAAAGGCTATTTCAAAGCAAACCATTTCCAAATGGATAAGCCATTGTATTTGGTTCTGCTCTATGCACCATGGAAAAACTATCCCCCAGGGGATGAGATCTCATTCCACCAGGGCTACATCTACTTCAGCAGCCTTTCTCAGAGGTGTTCCTACCAGGGACATTCTAGAAGCTGCTACCTGGAACTCAGTCCATACTTTCACCAAACATTACCGTTTACCATTTTTCTCTAAATCCAGAGCTGGCTTTGCCACATATTGTCAGACCAGTGACAAGTGGAGTACCACAGGGTTCCGTCCTGGGTCCCTCTCCTGTTTGGTATCTACTTCTCTGAAGTACAGGCCAACACAGAAGGTCTTTGGCTAACGAAGTTCACAGATGACTGCAAACTAGGAGCCATAATCAAAACTCCGAAAGATGTGGACATCCTACAAAAGGGCCTCGCTGAGACAGATGCCTGGTGTCAAAGCCATGGCCTCAAGCTCAATGCCAAAAAGTGCATTGTCATCCCTTTTGGTAAAAACTCTGTACCCATGAACTACCACATAGGTGGTAGTCTACTTAACACCGAAAGTGTGACAAGAGACCTTGGGAAACAGGTGGACAGTAGTCTCTCCTTTGATAATCACATCGCCACATTAGTCAGGAAATCCTTCTACGTGGCACACCTCATCACAAAAGGTTTCTCATCCAGGAAAAGAGGTCATTGTACCCATTATGGAGTACAATGCCCCTTTTGGTATGTACCTCACAAGACATCTACAACAACTGGAAAGGCCACAGAAATGCCTCACAAAGAGGATTACCGGCCTCAAACAGATGTCCTACGCAGACCGTCTAAAAAAAAAACAACTTTATTCCGTCGCATATCGCCTACTCAGAGGCAATCTCTGCCTAACACACACAGCTATGTCAAACCCAGACCTTTTAGACATGCTCCACTTAAAGAAATCCCAATCCCTACGAGCTACACATTCTAGGGACCTAAACCTTGTCACCACAATAAACAGAACATGCTGGAGGGATAGATTGCTGTCCCAGAGACTTCCCATACTCTGGAACCAACTACCAATCTGTATCAAACAAAGCTCCTCATTAGCACTCTTCAAGAAAATTCTTGATGATTGGATGGGAGATGGGAAATTCACCCAGGGGATCACTTCTGTGGCTCTGCTCGACAGTGGCACAGGAAAATAATTTCCTTGGGTGGCGAAAGCCAGGGTACCTTTTGGCTAGGCTTTTATATAGGCCCTAGGGCCAATAGCCTAGTACCTACCTATGAACCTGTCCTGTAGGGCCTTATAGCTGGACCTTAAGTTGTATAATTCCCTCCACCCAACCATAGCTTTGGGAATCTACTCAAATGTAGATGTTCCCTTTAGCCCTCTATTTTTCTCTGGCTATACCTCTACTTTCTTACACCCAAGGGGCTTTTAAGCATTGTGAATTTGCTTTTGATTGGAGGTATATTTTTTGTGTGTTTAATTTTATTTGCTCCCCATTTGTGGGGCACCTGACGTCTGGGGCAAGAAAAACTAATGTAATGGTGTCGGCTGTATGCTCTATACCCCTGACGACTGATGTCACTGAAGAAGGGACAGCAACCGACGCAGGACCCAAGACTTTGTTAATCAGGCCTACTGAGGGCAACCTGCCAGCAGATTACCCAAATGTAATGACTGCAACAGTGAATACACTCAGAACATCTACATCTATGGCAAGTGTACACAATTGTACTTTACAGCACCTGACCTTTGTAAAGGACCTACTGACCTCTCTGGGGTACACTATCAATGAAAAGAAATCCAAACTAGTCCCCAGTCAAAAATTGTATTCCTGGCAGCAAGCCTGGACACAGCATCCCAGATGACATTCCTTACTCCAGAAAAAGGCTTACCTGACAGGCTACTTCTCTCAACTAGCCACCAGAACCCACTTATCCACAAGGAAAATCCTGCAAGATTTAGGGTTCATGGCTTCCTGCATTCTACTCATTCCATATGCAAGACTGCGTATGAGGAAACTACAATGGTACCTAAAAAGCCTTTGGTGCCAACATTCTCAAGACCTGGAAACTATCATACCTATGATACCCTGTCTAAGGAAAGATTTTCTTTGGTGGGGAGCAGCATGCAACCACAACAAGGGACTTCCCTCCTCACAACCCCACGCCGCTCCAGACCTTCACTACAGACCCATCAGACTATGCCTGGGGTGCACACCTGGAAGGGCAGGTGCATTCAGGGCCATTGGAGCCCAAACCAAATACATCTGCACATCAACCAAAAAGAGATGCTAGCTATTCAGCATGCCTTGACAGCATTCAGACCCCTACTCTCCCCGGGGCACAACACCACGGTGATGTGGTATATCAACAAGCAGGGAAGGACTCACTCTTACCTTCTCTGCAGGCTCGCCATGACCCTTTGGCACACGGCCTCAGCCATGCAAATACACCTGCTAGTGCAATTCCTTCCAGGCTCCCTAAAAACTCTGGCAGACAACTTAAGCAGAAACCTGCTAGACACAACTGTACTTTACAGCTAGACCACAAAACCTTCAACCTTCTAACCCAGAAATGGGGCACACTAAAGGTGGACCTCTTTGCCTCTCACTACAATCATCAGCTCAGCAAATTCAGCACCAGGGAACCTCACATCAAGGCCTATCAAGTGGATGCTCTATCCTTCCAATGGGTAAACCTCTCTATCCATGCATTTCCCCCTCAACCACTCATTTAAAGGGTACTGCTCAAAATAAGGGAGGAAAAACCAAGGGCAGTATTGATTGTCCCAGACTAGTCACGCCAGCACTGGTATCCACTGCTGTGCAGCCTGTCACCCCTGCTACCATGGCACCTACCTCAGATCCCAACACTCCTGACTCAAAAATGGAGAATTCATGCTGACACTGTACCTGGCAGCCTGGCTTATACCCTGACCTCTTCTCCAGCTGCCAGCCTAAGCAAACGGTCCTGGATGTTATATTTGAGGCCAGACACCCCAGCACTAGAAAATCTTATGCTGACAAGTGGAAAAGGTTTTTCACCTGGATCCAAACAGCACAGCCCTCCCTACCTCTCATCCTGGATTACCTGGCAGACCTTTTACACAGGGGTCTGTCCTCTTGTATTAAAATTCATGCCTCTGCCATCTCTGCTCATTACAGCACAGAGCCACCTCTCTTCTCGCACCTTCTCGAACAGTTCATAAGAGGGGCTAACAAAAGGCCACCCAGAAGACCTTAACTTTGTGCTGGAAAAGCTCAGCCTACCACCCTTTGAGCCTGCAGCTTCAGCAGAGTTAAAATTCATTTCTTGGAAAACAGCCTTGCTTCTGGCCATCACTTCAGCTAGAAGAGCTACAAGCACTCATGGCTGTAGAGCCCTTCGTCATTTTCCATACTGATAGGGTCTCCCGACGACTAACCCATCCTTCATGCCTAAAGTTGTGTTTGGTGTGGCTCTCGACCAATCCATTCATTTGCCCACCTTTTTCCCTAACCCACAAAACAAGGGGGAAAGAATTCTGCACTCATCTGCACAGACAGCTCAGATCCTATCTGGCTAGGACTAAATCTTTTAGAAAAAATGACCAATTGCTAGTCAGCTTCACAGCAGGGACAGAGGCCAAGGCCATATCCAAACAGTCTCCAAATGGATAGCACACTGCATTAATTCTGCTACAAAAACAGTACAGGAAACTGGCCCCAAAGGGGGTTAGAATGCATTCCACAAGGGCACCCTCCACCTCTTTAGCTTTTCGCAGAGGAGTGCCCATCAGGGACATCCTGGAGGCTGCAACATGGACTTCTGTTCATATCTTCAAGCCTATCTTATCCAAATCCAGGGCAGGCTTTGCCACCCCAGAATTGCAGGGCATCCTGGCCAGCCCCCAGTCTTCTTGACTGCCTCCACCCTTTTCTTCAGCTTTGGGAATCAATGCAAGTGTGATCACTGCAACAGTGAAATGTGAAGAACATAGTACAATTGTGTACACTTACCATAAATGTCGATAGTCTATTCACTCTTGCAGTCCTGACTTCCACCCTCCATCCCCCTTGTCTCTCTCTTCCTCTCTCCTTACAGGGAAATTTTGGTATTACTTTTACTGGTGGTGTTCTTCCATCATAAACTAGCTCCCTATTTGGGGGCTCCTGACAATTGGAGCAAGAAAAACTGATGTAATGGTGTCAGCTGCCTGTTTTTATACCTCTGGCGACCTATTGTCAGTCCTGGAGCGGCAGCAACCGACGCAGAAGTACTAAGCCTCTGATGTTCTTCATGTTTCACTGTTGCAGTCATTACATTTGGGTAATCTGCTGGCAGGTTGCCCTTAGTCGGCCTGAATAACAAAGTCTTGGGTCCTTCGTCGGTTGATGTCTCCACTTCCATGACGTCAGGTTGTCAGGGGTATAAAACATGCAGCCGACTCCATTTTATTCGGTCTTTCTTGCCGCACGATGCCCGAAGCAGAAACAGTTCGCAAGTGCCAGTCGGCCGACACCTGAAATTTTCGTGTTCGAGTTTCGGAGCCGAAGTCTTCAAACTAAAGCGAAGTACCCCATTGGGGAAACTTTTTCTTGCCCCTTACTGATGTCAGTAAACGTTAATGATTGTATTAGTTGTGGGAAGCAAATACCTCATAAGGATTTTCATTTGTACTGTATTCCTTGCCTAGGCCCAGATCACAACATGCCTTGCTGTCGGTTTTGAGCTAGATTTAACTAACGCACTAGTAAGCGTCTGTATATTTTTGCTTCTAAATATGTTGGTTCAAGATTTAATTATCTTGAAATGTCATCGGTTAGCAATCAGACTACTGGAGTTCATAAAAAACGCAAAGAAAAAGACAGACTGTCGAGGTCCAAAACAAACAAAGCTTCTCTTAAGCCAGTCGCTGGTACTCTGGGTGCTTTCGCTGCCCCTGATACCCACTAATTTTGAGTCGCGGGCCTCTACCAAGACCTATTCAGAGTCAGGTATGCCGTGAGAATCTCGAGTATTGAACCCGCGGATGTCTCTCCCTTGGATGGGTCCAGAGCCGCTGAGCAGGCACCGTCTTCTGAGGGTATTTTCAGGCCTCAACATTTTTATATTAAACTGACGCCAGCAACAAAAACAAGGACAAAAACAACTATGTCTAAAAAACAGACGCATGAGCCACGTGCTCAGGCCCCTATGCCTAAAACACAGATGATCAAAATAGCTGAGGATTTAATTACCTTGATCAGGGGTTCCCAACCCCACCTCCCGCTAAGAGGCCTAGGCAAGGCACTGATTCTGAATCTTCAGATCAGATTTCAATTTCTTCTGATTCCTCTTCTGATCAGGAATTTTCTATTCCACCCTATGAGGATTCTGATGCAGAGGAATCCATCCCATCTGCATCTCCTCCTGAGGATTACTCTTTTGGAGAGACTTTGCATACTTTAAGGGAACATTTTCACTGCGAGAGTCAGGATTTCTCTGAATCAAAAGAGAGGCTTAAGGATTTCCTTCTTCCTCAGCATAGGCCTTTGGCAATACCTCCTGTATTTAGACATTGTGGATGATGTGTTCTCGGAATCAAGCATGGCTCCTGATTCCCTGCCTCCGGCTCCTAGTAAGCCAGACGGGATATTACAGGGTTCTTGACTCCCACAAATTTCTTTTCAAAAATCCTGTTGCTGATCCTGAGACTATATCTCAGGGTCCCAAGGGTGTAAAGGCCTCTACAGCCAAAAATTCTACTCCTCCTAATAGAGATTCCACGGCGCTAAATAGATGGGGTGAGGAGGTTTATACGTCTGCAACCTTGGCAATCGGGGCTTTAAACTGCCAGTTTCATATGCTCAAATATAAACAGCATGTTGTAGGCTTACTGAAACAGAAAATGTTGATTTCTGATTGTGTGGAAAATAGAGTTACAGGAATTGCATTCAGCAGAACAAGCTGGAAAGCATACTTTGCAATGTGGTTTTGATTCCTTGGAGGCCTCTTGTAGGGCCACCGTTACTGGATCTGTGATTAAAAGGCATGCCTGACTCGAGGAGCAAAATCTGCCTGATCATGTTAAAGCTAAACTGTTGGATGCCCCTTTGCAGCATGATACTCTGGTAATAAGGCAGAAGAGATTTTAAAGAAAATGGAAGACAAAGCTAAATCTATGCAAACTGTAAAAGATTTCTTGCAAGTGCAGCCACCCAGGTTCAGTAGGTACTGGTCTACTAAAAATTAGTCATTTCCTGTGTCCAACAGAGCCACTCAGGGCAAATCCAGGTGCTCAAAAGGCTCCAGATACCAATCACAGGGTTCTTACAGGTCAAAACAATGGGGTGCCTCCACCTCCAAATCTGGAGGAAAAAAAAGCACAGCCCTACAGTAAGCAGTCTCAATGACTTTCCTCTACCATCACCAAGCACTTATCTTTTGGCAGCCTCCTTGGGGGGAAAACTAGCACTTAATGCTCAAAATTGGCAGTTAATTACCCAGGACAAGTGGGTATTAAACATAGTATCCCAGGGGTACAGATTTAATTTCCATATTTTGCCAATTCCAAACAGATGGCTGGATCTGCCACAAAACCAGTGGGCAGAGGCCCAGAAACAAGTCAAGTCCCTCATGGATATGGCGGCTATTCACCCGGTACCAGAAAAAAAAGGACAAGGTTTATATTAAAGACTTTTCCTGGTACCCAGAAAAGACAATTCATTCATGGCGTCCAATACTGGGCTTATCGATTTTGAACATTGTTCCTGGACATTCCAAAATTAAAAATGCTGAATTTACAACAGCTACTGCCTATGCTAGGCAGGAATGCTTGGTTTGTAACTCTAGACTCAAGAGGCATACCTGCATATCCCAATAAGGGAATCATGCAGAAGATACCTCCGCTTCAAAGCAGGTTTTTTGCATTCCCAATTCTCTGCACTGCCCTTTGGCTTATCTACTGCTCCCAGGGTCTTTACAAAGTGCCTGGCACCAGTAATTGCATTCTGCAGACAAAGAAGCATACAAATTTATCCTTATCTGGACGATTGTCTCATAGGTTCATAGGTTCGTATTAGGCTATCTGCCCTAGGGCATTTATAAGCCTAGCCATAGTGTTTGGCTTTCGCCACCATTTTAAATTAATTTTGCTATGCCCTTTTTCGAGGTTAGTATACTGTGCCTCTGTCTAACAGTGACACAGAAGTGATACCCGGGGTAAACCTATGATCTCCCATCCACTCATCAAGATTCCTCTTGAAGAGAGTCAATAAGGGACTCTGCCTAACCTGGATTGGGATTTTATTCCAGAGTGAAAGGAGCCTCTGGGTTATGAATCTGTCCCTCTAGCATGTCCTGTTTATTTCAGTGCTGAGATTCAAGGCTCTCGAGCGCGTAGCTCGATGTGATTTGGATTTTCTGAGGTGCAGCATGTCCATTAATTCCGGGTTGGACATGGCTTTATACGTCAGGCACAGATCGCCTCTGAGCAGGCGGTATGCCACTGAGTAGAGCTGGAGTTTCTTTAACCAGGCAGCATATGACATCTGTTTGAGCCCTGTGATCCTCTTGGTGAGGTACTTTTGGAGTCTTTCCAGTTGCTGCAGGTGTCTGGTAAGGTACATCCCAAAAGGGGCATTGTACTCAATTATGGGCCTGATGAGGGATGAGTAAAGAGGCACAATGACCTCCCCTGATCTAGATGTGAATCCCTTCATGATTAGGTGGGCTATGTAAAATGTTTTTCTAACCACTTTGGCCACGTGGTTGTCAAATGAGCGATTGCTATCAACTTGGGTCCCCAGGTCCCTAATTACTTTTTCTGTACTTAATGGATTACCACCTATGTGGTAATTTGTGGGCACTTTGTTTTTGCCAAAGGGGATGACTATACACCTTTTGGCATTTAGCTTGAGGCCATGGCTCTGGCACCAGTTGTCTGTTTCTATGAGGCCCTTTTGGAGGATGCTTGTCGGCTGGAGAGTCGATTATGGTGCCCAGTTTGCAGTCATCTGCGAACTTGGTCAGCCACAGTCCTTCCGTTTTGGCCTGTACCTCCGAGAAATATATACCGAACGAGAGGTCCCACGACTAAGCCTTGTGGGATGCCACTTGTAACTGGTTTGGAGTCTGACATGGCTCCAGCAATTCTAACCATGTGGGTTCTGTCCTTGAGCCAGTTTGCAACCCATCTAGTGACATATAGGGGTTTATATTTAAGCTGGTGACCAGGTTTGAGGCAGGATCTGCCCTTAAAGCCGAACTGTGTAGGATCCAGTGTCTGTAGGTCCCCAATATCTTTATTTATGAGGTCCATGATGATCCTTTCCATAGCTTTGCAGACCAAGCAAGTCAGGCTTATGGGGCGGTAGTTTCCAGGATCCATTGAGGCACCACCTTTGTGGAGAGGGACCACTGTTGCTGTACGCCACTCCTTGAGTACATATCCTGTAGTAAGGCTGAGATTGAACAGTAGTTTTATGTTTGGGTTTAGCTCTTCTTGGAGTTCATGTAGGATGCAGCCCAGGACACCATCTGGTCCCATTGATGCTGTGTTTTTCGCTTTGGAGAGGGCGGCTCTTACCTGAGCATCTGAGATGTCAGGGGGGCAGCACTCTGCTGGGATAGATATTTGCCCTTTTGGTGGGGGGGGGGGGGAGTTTGCGCTGAACCAGTCAGCTAGAATGTTGGCAATGTCTGTGGGTTTGATGTATTTTTTGTCATTTTGGACTAATTCTGAGCATATCTGGGAATTCCCACCCAGGTTCCTAACATAACTAAAGAAAGCCTTGTGGTTATCCTTAGTGTCCTATGCAGTTTTTCTCTCGAAGCTGGCCTTAGACGATTTTATGAGTGCCCGTAGTTTTTTGCTAAAACTGATCAGAGATGCCTTCCCTTTTTGGGATTTTGCTCTATCATATATAGTAGCTTCCACCTTCTATTGTATAGTTTGTTTATGGCTGGGGTCCACCAGACAGGACATTTGCCTTTGGAGGATTGGGTCTTGGTTTTATTTGGGATTGCATGATCCATGAATTCCTGAAGGTGTTCATAGAATGCGTTTATAAAGGATTCTGCGGTCTGGGCCGTATTTTCCACAGGCTCTGGGGATTTGAAGAATTCCACCTCGGTTTTGAGTGTGAAATTTGCTTTAGAGAAGTTTTTCACTCTGGTTTTCTGGGCAAGGGTGGGGACGGGATGTGAATATCCAGTGAGATTAGTTTATGGTCTGATCTTACCAGTGAGGGATACACTTCTGGTCTGGAGCATAGAGTCCCCATGTTGGTGATGATCAGGTCCAGTACGTTTTCCCCTCTTGTGGGAGTGGTAACAAGTTGTTCCATAGCATTTGAGTTTATAAATTCTAGGAACCTTTGGGCTAGGGTGTTGGAGCTAGAGTAATGCTCCCAGTCTATGTTTGGGTAGTTGACGTCGTCCAATATAATGGTGTTTGGAGAGACCTTCATATTTTCCAGTGTTCTCAGGAAGGCCGAGTGGGGTTCCTGGGTTTGGGAGGGTGGGTCTGTAGCAGGCTATAAACTGGAAGGTAGTTTTACCCACTGTTAGTTGCACATGGATAGTCTCTGATGCTTCGTGCTGTGCCACAACCTGGAGGTGTGAGTATCTTTGACAAATATTGATACTCCCCCTCCTTTTGTGGTTCGGTCCAAGTTTTGGGGCCGAAAAGCATGGTATGAGGTATAACCTGGTAGTGCTGGGGTGCTCTCGGGAGCCTTGAACCAGGTTTCTGTTACTGCACAGATATCTATGTTCTCCATGCTAAGGAGAGTTTCGAGTGCGTGCATCTTGAGGTTTAGACTTCTGACGTTGAGTTTAGACTTCTGACGTTGAGTAGCATTACTCTTAGTTTCCTATCCCTTGTGATACCTATGGAGGTGGGTTTGTCTTTTGAGCCTTGCCTAAAAAAGGCACTATGGGGGAAGCAAGAGCTTTTGCCAATATCCGAAAGCCCAGGGGTGACAGGTGCAAGCCATCCCTAGCGAAGCATCGTGGCTTGTCGAGCATGTCATCCCAGGCGGACAGGCATTGGATCCCCTTTGAATGACACCAATACATAAGCCAATTGTTGAAATTGATCATCTTGTCTTCATATTGTGGCATCATTCTTGGTGAGGGTAAGATGCTTCTCAAGGTCAGGGTCATACCGGCCTGGGCTACATGCTCAGAGAGCTCCTCTGTCTCTCTTCATGTAGTCCAGGGAGGTACGTCTTGGGTCATTCACACCAGCATGGACAATGACCGAGTCATATTTGTACTTGCCTTGGAGTGACCTGAGTGCTTGTGTTATGTAGCGGATCCTAGCGCCCGACAGGCAGCTCACCGTGACCTTCTCCTTGTTCCGCCTGGTGAGCGGAACGTCAGTGTGCCCGACGATAGAGTCTCCTATTACAGGTGTATCAGGTGTGTTGTTCAGCCTTAAGGGCTGTGACTGTTCGGCACACTGACTTTGTGAGCTATGTGTTGCACGTGTTTCGTTTTGGGGTAGCGGTTGCTTGGGTGTCTGCTTTGAAGGTCTCTGCTGCTTAGGCAGATTTTTATTTAGAGCCTCCGAGTATGTTTTTGTGCGTTTGGTTTGCTGTCGTGGTAGGTACTGTACTTTTCCTCCTTTCATTGTATAGCTTGTTTATGGCAGGAGTCCACCAGACTGGTTTCCTTGTCTTGGAGGAGTGAGTTTTGGTTTTGCTTGGGATGGCACGATCCATGCGTTCTTGTAGGTGCCCGTAGAATGCATTAGTGAAGGATTTTGCAGCTTGGACAGCGTTGTCCTTCAGCATGGGGACTTTGAAACTTTCCACATCGGTCTTAAGAAACATGAAGTTTGCTTTTGAAAAGTTTTTCACTGTTCTTTCCTTGTCCGGGGGTGGGGGTGGAATGTGGTTATCCAAAGTGATTTGTTTATGGACAGATCTAACCAGCGAGGAGTTTACCTCCAGTGTGGAACACCCACCGGTCGCCCATGTTGGTGATGACCAGGTTCAATATGTTGTCACAAAAATAACAACAAAAAGCAGGATCCAACACTCGTTTAATGGATAGTCTCTCTAGCGCCTCGGCTTTCGCCATCAAGGAGAATACTATCTGATTCATTTCCTGAGCAAAATCCACAGTTTTTTTCAACATTCCTTTCGTAGAGGTAAACGTTCAGAATACAGAAATAGGGACACACGTAGAGGGAATGATTCCATGGTTGAAAATGGACAGAGACAATATCCGGAAGCCCAATCAACCTCCCAAAGGTATAAACGAGTTAGAAAGAACTGACTCTGTAAACTCTCTTAATTGTGAAATTCGTAAAGATGCTGTAAATAATTACATTATTAATTTACGTGGTTTGAATTTAGATGAAGCCACAATTTCCATGCTTAATCGTGGTTTGAAATTCATACCTACGGTATTACCTAGACTGCATGTTTTAAAGGGTGATATATATAGTTTTATACGTAAATTACATTTAGCATGTTTTTTTTTAAATAAAAATAGTAATGTGCTATTAGATAATGTATATAATGTATCATGCATTTCGGATGACTCAGAGGATAGTTTTCATTCTTGTTTGTCAGAAAATGAAAGTTTTATGAATAGTAATGCGTATTGTCAGTTAGATAATTCTAAGGTTAAAGTTAGAAGTTATTTTGTCCCACCTTTTTTTCATGAAGGTATTAAGAATTTTTCAGCAATGATAGATGTTGTTATAGGGTCTATTTATGATGAATTTGATAATAGACAGAATATTAAATATAACTTGACTAAATTAGAATGGCAAGCTCTACAAAGATTAATTAAAAATAAAGAATTAATAATAAAACCGGCGGATAAGGGTAATAAAATAGTATTGATGCATTACACTCAATATGCTGCAATGTGTTGGGAACATTTAAATGATAGTGAGACCTATAATAGATGTGATATCAAGGAATATGAACAAGCATTGAAAGAATTTAATGTTTTACTTCAGAAGGGATATCGATTGGGCTATTTTTCAAAAGAAGACATAACTAAAAAAATTGAGACAGACAATTGTGAAATAGCTAAATTCTATTGTTTACCAAAAGTTCATAAGAATATAGAACGTCCTCCGGGTCGTCCTATTGTATCAGCATGTAATTATTTTTTTTTACATAATATGGGTATATTTTTGCATAGTTTTTTATACCTTTATGTTATTAAACAGGCATCTTATATTAAAGATAGTTTTGAATTTTTAGAGAAAATATCAATTATATGGACTAAGGATATGTATTGGTTCACAGCAGATGTTAAAAGCTTTATATACTAGCATAAAACATAGATATGGATTAAAAGCATTAGAAAAACTGTTGGGGGATAGTCTTCCGTCATTTTATATTGTGGAATTAGTAGAATTCTGCCTTAAGAATAACTATTTTTACTTTGATGGTCAGTTATTCCATCAGTTAAAAGGCACTGCAATGGGGGCAGCTTTTGCCGCCATGTATGCAAATATAATGATGAATTTTTTTTAGATGGAATTTTTATATAGGATGGAATTTTTTAGGAAAAATGTAGTGAAATATTATCGTTACATTGATTTGATTTTTATTTGTAAAGGGGGAAAGCAGGAAATACATAGTTTTATGGAGGGCCTACAAGAAAATGAGTTTGATTTGAAATTTGATGGCTTCCAGTTGGGAAATAGTCAATTTTTTGGATGTCACTTTAGAGGGAGGTGAGAGTGGTAAAATTGTTACTAAAGTGTTTCGTAAATTTGAAAATAATTTACACTTATTGGATGGATGTGGTTGTCATCCACCGCATCTTATGAAATCTTTGCCATATGGTGAATTTATAAGAATCAAGAGATTATATAATAATACGGATGAAGTGGATATAGAACTAGAAAAAATATCACAGTTATATATTAGAAGGGGTTATGATGCGCAGGAAGTATCATTGTCTTTAAATAAGGTTAAAAAAAGTAATGCAGGTAAGGTTAAAAAGAAATTTAATAATGATTCTTATGGAAATCAAAAAGTGAAAGATTTAGAAAAAATATATATGGTAATGACTTATGATTTGTTATCAGAAAAAACTAGTCAGGTAATTAAGTTCTATTGGAATTCATTATTTAAGTATAAGGATTTAATGGAAATTTTTCCAAAAAAATATTACTTTTTCTTATAAAAGAGGGAGAAACCTTAAAGACATGTTAGTCAATGCTGGATTTTTCACCCCTAAAATAAATTTAGATACAAGTGTGAGGTTAATGGGAACTTATCCATGTGGCAAATGTATATCTTGTCAGTATGTATGTAGAACATTTGATTGTATAAATGGGAAGAATTTTTATCCCTTAGGGCATTTTTCATGTAACACGGAAGTAGTTATATATGCATTGAGATGTCCGTGTGGACTATTTTATATAGGGGAAAGTAAACGTGCTTTTAAAACAAGGTTGCAGGAGCGTCTAAGAGATATTAAAAATTAAAAAATAGAAAGCACGCTTGCAATGCATTTGAGAGATCACCACAACAGTGATCCAAAGGGTATATCTGCTACTATTCTGGAACATATAGCTATGAATAAAAAAGATGAAATAGTCAAAAGGAAATTGTTGTATAAAGAAACAGTTTTTATACTCAAATTTGATACTATGACACCTAGAGGCATTAATTTAGAATGCAGCTGGAAAGCTTTTTTATAATTGATTGATAAATTGTTTAATTGAATGGTATAAATATGTGTTTGAATGAATCAGATAGTATTCTCCTTGAAGGCGAAAGCCGAGGCGCTAGAGAGACTATCCATTAAACGAGTGTTGGATCCTGCTTTTTGTTATTTTTGAAATATTGGATTTCAAATTTTTTTTTTTTTTTGGTTGTTACTTTTCAATATGTTGTCACCTCTGGTGGGAGTGTTGGCAGTGTTGACCAGTTGAACCAGGGCTTTTGAGTTTATAAATTCTAGGAAATGTTGGGGAAGGGAGTTAGTACTTGAGTAGATGTTCTTCGTGTTTCACTGTTGCAGTCATTACATTTGGGTTATCCTGCTGGCAAGCTACCCTCAGTCGACCTGAATTCCAAAGTCTAGGTCCGGCGTCGGTTGCTGTCACCTCTTCCCTGACGTCAGTGCACCAGGGGTATAAAAGATGCAGCTGACACCATATTCTTCAGTCTTTCTTGCCACGCGGTGCCCGAAGCAGAAGCAGTTCGCAAGTGCCGGTCGACTCCTGAGATTTTCGTGTTTGAATTTCAGATCCCAAGTCTTCATTTAAAGCTAAGTACCCCGTTGGGGAATACTTTTGTCTTGCTCCAGAACAATGTCAGAAAAAGTTAATTGTATTTCTTGTGGGAAGCAAATACCTCCTAAGGATTTTCATTCTTACTGTATTCCTTGCTTAGGCCCTGACCATGACGTTGCTTGTTGTCAGTTTTGTGGTAGATTTAACCAGCACACTGTAAAGCGCCGGTACGATTTTGCTTTTCACTATTTTGGTAGAAGATTTATTTAGATGCTGTCGGATAACCAACCGACTACCGCAATTGACAAGAAACATAGAGAGAAGGACAGGCATCTGAGGTCTAAAACAGACTAGTAAGCAGAAACAAAGCACCCTGAACCACTGCTAGGTAGGCAAACAAATTTATTAAGCCGAACAGTTCACTCGAAAAAATAACGCTGAATCAAATCACCATACGTTTTCGTCCACAACTTCATCAGATTACACTAATACATTCAGTTAACTGCTTTTATATACTCATCCAAATTTTAAAAAACAGCCAGTAAAAACAATCATTGTACATAGAAATGCATTGAGTTACTGCCCTCTACTGACAAGGAGGATTGTTACACATTAAAGTCACAATTTTGCTGATCTCATTTTTAATACAGGGGCAAGTGAGATCATGTCATTTAAACCAGGGAATTTACTGGCCTCCAACACCACTTGCCAGTATAATTCCTGTATTCAACTAAAGTCTCCCACATACCGCCCTGGGGTCCTTTGGCACAACCTCTAATATAAAAACTGAAATTCAGCTTCAGGACAAGTTTTTGTGTGTTTGTACAGAGAATTTGTTTCACATTTTATCTGAATATCATAGGTGTGCTCATAAATTGTCTCCTTAACCTTTCTTTCACTCTTGCCAATGTAAAAGCATTACATATTTTACATAACCCAACATAAATAATCCCTTTTGTGTTACAATTCGCAAAAGTTTTTAAAGTTAAAATTTTGTTATTTCTGGCAGGTAAAGTAATGGTATCCCCAGTAATCAAATAAGAACAATAATTACAAGCACCACATTTAAATACACCAGCTTTTTGTTTGTACCTGCTAACCTTGAATTCCCTTTACTACCTCTTTCAAAAATATCCTTCAGGGTGTTCCCTTTCCTATAAATATGTTTTATTTCACCCTGGAAAATGTGATTTAAGTCAGAAACTTTAGAAAAGTTAATCCACTCTTTGTCAAAAATTCTTTTGATCACACAAGCTTGTCCATCATATGTGGTAATGATACCTGATCAATTCATTATTTAACCCATCTACTTTCTTGTTTGTGACTTGTTGAGTTGCAACATCTTCAATTTTACCCAATACAGGGCAAACCTTCCCTTCCTCCCATCACTGACTTCTTTGGAAACTCTATCAATGAGCTCTTCGGGTAGCCTCTATTCAGGAACATGTTTCTCAGGTTTTACATTCGTTACCATAACATGCATCATCAGAAGTCATTCTACACAAGCACAAATTGCCCTTTTATAACACTCCTTTTCTGGTGTGGGGCGTGCGAACTTGAGTAGTGCAGATAAGAATTAGAAAAGGTCTCTTTTCTATAAATTCTAGACTCAAAGCCATACTCAGTTTTAGATATGTTAACATCAAGGTATTTCAATTCATCAGTAGTGAATTTGTGAGTGAATTTTAAAAATTCTGTGGTACCATTTAGGTATTCCACAAAGCTACCAAATTCATCTTGAGTGCCTGCCCATAAGAAACACAAGTCGTCCAGAAATCTACCATACAACTTCCATAAACTACTATATTCTGAATTCAGTACAAACTTATTCTCCCAGAAGAACATTATAGTGTTAGCATAAGTGGGAGCACAGTGTGCCCCCATCGCCACCCCTTTAGTTTGTCGAAAATACTCGCCCTGAAAGAATATAAAATTATTCTTTAGGACAATCTCCATTAATAACAATACAGTTCTGAACTCATTGTGCCCTAGTAGTTTGGATTCAAGTAGCATTTCTTCGAACCATTCAAGGCCTACATCATGGGGTATACTTGTAAATAAGTCAATCACATCCAAGGTACCAAAACCTTTTGTTTCATTTGCAAGTGATTCATTTAGTTTTCCTAAGAAATGCCACGAATCTTTTAAAATAACATTGTTGTCACAAGCTTTTTTATCTTCTGGTCAATGTACTTGGCCAAAGGTGCAGTGACCGAACCTTCGGCTGACACTATCACTCTCAAAGGTGGGTCACTTTCATCTTTATGCACCTTTGGTATCCCAAATATGGAGGGTATTCTCGGTTTGTCTACATGCAAATATTTAAAAGTACTCATGTCAATAACTCCATCCATTAATAAGTCATTTAAAATAACATAAATTAAACTTGTAGGCAATATTAATTTCATTCAAGGATATTCTGGTGTATTTGGTATTATCATTTAATATGTCAAACATTTTGCTCTCATAATTAATGGCATCCATAAGCACAACCCCCGCCTTATCGGGCTTCATAATTCTTATATTCTTGTTCTCACTTAATGATTTCAAAGTTTTCAACTCTGGGTCTGTTAAATTAGACTGCACTTTGTGACAACTCAGAATTTTCCTAAGCTCGTGTTCCAAGCTCAATTCAAAGTTTCTTAGCTGAGGGTGTGTTGGGGATTAAAGGTGCTCTTACGCAATTCTACATTGTTCATGTTGACACCATTTCCTTTAAAATATAATTCTAAGTTTTTCTTCCTGATAAATAATTTAATATCAATTAAAAGTTTAAAATATTTGTTTTCTCTCTAGGTATAAAACCAAAACCTTTTGTCAATAGTTCAAAATGACTACTGTTAATTGCTACATCTGTGTAATTAAAAATATTAAAATCTTTATAACTGTATTTAAAACCACAGTTTGTAATTATTCCCAGACTGGTCGTCTCCTTTCCTGAGCTCCCCAGTTTCTGGTTTTGTAGTTTTTGAATTGTAAGTAACAGGTTCCTGTGCATAAGTCTCTCAGACCGCCTTAAAGGTGGAAATGCAGCATCATAATCATTCTCTAAAGGCAATTCATTGTCAGAAATGTCATTGTTAGGTTCTCTGAAGTGATTAATGTCATAATTTCTAACATTTCTCACCCAATTCTTAGGCTTGGTATTGTTTCTTTGTTTTGTATTCATTTAAATCTCTCTCAATCTTGTTTAATTTTCTGTTTTAACCTCCAAACATTTACTTTCTAAATTATTTAATAGTTTATGATATTTGCTTCTCTCTTCGTCCACTGTAAATAGTAAATCGTGAGTAATGTCCTTGTTTATACATTCTACAGTTTCTTGCAACTTCTTTATTTCTACCTCATTGTTTTTAATGATAGCCCTCATTATATCAAAACCACAATTATCAAAAGCCTCTATTAGTTCAAAATAAAACTCTGTACCTTCCACAACCTTGTTAGGGTATTTGCATACCCTAAGCCCTTTGGGCACAATTTTCTGTTCTAAACAATACTTTAAATAAGTGTTATCCATTTCTAACATTTTGCATTTGTATAAAAAATAGTCCAGGTCATCAAGCTTTTGAGAAAAAGTTCCTTGTAGTTTATCATTGGTGTATTTTCGACAAACTAAAGGGGTGGCGATGGGGGCACACTGTGCTCCCACTTATGCTAACACTATAATGTCCTTCTGGGAGAATAAGTTTGTACTGAATTCAGAATATAGTAGTTTATGGAAGTTGTATGGTAGATTTCTGGACGACTTGTGTTTCTTATGGGCAGGCACTCAAGATGAATTTGGTAGCTTTGTGGAATACCTAAATGGTACCACAGAATTTTTAAAATTCACTCACAAATTCACTACTGATGAATTGAAATACCTTGATGTTAACATATCTAAAACTGAGTATGGCTTTGAGTCTAGAATTTATAGAAAAGAGACCTTTTCTAATTCTTATCTGCACTACTCAAGTTCGCACCCCCACACCAGAAAAGGAGTGTTATAAAAGGGCAATTTGTGCTTGTGTAGAATGACTTCTGATGATGCATGTTATGGTAACGAATGTAAAACCTGAGAAACATGTTCCTGAATAGAGGCTACCGGAAGAGCTCATTGATAGAGTTTCCAAAGAAGTCAGTGATGGGAGGAAGGAAGGTTTGCCCTGTATTGGGTAAAATTGAAGATGTTGCAACTCAACAAGTCACAAACAAGAAAGTAGATGGGTTAAATAATGAATTCGTATCAGGTATCATTACCACATATGATGGACAAGCTTGTGTGATCAAAAGAATTTTTGACAAAGAGTGGATTAACTTTTCTAAAGTTTCTGACTTAAATCACATTTTCCAGGGTGAAATAAAACATATTTATAGGAAAGGGAACACCCTGAAGGATATTTTTGAAAGAGGTAGTAAAGGGAATTCAAGGTTAGCAGGTACAAACAAAAAGCTGGTGTATTTAAATGTGGTGCTTGTAATTATTGTTCTTATTTGATTACTGGGGATACCATTACTTTACCTGCCAGAAATAACAAAATTTTAACTTTAAAACTTTTGAATTGTAACACAAAAGGGATTATTTATGTTGGGTTATGTAAAAATGTAATGCTTTTACATTGGCAAGAGTGAAAGAAAGGTTAAGCAGAGAATTTATGAGCACACCTATGATATTCGTATAAAATGTGAAACAAATTCTCTGTACAAACACACAAAAACTTGTCCTGAAGCTGAATTTCAGTTTTTTATATTAGAGGTTGTGCCAAAGGACCCCAGGGGCGGTATGTGGGAGACTTTAGTTGAATACAGGGAATTATACTGGCAAGTGGTGTTGGAGGCCAGTAAATTCCCTGGTTTAAATGACATGATCTCACTTGCCCCTGTATTAAAAATGAGATCAGCAAAATTGTGACTTTAATGTGTAACAATCCTCCTTGTCAGTAGAGGGCAGTAACTCAATGCATTTCTATGTACAATGATTGTTTTTACTGGCTGTTTTTTAAAATTTGGATGAGTATATAAAAGCAGTTAACTGAATGTATTAGTGTAATCTGATGAAGTTGTGGACGAAAACGTATGGTGATTTGATTCAGCGTTATTTTTTCGAGTGAACTGTTCGGCTTAATAAATTTGTTTGCCTACCTAGCAGTGGTTCAGGGTGCTTTGTTTCTGCTTACTGGTTTGTTCTGCATCCTCCGTTTTTTGGTTTCTAAAACAGACTAGGCTTCTAAGCCAGTTGCCGATTCGCCGGCTCTGTGAGGCGCTTTCGCAGCCCCTGACGCCTGTTACTTTGGACCCGCAGGCCGCTGCAGACTCCCACGTGGAGTCGCCTAGGCCGCTGGAAGCTCAAGGTATTGGACCTTCGGAAACTATGCTCTCACATGGGTCCTGAACCGCTGAGCAGGCATTGGCTTCTGAGGGTGTTTTCAGACCTACTCAATTGTACATTAAAGCGACTCCAGCTACAAGGGCAAAGACTAAAACATATTTAATGACAAAGAAACAAGTACAACAGCTTCATGGTCAGGCCTCCATGCCCAAAAAACAGATTCTCAAAATGGGCAAAGACTTAATTACTTTGATCAGGGGTTCCCATCCCCCTCCTGATAAGAGGCCTAGGCAGGAGGCAGAATATGAATCTTCAGATCAGGTTTCCATTTCTTCAGATTCCTCTACTGATCAGGAATCTTCCTCCCTATGAGGATTCTGATGCTGAAAAATCTATCCCTTCAGCCTCTCCTCCTGAGGATTACTCTTTTGGGGAAACCTTGCATACCATGAGGGAACATTCCCACTGGGAGAGCCAAGATTATTCTGAATCTAAGAAAAGGCTCAGGGACTTCCTTTTACTCCCTCAACACAGACCCCTAGCTATTCTGCCTGTGTTAGATATTGTAGATATATTTTCAGAGTCCAGTCTGACTCCTGACTCCTTACCTCCAGCTCCTGTTAAGCCGACAGGTACTACAAGGGTGCCTGACTCTCTCAAACTCCTTTTCAAGAACCCTGCTGCTGACCCAGAAACTATTTCTCAGGGTCCCAATGGGGTCAAGGGATCCACTGCAGAAAACCCTATCCCCTCCGACAGGGATTCTAGAGCATTAGACATATGAGGAAAGACTTAACACCTCTGCTACCTTGGCTGTAAGGGCTTTAAATTGTCAGTTTCATATGCTCAAATATCAACAGTATATTATGTCACCGCTTAAACAGAAAATGTTGATAAATTCTGAAGGTGCAGAAAACCAAGAAATGCAGGATTTATTGCATGCAGCTGAGCAGGTTGAAAAGCATGCTTTGCAATGTGGCTTTGATTCTTTGGAGGCCTCCTGCAGGGCCACTGTCATGGGTTCTGTCATTAGGAGGCATGCTTGGTTAAAGGAACAAAATTTACCAGATCATGTTAAAGCAAAATTATTAGATGCTCCTTTACAGCAGGATACCTTGTTTGGTGTTAAAGCAGAGGAGGTGTTAAAGAAAATGGAGGACAAAGCTAAATCTATGCACAGTCAAGGATTTCTCACAGGTACAGCCTCCAAGATTTAGCAGACACTGGCCTACAAAGAATTGGTCCTTTCCAGTGACAGACAGACCACAAAGGGGCATATACAGACGCCCAAGAGGCAGATCCCAGCCCCAAGGTTCATACAGGTCTAAACAATGGGGTGCTTCTACCTCCAAAAGTGGAGAAGACAAATCACAGCCTTACAGGAAACAGGCCCAATGACTTCCCCCTGCCTGCGCCAAGCACTTATCTTCTGGCAGCACCTTTAGGGGGAAAACTAGCACTTTTTTCTCAAAATTGGCACATCATAACCCAGGACAAATGGGTCTTAGACAGTGTCACAGGGCTACGAGTTTCACTTTCATACCCTGCCAAGGGCAAACGGTTGGCCAGACCTACCAAAAAACCAATGGGCAGAGGCACAAAAACAAGTCTCATCCCTCATGGACATGAGGGCCATTCAACAAGTACCGGAACAAGAGCAGGGACAAGGATTTTATTCAAGACTATTCCTGGTACCCAGAAAGGACAAAGCCTGGAGACCAATACTGGACCTATCTATTCTAAACACATCTGGATATACCAAAATTCAAAATGTTGACCTTACAGCAGCTTCTGCCCATGCTGAGCAAGAAGGCTTGGCTTGTGACTTTACACCTAAAAGACGCATACCTGCATGTCCCAATCAGACAATCATGCAGAAGATACCTCATATTCATAGCTGGCTCAATGCACTACCAATTCTCTGCACTGCTCTTTGACTTCTCTACTGCGCCCAGGGTCTTCACAAAGTGCTTGGCACCAGTAATTGCATTCTGCAGACAGAGGAATACAAATATATCCTTAGTTGGACAACTGCCTCATACAAACCGAGAACAAGGACATTCTACTACAGCATCTGGTGTTTGTAAAGAGATTTCTAACAGGCCTAGGGTGTACACAGTTATCGAACAAAAATCAAAACTAATACCCTCTCGAGATAATATTCCCGGGTGCAAGCTTAAATACAACTGCCCAGATGGCTTCTCACGCTACACAAAGGCAACTGACTACCTGTTTCAAACTGTTGGTAACAAAGGCCCAGTTATCTGCAAGAAAAATTCTGCAGGCTTTGGGCTTCATGGCATCCTGCATTCTACTAATTCCATATGCGAGACTACATATGAGGAAACTTCAGAGGTACCTAAAAAGTGTTTTGGACTCAGCATTGCCACAGCCTGGAAACAATTACTCTCATTCCCTGCCTGCAACAGGAGTTATGATGATGGGCGAAGGCCTGTCACCAGAACAAAGGACAGCCATTCACCTTACCCCCAGCCAGGCAGACATTGACAACTGATGCATCAGATTATGCCTGGGGGGCACACATGGCAGGAAGATGTATTCAAGGCACATGGTCCACCAGTCAAATGCATCTACATATCAATAAAAAAGAGATGCTAGCTGTTCAGAATGCTCCGACTGCCTTCAAGGAGCTACTTCATCCCAGACAACTACTGATAGACAGACAACACCACGGTCATGTGGTATATAAACAAGCAGGGAGGCACTCATTCTTACCCCCCTCTGCAGACTAGCCATGGCTTTGTGGGACACAGTATTGACTTACCAAGTACATCTGCATGCACAATTCCTGCCGGGAAAGATAAATACTCTGGCAGACTAAGCAGAAACCTCATGGATCCCCACGAGTGGAAGTTGGATCCACAAATCTTCAGCATGATAACAAGGAAATGGGGATGCCCGGACATAGACCTATTTGCCTCTCCTCACAACTACCAACTAAAAAGATTCTGTACAAGGACTTATCACAGACAAGCATGGAAAGTGGATGCCCTATCTTTCAGCTGGAAAAGCTTAGCAGTATATGCCTTTCCTCCACTGCCTCTCCTCCCCAAGGTACTCCTAAAGGTCAGACAAGAGAAGCCAAAGATGATGCTGATTGCCCCAGACTGGCCCCGCCAGTACCGGTATCCAATCCTAAGGAACTTGTCTCAATGCCCGGCTTGTAACTTACCTCAAATACCTCACCTACTCTCCCAACAAAACAATCAGATCCTGCACAGCCAACTCAAGACCTTAAATCTGGCAGCATGGCGGATAATGTAGTCATACAAAACACACCTCACTCCAAAGCGTTGATGGATGTCATTTTGGAGGCCAGAAGGCCTAGTACTAGAAAATGGAAGAGATTCTGTGCCTGGAACCAGGCACAAGAAATGGACACAGCTGTACCAAATATTCCTCAGATTTTGCAATACTTAACTGAGATGCTGGACAAAGGCCTATCCTTTTCATCAATTAAAATTCATGCCTCTGCCATTTCGCCTCATTACAATACAGAGGCACGAGTCTTTTCTCATCCTTTAAGGCAATACCTCAGAGGAGCCAAAAATTTAAGGCCTCCAAGGAGATCACCAATACCTGCATGGGACGTCGATTATGTTTTGGAAAAACTCGCCCTGCCTCCTTTTGAGCCAGCCGCTATAGTTGACATAAAGTTTTTATCTTGGAAAACAGTTCTGCTCCTAGCAATAAACTCTGCAAGATGAGTCTCAGAGCTACAGGCACTCATGGCTGTGGAACCTTTTATCATTTTTTATCCTGACAGGGTTTCTCTGAGAACAAACCCGACATGTATGCCTAAGGTAGTGTCCAATGTGGCCCTTAACCAAACTATTTATCTGCCTACTTTTTATCCAAACCCACAGAATAGGGGGGAGAGAATTCTGCATTCTGTGGACATACACAGACGGCTATGCTTCTACTTGAACAGAACCAAAGCTTTCAGAAAGACAGAGCAACTACTAGTGGCATATGCTGCAGGATCACAAGGAAAGGCCATCTCAAAGCAGAGTATTTCAAAGTGGATAGGCCACTGCATTCGCTTCTGCTATTCACAACATGGCAAGCCAGTGCCTGAGGGCATTAGGCCACATTCTACCAGAGCAGCAGTCACTTCAGCAGCTTTCCTCAGGGGAGTACCAACCAAAGACATTTTGGAGGCTGCTACCTGGAGTTCAGTGCACACCTTTACAAAGCACTATCACTTACCACTCTACTCTAAATCCAAGGCAGGCTTTGCCACTGCAGTTCTGCAGGGCCTCATAGCCGCTCCTAATGCTATTTAGCTCCAGCCTCCCAAACATAGCTTTGGGATTCAACCCAAGTGTAATGACTGCAACAGTGAAACACAAAGAACATAGTACAGTTGTGTACACTTACCATAAATGTAGATGTTCGAGTGTATTGACTGTTGCAGTCCAGGTTACCCTCCCACCATCCCCCATCTCTTTTTGCTGGAACTTAGCTGCACTTCTCTAATCTATACAACCTATGTGGTGTATTTGCTTGTAGATGAAGGTATTATATAATGTTAAGTTGTCTATCTCGCCTTCATTATTGCTGGTTGGGTTTGGAGCCGATCCTCTGCTCCGACTCGGCCATCTTCTTAAACTCGAGAGCTGTTAACTGGCTCGAGGCCTCCCCATATCCCATGATGCCTGGTGCTAGATACCCAGATCTCATTTGCCGCTTCTGCTGCGAGGTTGTCTTACTGGCTCAGGTCGTATATTTTATCGTTTTTTTTTTTTTATAAAAAAAAAGTAGTAGGATTTAGTGTACTTAATTGTAGTATATATATCTTTCTTCAGGTATCTTTGTTTAACTATGTATCTTTTCCTTACCTGAATCCCCCTTCCCTTCAGAAAACTCTGTTCATGTTACCCTGCTGCAGTCATCACACTTGGGTTATCTTGTCGTCAGGCGGTCCCACAGTCGGGCTTAATTCCAAAGTCTTGGTCTGGCGTCGGTTGCTGTCACTTCTTCCCTGACGTCAGTGCTCCAGCGGTATACAAGATGCATCCAACGCCATTTTCTTCAGTCTTTCTTGCTGCGCGGTGCCCAAAGCAGTTCGCAAGTGCCGGTCGGCCGACACCTGAGATTTTCGAATCAGATTTCAGTCCGAAGTCTTCAAAGCTAAGTACCCCATTGGGGAACCTTTTCTTGCCTCAGTCCGATGTCAGAAAAAGTTAACAACTGAATTTCTTGTGGGAAGCAAATACCTCATAAGGACTTTCATTCTTATTGTATACCTTGCCTGGGCCCAGACCACGACGTCACTGGTTGTCGGTTTTGTGCTAGGTTCAATAAGCGAACTATAAAGTGACACTTTGATTTTGCACGACACTATTTCGGTAGGAAATTTAATTACACTATGCCGTCAGAGCAACAGACTACTGGCGTGCATAAAAAACGCAAAGATAAAGACAGGCAGCCTAGATCCAAGCCAGACTCCGAGGCCTCGGCTGGGCTGGTCGCCGGTTCTCCGGTTTTCAGTGAGGCGCCTACGCAACACCTGACTACCGCAGAATTGGAACCACAGACCGCTTCGGATTCTCAAGCTGAGTGTTCTAGGCCGACGCAGCCATTTTCTTTAGGCCCTACCGACAACGTTGCAGAAGAAGCCGGTGCTGCGGAAACACCTTCGGTTACAGAAGGTGTCTTCAGACTGACTACTCTCACCATAAAATCTTATGCTAAGCTTAAGACTCCTCTAAAACCAAAAACGACTGCACATCAGTCTCCAGTTCAAGGCCCCATGCCTAAGAAACAGATGCTTAAAATGGCTGAAGATTTGATTTCTTTAATCAGGGGTTCCCAACCTCCCCCAGACAGCTTCTCCCCCTGAAGACTATTCCTTTGGGGAAACCTTACATACCATGAGGGAACATTTCCACTGGGAAGGTCAGGACTACTCCGACTCAAAGAAAAAGCTCCGAGAGTTTTTTTTACTCCCCCAGCACAGACCACTTGCTATCCCTCTAGTTTTAGACATTGTGGATGATGTTTACTTAGAATCTAGTCTAAATCCAGATTCTCTGCCTCCTGCTCCAGCCAAACCAGATAGATGTTAGTGCCTGACTTTCACAAATTCCTTTACAAAAGCCCTGTTGCTGACCCAGAGACAATCTCCCAGGGTCCCAAAGGGGCTAAGGCTTCTATGGCTAAAAATCCTGTACCCTCTGAAAGGGACTCCAGAGCACTAGATAGGTGGGGGAAGAAGGTTTACACCTCAGCTACTCTAGCTATGAGAGCACTAAATTGTCAATTTCACATGCTGAAATACCAGCAATTCCTTATGTCTCAAATAAAACAAAAGATGAGCACGCACCCTCAACAGTCTGAATTCAAAGAAATGCAGGATCTGTTGCATGCAGCTGAACAGGTGGGCAAACATACTTTACAATGTGGATTTGATTCCTTGGAAGCTTCCAGTAGAGCAGCTGTTACTGAGTCTGTTATACGTAGGCATGCTTGGTTAAAGGAACAAACTCTGCCTGATCATGTTAAAGCAAAGTTACTAGATGCACCCTTACAGCAGGATGTCTTATTTGGGGTTATAGCAGAAGAGGTTTTAAAGAAAATGGAGGATAAGGCAAAATCTTTGCAGACGGTCAAAGATTTCTTACAGGTACAACCCCCATGCTTCAGCAGAAATTGGCCAGCCAAAAATTGGTCCTTTCCAGCTTCTGACAGACCACAGAGGGGTAAATAGACGCCCAAGGGGCAGAGGACAAGCACAAATCCCTTACAAACCTCGCCAATGGGGCACTGCAACAAAGAAGGGAGGGGAAGACCGGTCCCAAACTACTAGAAGACAAACACAATGACTTAAACCTCAAACTGCCAAGCAAAAATCTCTTGGCAGCTCCCTTGGGAGGAAAATTAGCATTTTTTATAGACAACTGGCGCATCGTCACAAAGGACAAATGGGTCCTAGACATTATCTCACAAGGATGCAGATTCCATTTCCACACCTTGCAAAGGATAAAAGGAATGCCAGACTTGCCACAAAATCAATGGGCAGAGGCACAAAAACAATTGCAGCTCTCATGGACATGAGAGCCATTCAACTGGTACCTACACAGGAACAAGGTCAAGGATTTTACTCAAGGCTCTTTCTAGTCCCCAGAAAGGACAATGCTTGGAGACCCATTCTGGACCTTTCAGTTCTAAACACCTTCTTGCAAGTACCCAAATTCAAGATGCTAACACTACAGCAGCTTCTTCCCATGTTGGGCAAGAAAGCTTGGCTAGTTAAGTTGGACCTCAAGGAGGCATACCTGCTTGTCCCATTTCATTGCAGGTTCAACCCATTACCAATTCTCTGCACTGCCCTTTGGCTTATCTACTGCACCCAGGGTCTTCACAAAATGCCTGGCACCAGTAATTGCATACTGCAGACAGAGGAATTCAAATATACCCATACCTGGACGACTGCATCATCCAAGCAGAAAGCAAGGACATTCTCTTACAGCATCTGATTTTTGTAAAACACCTTCTAAGTTGCCTAGGATGTACACAGTAAACGAAAGAAATCAAAACTAGTGCCCTCACAAAATATGACATTCCTGGGTGCCAGCTTGAATGCAACGGCCCAGATGGCTTATCTGTTGCCAGACAAACAATTACAACTAACTCAATACTTCAAAATAATGGCAACAAAGACCCAACTCCCTGCAAGAAAAATTCTGCAGGCCTTGGGCTTCGTGGCATCTTGCATACTACTAATACCATTTGCAAAACTGCATATGAGGAAATTACAATGGTACCTGAAAAGCGTATGGACTCAACACAGCCCAGCTTGGAAACAATGATACCTCTCATTCCCTGCCTTCAACAGGAGTTTCTATGGTGGTCACAGGCACGTCGCCTCAACAAGGGTCAGCCTTTCACCTTACCCCCAGCCAGGCAAACTATGACAACAGATGCATCGGACTATGCCTGGGGGGCGCACACAGCAGGACAGTGCGTTCAAGGCATACGGACTGCAGATCAAAGGAATCTGCGCATCAATCAAAAAGAAATGCTAGCTGTACAGAATGCTCTGACAGCCTTCAAGGACATCTTACATCCAGGACAACTTATAAGGACAGGCAACACCACAGTAATGTGGTACATAAACAAGAGGGTACACACTCCTATCTCTATGCAGGCAAGCAATGACCTTGTGGAACACAGCACGGGCTTACCAAGTTCAATTACAAGCTCAATTCCTGCCAGGAAAAAAGAACACATTGGCAGACTACCTAAGCAGAAACATCATGGATCCCCACGAGTGGAAACTGGATCCACAAGTATTTGCAATGATAACTCAAAAATGGGGGCACCCAGACATAGACCTGTTTGCCAACCCCCAAAACCATCAGCTTTCAAAATTTTGCACAAGGACATTTCACCATCAAGCTTGGAAAGTGGACGCACTCTCATTCAGTTGGAAAATGCTGACAGTATATGCCTTTCCTCCATTGCCCCTTCTCACAAAGGTGCTGCTGAAAGTCAGGATGGAGAGACCTCGAATGATACTCATTGCCCCGGACTGGCCACGCCAGCACTGGTACCCACTACTAAGGAACATGGCCCAGGACGCACCATGGATTTTACCACAAATTCCTCATCTACTCACACAGCAAGGCAGTCAGATTCTAAACAGCCAGCTCAAAACCTTAAATTTGGCAGCATGGCACATCATCTAAGCAACCAGCCAACCCCTCTTTCACAAGCGGTTATGGATGTCATTCTGGAGGCCAGGTGGCCCAGCACCAGGAAAGCCTACTCAGACAAATGGAAAAGATTTTGCACCTGGAACCAAGCTAAAGGCCAAAATACCCTTCAGCCAGACATGCATCAGATTCTACAATATTTAACTGAGATGTTACACAAAGGACTTTCTTTTTCATGTATTAAAATCCATGCCTCAGCTATTTCAGCTCACTACAACACGTATCCTCCCTTTATTTTCACATCCACTTCTAAGGCAGTATCTCAGAGGGGCAAAAAACATTAGGCCTCCCAGGAGAGCACCAACACCAACTTGAGACCTAAATTTTGTTCTGGAAAAACTTACGCCGCCACCTTTTGAGCCAGCTTTCTCAGCTGACTTAGTTTATATCATGGAAGACTGCCCTGCTGCTAGCAATTACTTCAGCCAGAAGAGTCTCTGAGCTACAGGCACTAATGGCAGTAGAGCTTTTCCTCATTTTTCATCAAGACAGAGTTTCTCTACGAACGAACCCCTCCTTTATGCCAAAGGTGGTATCCAGGCTATCTCAAAACAGACCATTTCCAAATGGATAGGACATTGCATACGTTTTGGCTACACCCATCATGGAAAACCAGTTCCTGCTAGCATAAGGCCCCACTCCACCAGGGCAGCAGCTACATCTACAGCCTTCCTCAGGGGGGTGCCAACCAAGGATATTCTGGAAGCTGCAACTTGGAGTTCAGCGCAGACCTTCACCAAACACTATCACTTACCACTTTACTCTAAGACTAGAGCTGGCTTCACCACTGCAGTTTTGCAGGGCCTTCTAGCCTCCACTAACCCTGTTTGACTCCACCTCCCATCCTTAGCTTTGAAATTCTACTAAAGTGTGATGACTGCAGCAGGGTAACACAAACATAGTACAGTTTTGTACCTACCATAAATGTAGATGTTCAAGTGTATACCCTGCTGCAGTCCGGGTTACCCTCCCTCCATCCCCTCTGACCTAACTAAAACCTTTCAATACCTTAAAATCTGATACAACCTTTGTGGTGTATTTGCTTATAGCTGGAGGGATGTTTTGTTTGTGCTAAGCTTTTATTATTGGTACTATCCACTGACCATCTTTTGGGGGGGCACCTGACATCTGGGGCAAGAAAAACTGAAGAAAACTGCGTCGGATCCCTCTTGTATACCTCTGGCGCACTGACGTCAGGGAAGAAGCGACAGCAACCGACGCCGGACCAAGACTTTGGAATTCAGGCCGACTGCGGGGACCGCCTGACAAGATAAACCAAGTGTGATGACTGCAGCAGGATATACACTCGAACATCTACATTTATGGTAGGTACAAAACTGTACTTTTTGGAGAGTTTTCCCCTCCCCCCCTCTCTCTTTTCTGAAGTAGCCATTTAAGTTAGAGCCTTTTTTCCTGTAAAAAAAAAAAATAATAATTCATAGTATTTGTTTAGTTTAGTTTAGTCTATTTGTTGTTGTTAGACTAGTGTGTGTATCCTTGTCTGTTTTTGGGTGTGGTAACTGTGTGTCTGTTAGTTATTATACTCAAATTGTTATAGTTGTGTTGGTATTCCCTTTAGGTATGTCCAAGGATACCAAGGTGTCCGGATTCAAGAAGTGTGATTAATGCTGTCAGAAGATGTCTCTGACAGATGGTCACACTTCTTGTGTCTATTGTCTTGGCGCTGTGCACCTGCAGGACTCTTGCTCGGTTTGCCATGCTTTCAGTCCAAGAGTCCTGCAGGAGCGTAGGAATAAGTTAATCCTACAGGGTTTGCTTAAACCCGAGGAGTCACCGGCTAAGGCTCAGCCCGTGAAGTCCTCCAAGCCACCTAAACCTTCGACTCCCAGCTCGGAGCTGTCTGTTAGGTGAAGCTGCTACTTCTGCCTCTGTTCCGGCTGGAACCGATGTGCCTGCCTCTCAGTCGGTTCTGACACGCACTTTGGAGCCGTCTGGGAGTTGAAAGAGATCTAGATCTCCCTCCCTGGAGTCAATACGCTCTGCTCTGAGGTCTCCTCTGCTCCAGTTGGAGCGCAGTCATTGGTCCTCCCACTCTTCTCGGTCATCAAGATTCAGATCACGACTTAGAGAGAGTGGTCAGCAGGCTTTTGAAATCGCAGGCCCTAGCTAAAATGTCCAGCCCCCCTCAACAGGGTTCGGCTCCGTCCTTGTCTGCAGTCATTCCTCCTCAGACTCCTCCCTTGAGTTCGGAGCCGGAGTTAGTTGGGGTTCGAATCGTGGAACCGTCGGCACCGATACTTTCTCCTTCGGTTCCGTCGTCAGCTCTGATCACTTCCTTGGTACCATCCTTGGAGGGATCTGGGCACCGAGACTCCATCGTCTACTCCGAGGGGGCGAGTGGCATCGGACCCTTGTCTGACCCCGTTCTCCCCCTCGGAGCTTCGGCGCAGGTGAGCTCGGCTCCTACATCGGCTTCGGAGCCGTCCCCCTCGGTGCGGAGAGGGATTCCGGTCTCTTCGGAACCGGAGCCTTCTCTGCATCCTAGCAGGGATACCTTCGAGGTCATGAGTGTGCTGGCTCCTGAGTCAGCCCCATGATCATCCCCTTCGGCTCCTCCCACTATGGTGCCTGCGCCTGCCCCTCCTCCAGACCCTAAGTGTGGGGAACCAACGCTCCAGGGCACCCCTTTGGGTGTATCTTCCTCTTCCAAGGCCTCCCCTGATCATTCAGAGGAGCCACCTCATAAGAGGAAATGCAAGAGGAAGCATGTTGACTCCCCTGAGTCTGTCACATCAGATACCGACTTAGAGGTTTCGGAAGGGTCCCCGAGGTCCACCTCTGAAGATGTCTCATTCTCAGACATCCTTGAGATGCTTAGGCAGAGGGGGAACTGGTCTACCCTTAGCCCTTCCGAGGAGAGTCGGTATTCCTGGATGCGTTTGGATCCCGACCTTCCACCTCCTGGGTGTCTCCGCCTTTCGACCCACTCATGTCTGTGGTGGCTCAGAAGTCGTGGTCAGCTCCAGACACAGTGGAACCGACCCCTAGATGACCTGCAAAATTCATAACTGCATCACAAGACTAACAGTTTTTGACCACAGGTGTTCCCGTTGATGCCATGGTGGTAGTGGCGGCCCCGAAACTTCATCTGTCCATCCCCCTAACAAAGAGTCCAGGACGATGGACAGATATGGGAAGCGGATGTTCTCTTCAGCGACTTTCTCCATGAAGTCTCTGAATTATTTGTGCCACTTTACCCGTCTTCAAAGGGATCTTCTTAAAGTGCTTGGAGATACCCTCCAAGATCCGTCAGCTGAGGGGGCCTAGGCTAAGGCAGCCTCCCAGCTAGCGACTCTTAATTCAGTGGTAAACTCCTCCATGAGGCTCATTTCTTATGCAGCCGATGGTGCGAGTAGAGCCGCAGGCACAGGCATCACCCGAAGGAGGCACGCTTGGATGCGGCTTTGTAACTTTGCGGAACCTTTCAGAACGTCTTTCACCAACAACCCCTGTGATGGTTCCTGTCTCTTTGGATCACAGGTGAAGGACACCCTTACCAGGTGTGAGCAGGAAGGCAAGACTCTCTCTGCTGTGGGAGTCCGTTTTTCCACTCCTTCCAGACCATATCCCAAGGGTCAGAAGAGTGGAAAGATGTGGTTCTGGAAATCCCAGGGAGCCTTGCCGGACACACGTGGTGAGGTTCCATTCAGGGGCAGAGGAGGGAACAACAGACGCCGCCCTCATGGCAGAGGGGGTCCGCAAAACCAGGGCAGCAGAGAATCTTTCTCTGACGAGCCCTTCCAGCATCTCTGAAGGGTTGCCCGGCTGCCCACCTCTGGAGGCAGTAGGGGGAAGATTATCGCTGTACCCAAGAGCCTGGCAGGATATCACACAAGACAAATGGGTACAGTCTGTTATATCCAGAGGCTACTGAATTCTCTCTGTTCGCACTCCCTTGTCAAACAAGTCCCTTCCAGATGTTCCACCCAATCTAAGGTATTAAGCAGTTCAAGAAGTTTCAAAACTGCTAAGAAAAAGGGCCATCCAGCAGACCAGCAATGATCCGGGATTTACTCAAGGTTCTTTTTGGTACCAAAAAAGACAGGGGACTGGAGACCCATTCTGGATCTCAGCAGACTAAGCAGGTCTGTACAAAGAACGAAGTTTCGGATGGTCATGCTACAGTCCATTTTACCCTTTCTGAGTCAGGACAATTGGATGTGCTCCATAGATCTTCAGGATGCGTACTACCACATCAAAATGGACAGGCGCTCCAGAAGATTCCTTCGCTTCCGGCTGGGAGCCAGCCATCATCAGTTCAGAGCTCTGCCCTTTGGTCTCACCACAGCCCCCAGGGTGTTCACCAAATGTATGGCAGCAGTTACCGTTCACTTGAGATGGCAAGGATTCCAGGTGTTTCCATATCTAGATGACTGGCTCCTCACTGCTACCACCAGGCATCACCTTCTGCGAGCCAGAGACTACACTATCCAGACTTGCTCCAGACTAGATATCACAATAAATTTCGAAAAATCTACATCGTCGTCTTGTCAGTCTATCACTTTTATAGGCGCAAATTTAAATACAAAAGACAGGTCAGCCACCCTTCCACCAGACAGGGTGTTAGTCATTCGCTGACATGTACAGGTCTTGTTAGGATGCAAGAGAATTCAAGCCAGGTTCTTCCTCCAAACCCTGGGTCTTATGGCAGCAACGATCATACTCGTCCCTCTGGCTCGTTTTCACATGAGGATCCTCAAATGGCTTCTTTTCACCCAATGGTCCTTCCAGCAGCTTCCCATGTCTCTCACTATTATCACAGAAGGATGCAAAAAGCACCTTGCGTGGTGGATTGTTTCCACATCAGTGCCCCAGGGCAGACCATTTGTACTTCCCCCTCCAGTTGCTACGGTGACCACGGATGCCTCCCTGATCGGGGGGGGGGGGTATTATCAGGGCAGAACAGTCCAGGGCACCTGGCAACCTCAAGAGTACCATCTGCACATAAACGTCTTGGAGATGAGGGCCGTGCTTTTAGCGTTGCAAGCTCTTCAGGACTCTCTTCCTTTCGGGACCATTGCATTTCAAACGGACAATATGTCAGTCGTGTGGTACATCAACAAGCAGGGCGGAACCAGGTCCTACCCCTTATGTCGAGAAGCACTCGGACTCTGGCAGTGGGCGATCTCTTCCCAATGGTTTCTGACCACAATGCACATCCCCGGGAGATCCAACGTCATAGCAGACAGGCTGAGCAGAGCGATTATCATGCCTCACGAGTGGTCTCTGAATCAGGTAGTGGCGGACCAAATCTTCCGCAAATGGGGACAACCTTGCTGGACCTCTTTGCCACCCCCTTCAACAGCAAGTGCAGCAATTTCTTCTCTCTCCTTCCACTTCTGGGACATTCCCCCAGAGACTCTCTAGTCCACGATTGGCCTCAGGGGCTTCTGTATGCATTCCCTCCCTTTCCACTTATCCCCAAGCTGATACAGAAAGCTACCGTTTTGGGCTGCAAAATGATCTTCATTGCTCCTTACTGGCCTCGACAAATATGGTTCCCGTTCCTGCATCATCATCTTCTCGAGCAGCCTTGGACTCTGGACCCAGTTCCAGACCTTATGATCCATCAATCGGGTGGGCTGCACCATTCCGTACGATCTCTCCAGCTCACAGCTTGGTTGCTCCACTTCCAACCTTAGCCAGGCTTCCTGATATCTCCCACTCTGTGCGTGAAATCATTTTATCATTGCACAAGTCTACCACTAGAAAAACTTACGCTAGTAAGTGGAAACGTTTTTCTTCGGGGCAGAGGCTAAGAGTATAGACCCCTTTTCAGCCCTTGTACACCACATCTTGGAATTTCTAGCAGAACTCTTTCATGCTGGGTCCGCTTCCACTGCAATTAGAGTTCAGTTAGCTGCAATTTCAAATTTTCACATTGGACTGTCGGGAAGTAATACGTCTCATAAGCTTTGCTTTTCTCAAAGGGACCACTCTGTTCAGGCCCCCAGTGAGAGATCCTCCACCTCTGTGGGATCTGAATTTGATTCTAGCTTCTCTAATTTTGCCCCCCTTTGAACCTGCAGCTTCTTGTTCTTTGAAGTTTTTATCTTGGAAAACCTTCTTTCTGGTAGCATTTACTTCAGCCAGAAGAGTTTTGGAACTCCAGGCTCTCTGTATCCGTCCTCAGTACCTAGTGTTCTACAATGACAGGGTTGCTCAGGCCTAATCCTTCCTTCCTTCCTAAGGTCTCTTCTGAGAATAACTTGAATCAGTCCATTGACCTTCCTGTGTTTTTTCCCAACCACTCCAACAGGGCGGAATATAAGTTGCATCAGTTAGATGTTCACAGGCAACTGTGCTTTTATTTGCATAGGACTAAGGACATCAGAAAATCGGACCAGCTTTTCCTTTCTTATGCTGAGGGTAAACAATGTCTACCAGTCTCAAAAGTAACCTTATCCAGGTGGTTGACTTCTATCATCATCTATCCGCTAAGAAATAAAGAATTGCCTGTTAAACCTAAAGGTCACTCCACCAGAGCATTAGCCACTTCTGTGGCTTTTCAGGCTAGGTTGCCCATGGAATCTATTTGTGCAGCGGCCACATGAGCCAACCCTCTTACTTTCATTTCGCATTATAAGTTGGACATGGTTTCCAGGGGCAGAGCTGATTTTGGTTCCACTGTTCTGAAGAGTTTGTTCCAATGAGCCACCCAGGATTTTAGGTGCTAGGGACACTGTCCCAACCAGCATGAATGAAGGCGAGATAGACAACTTAACATAGAAGTTATGTACCTACCATAACATTCCATGTTAGTTGTCTCCTCTCGCCACCTTTCTTGCGTCCCATTCTCCATCCCCCTATCCTAGTAGACCGAGAAGAGTTCTGTATGGTTTTTCACTGGCTGAGTCTTCTCTGGCTATTCCTCTCTACCTGGTAGTCTCTATGGTAGGTTTTATGTATTACAGGATAGGATTCTTTCCTTTTTATGTCTCAAGTTACATTTAGCAAACGAGAGCTGGGTAACTAGCGCCAGGCATCATGGGATATGGGGAGGCCTAGAGCTAGTAAACAGCTCTCGAGCTTTAGAAGATGGCCGAGTCAGAGCCGAGGATCGGCTCCGAACCCAACCAGCAAGAAAGAAGGCGAGAGGAGACAACTAACATGGTAGGTACATAACCTCTTTTTTTGGTGCATGCATATTTTATTGGCATATTTTTAGCCTACCCTTTCGGGGGCACCTGACATCTGGGGCAAGAAAAACTGAAGAATATGGCATCGGCTGCATCTTTTATACCCCTGGCGCACTGGCGACAGCAACCGACGCCGGACCTAGACTTTGGAATTCAGGTCGACTGAGGGTAGCCTGCCAGCAGGATAACCCAAGTGTAATGACTGCAACAGTGAATACACTCTAACATCTACATTTATAAGTGTACACAACTGTACTTTATCGGACACCATAGTCCATAGCTACCACTTGCGACAAAAAGATCTTACAACAAAACCCAAAGGTCATTCAACTAGGTCAGTAGCTACTTTGGTAGCATTTCAATCTAGATTGCCCATAGATTCAATTTGTGCTGCAGCTACTTGGGCAGATCCTCATGCATTTATTTTTCATTACAAAGTAGATGTGGTCTCCAGGGGCAGAGCTTCCTTTGGTTCCACGGATGTCCTTCAAGGATGCATCTGCAGTCATAACAAATGGGTTGTCCTGTCGTCAGGCAGCCCTTCAGTCGGCCGGATTCCAAAGTCTGGGTCCGGCTTCGGCTGATGTCGCACTTCACCCGACGTCATCTCTGCTGGTCTTCGGGTATAAAGGCATCAGCCGACGCCATTTTCCTCAGTCTTTCTTGCCGCGTGGCCTCAAGCAGAAGCTCTTCGCAAGTGCCGGTCGGTCAGATCCAGAGATTACTACTACCGAATACTACTTCGAAGACTTCTAAAAGCTAAGTACCCCGTTGGGGACTCTTTCTTGCCTCAGCCGATGTCAGAAAAAGTCAATAACTGTTTAACTTGTGGGAAACAAATACCTCATAAAGATTTCCACTCTTACTGCCTGCCTTGCTTAGGCCCAGACCACGACGTAGCAGCCTGTTCGTCCTGTGCTTCCTTCAACCGTGAGCGCTTAGGCGTCGGTCGGAGTTTGCTGAACAGTTTTTCGCTCAGATTTTGCGTACATTATGCCGTCGGATCCTCCGACTACCCAAATTGTTAAGCGCAAAGAAAAGACCGACACCGCGGTCCGGTTTGACCGAAACCACGGTTAAGCAAGCGAGTGTCTCTGTTTCGCTGAAACCGAGAAAACGGTCAATCTTCAGCGAATCCATGACTACTACTGAGGCTCCTGCTACCTTAGTTGAATCGGCCTCAGAAGTTTTGCCTACTACTGTGGTTCCTAGTGATTTATCAGACACCATCCCTTTGGATGTCTCTACCCCAGCACGTGGTGCTGCTAGGCCTTCTGCAGCCATGTCTATTAAGGCCTTTGCCAGGGCTAAAGCAGCCAAAACTGTTAAATCAGTGCCTGTTAAGCCCCTCACACAGGCCCACTTCTAGTTCACAAATGCTTACTCTGGCAGAGGATTTAATATCCTTAATTAGGGGATCCCAATCTCACCCGGACAGGGCCTCTCAGCCCCCAGAAAAGAGACCTAGAGCAGAGCCCCCCGAGCCAGTGTCCTCTGATGATTCTTGGATGACTCAGACATTACAGATCAGCCAGAGGCTCCTTTTTCTACTTATGAAGATTCCGATGCTGAAGAATCCATTCCATCTGCCTCTCCACCAGAGGAATTTTCCTTTGGGGAAACCTTACATGCCATGAGAGAACAATTCCAATGGCAGGGACAAGATTTCTCGGATTCAAGAAAAGGCTTAGGACATTTCTGCACTTACCACAACATAGGCCCTTAGCTATACCTCCAGTACTGCCTGTTGTGGATGATGCATTTAATGATGTTTGCACTGCTCCTGATACTTTACCTCCAGCCCCTGCCAAACCAGATAGATTTTACAGGGTGCCAGACACTCATCACCACCTATACAAGGCCCCACTTGCAGATCCTGAGACTATATCCCAGGGGCCTAAGGCAGTAGCCTCGACCTCAGCAAAACCCTATTCCTTCTGAAAGGGAATCCAGGTCCTTAGAGATGGGGGAAAAAGGTTTACACCTCTGCTACTCTCTCAGCTAGAGCTTTAAACTGTCAGTTTCATATGATCCAATACCAAGAGTTTATGCTTGATCAGTTAACTAAGAAGCTGTCCTCTGATGACTCCTTAGATAAGAAATATGATTTAGAAATGGTGAATAACATTCAGCAGGTTAGTAACCATTCTTTAAAATGTGGCTATGATGCACTGGAGGCTTCATTTAGATCAGCCATGACTGGCACAGTGATAAGAAGGCATGCATGGTTGAAAGAACAGGTCTTGCCGGATCATGTTAAAGCAAAGCTGTTAGATGCTCCTATGGATAAGGCCAGTCTATTTGGTACACCTGCTCAGCAAGTAATGAAGAAAATGGAAGAGAAGGCAAAATCTGTACAAACAGTTAAGGATTTCTTACAGGTTCAGCCCCCAAGGTTTAGCAGGAACTGGCCTGCCAAAAATTGGTCCTTTCCAGACTCCTCAAAATCTCAGAGGCAGGAATAGACGCTCTAGAGGCAGAAATCAATCCAGAGGAGGTGCCTACAGAGGGCGACAGTGGCAAGGCAATAACCGAGGCACAGACACAACCACTGCCACTGCAACAGGACAATCACAGTGACTTGGCTCTGACTCCGCCTACCAGGGAGCAAATAGCAGCACCTTCAGGCGGAAAGTTAGCCTTATTTTCGAAAAATTGGCACTATATCACAAAAGACAAGTGGATTTTGCAAACCATAGACCAAGGCTACAGGTTCCACTTCCACACCTTACCAGTAAAAAGAGGAATGCCAAACCTACCTCCAAATCAAAAGACAGAAGCTCTAAAGCAGATAGCGCAATTAACAAAGATGAGAGCTGTGGAAAGAGTACCAATAACAGAACAGGGCAAAGGATTCTACTCCAGACTCTTCCTAGTACCAAGAAAAGAGAAAAGTTGGAGACCTATTCTCGACCTGTCCGTCTTAAACACATACATCATTGTCCCAAAATTCAAAATGCTGACCCTACAGCAACTTCTTCCCATGCTGGGCAAGGAGTGTTGGCTGGTAACTCTAGATCTCAAGGAGGCATACCTGCACGTCCCCATACGACCAAATTGCAGAAGATACCTCAGATTTCTTGCAGGATCAGAGCATTATCAATTCTCAGCATTGCCCTTTGGCTTATCTACTGCCCAGAGTATTCACAAAATGCCTGGCATCAGTAATCACTCACTGCAGGCTACAGGAATCCAAATTTATCCATACCTGGGCGACTGCCTGTTACAAGCGGACAACAAAAGCAAGCTGACAACAGATTTACAAAGAGTCATTTGCTTACTACAAGCCCTGGGATACACAGTCAATTTACAAAAGTCAAGACTGATACCATCCCAAACAAGAACATTCTTGGGTGCGGAATTGGACACAGTAAAACAAATGGCATTCCGAACTGCAGAAAAACAAAAACAACTCCCTCTTTACTTCTTGGCATTAACAAAGCAGAACAAACTAACAGCAAGAAAAGTACTGCAGGCCTTGGGCTTCATGGCATCATGCATAATCTTGGTCCCACATGCCAGGCTGCATACGAGAAAGCTACAGTGGTACCTAAAGAATTTATGGTCTCAACACAGGCACAGCTTAGAAACCGAAATCCCACTAATCCCATGCCTGAAACAGGAGTTCCTATGGTGGGCTCAAGCATGCCAGTCAAACCCAGGCTTACCCTTCCACAACTTTCAAGCAAGCCAAACCATCACAACGGACGCCTCAGACCTAGGCTGGGGGGCGCACATGTTGGACAAATGCATACAAGGATTGTGGACTCCAGACCAGCTGCACCTGCACATAAACCAAAAAGAAATGCTGGCAGTAAAACTAGCAATCCAGAAATTCAGACCATTCCTCAAAGAAGGCCATTTAATGATAAGGACAGACAACACCACAGTCATGTGGTACATCAACAAACAGGGAGGCACTCATTCATACCCCCTATGCAGAATGACTCTGGACCTTTGGAATATGGCTCTGAGCTACAACATCCAGTTACAGGCAATATTTGTGCCGGGAAAAGAAAACACCCTAGCAGATATGTTAAGCAGAACCACCTCGGATGCTCACGAATGGATGCTACACCCGGACATCTTCAAGGCCATCACAAAGAAATGGGGTATGCCACAAATAGACCTATTCGCATCCCACTCAATCACCAGCTCAAAAATTCTGCACAAGGACATACCACCCACTTGCATGGAGGGTGGACTCTCTATCCTTCAGTTGGAAAGGCCTGACAGCATATGCATTTCCACCTCTTCCTTTGATGCACAAGGTACTACTGAAAATCAAAGAGGAACGTCCAAGGATAATCCTGATAGCTCTGAATTGGCCAAGACAACACTGGTATCCATTGCTGAGGAGCATGTCTCAGGGGAGAATGTGGTCAATACCCCTGATGCCTTTGATGTTAACTCAGAACAACTACAACATCATGCACCCAAACCTAAAAACCTTGCAACTGACTGCCTGGAACATCACATAGCAGCAACTAACCCAGACCTTTCCCAAAGGGTTAAAGACATTATCCTTGAAGCCCGCAGACCTTCAACAAGAAGGAACTATGCAGGAAAATGGAAAAGGTTTGTCATTTGGAGTACTGAAAGAGGAAAAGATGTGTCGAACATAGATATTGCTAACATCCTGGAGTACTTGGCAGAGCTTCTACATACAGGCCTGTCCTATTCCTCCATCAAGATACATGCATCAGCTATTTCAGCAGAATACAGCTTGATCCACCTGTCTTTTCATCCTCTACTCAGGCAGTTCCTCAGAGGAATCAAGAATGTAAAACCTCCTAGGAAACCACCATTACCAGCATGGGACTTGAACTTTGTGCTAGAAAAATTGACACTCCCGCCATTTGAACCAGCAGCAACAGCAGATCTTCAACACCTATCATGGAAAACTGCTTTCCTACTGGCAATTACTTCAGCAAGGAGGGTTTCGAACTACAGGGCTTAATGGCAGTACAACCCTTCCTAATCTTCCATCAAGATAGGGTGTCCATGAGAACTAATCCTACATTTATGCCTAAGGTGGTATCCAGAGTGTCTTTAAACCAGGCAATCCACCTACCTACCTTCTTTCCCAATCCACAGAACAGGGGGGGAAAGACTGCTGCATACCTTGGATGTACATAGACAGTTACGCTACTACCTGGACAGAACCAAAGGTGACAGAAAAACTGACCAGCTTTTAGTAGCCTATGCAACAGGAAGGGAAGGAAAAGCAATTTCCAAACAGACAATCTCCAAATGGATAGGAAATTGCATAATATTCTGTTACTCCTACCATGGAAAACCAATTCCACAGAACATAAGACCTCATTCTACAAGGGCTACAGCCACTACCACAGCTTTCTTACGAGGAGTGGCAACCAAGGACATTATTGAGGCGGCTACTTGGACCTCCGTGCATACATTTGCCAAGCATTATAATTTACCTCTATACTCTAGATCCCGAGCAGGGTTTGCCACTGCTGCACTGCAAGGGATCCTAACTACACCATAATTCTTCTTCCTCCACCCCTAGTTTGGCTATGGTATTCTACCCATTTGTTATGACTGCAGATGCATCCTTGAAGGACATAGTACAGTTTTGTACCTACCATAAATGTAGATGTCCGAACAGGATAGCATCTGCAGTCAGGATTACCCACCCTCCTTCCCCTCTGTGGTACTCCTAGGGTATTTACCCTCCTAATAGCTAGCTGGGGGGGGGGTCTCTTATGGTGTATTTGTATATATGTACATACATGCTTATTTTTTGTGTTTGCCTTCTACTTTTTTGGAAACATTGGCATTTATCCAAAATTTAGCTTTCCAAGAGGGCAACTGGCATCTGGGGCAAGAAACACTGAGGAAAATGGCGTCGGCTGATGCCTTTATACCCGAAGACCAGCAGAGATGACGTCGGGTGAAGTGCGACATCAGCCGAAGCCGGACCCAGACTTTGGAATCCGGCCGACCGAAGGGCTGCCTGACGACAGGACAACCCATTTGTTATGACTGCAGATGCTATCCTGTTCGGACATCTACATTTATGGTAGGTACAAAACTGTACTTTCTGAAGAGTCTGTTCAATGAGCCACCCAGGATTGAGGTGCTAGGGACGCTGTCCCATCCAGCAAGAACGAAGGCAAGATTGGACAACTTAACATAAAGAATATGGCGTCTGCTGCATCTTTTATACCCCTGGCGCACTGGCGACAGCAACCGACGCCGGACCTAGACTTTGGAATTCAGGTCGACTGAGGGTAGCCTGCCAGCAGGATAACCCAAGTGTAAAACCATACAGAGCTCTTCTCGGTCTACTAGGATAGGGGGATGGAGAGTGGGACGCAAATTACCACATAGGCGGAAACCCATTAAGTACAGAGAAAGTTATTAGGGATCTGGGGACCCAAGTTGATAGCAATCTCTCCTTTGAAAACCACATTGCCAAAGTGGTTAGAAAGACCTTCTACATAGCCCACCTCATCACGAAGGGTTTCACGTCTAGATCAATAGAGGTAATCATGCCCCTTTATTCATCCCTCATCAGGCCCATCATAGAATACAATGCCCCTTTTGGGATGTACCTTACTCGACACCTACAGCAATTAGAAAGACCCCAAAAGTATCTCACCAAGAGGATCAAGGGTCTCAAACAGATGCCATATGCTGCTCGGTTAAAAAAAACTCCAGCTCTACTCAGTTGCATACCGCCTACTTCGAGGCGATCTATGCCTGACATACAAAGCCATGTCAAATCCAGAATTAATGGACATGCTCCACCTCAGTAAATCTAAATCCCTTAGAGCCACATGCTCGAGGGACTTGAACCTCAGCACAGAAATAAATAGAACTTGCTGGTGGGACAGGTTCATAACCCAAGAGGCTCCCTTCGCTCTGGAATAGAATTCCAGTTCATGTGAGGCAGAGCACCTCACTGAATCTCTTCAGGAAGAATCTCGATAAGTGGATAGGGGATCGTAGGTTTGTCCCAGGGATTACTCACGTGTCGCTATTAGACAGAGGCACAGTAAACTAAACCTTAAAAAGGGCACAGTATACTCAAATCAAGGGGTGGCGTAAGCCATACAGAATCGGGCTAGGCTTATAATTGCCCCAGGGCAGATAGCCTAGTACGAACCTATGTACCTACCAATAACGTTCCATGTTAGTTGTCCTTCATCTTGCCTTCCTTCTTGCGTCCCTCCCTCCATCCTCCCTCGAGGATTGAGATGAGTTTCTCAGTGGTTTCACTGGTAATTTGTTTTATTAGTTGCTTCTCAACCAAGCCATGACAATTAACTGTATATCCAGGTTTATTAATGGATTATTTTCTATAATTTGTGTAGTGTGAGCTATCTTAAACGAGATCTGGGTATCTGGCGCTGGGCATTCTGGGATAAGGGGTAGCCTCGAGCCAGTAAAGAGCTCTCGAGCTATAGTAAGTGGCCAAGTCAGAGCTGAGGATTGGCTCCAAACCCATCCAGCAAGAAGGAAGACTAGATGGGCAACTAACATGGAATGTTATGGTAGGTATATAACTTTTTTTATGCCCCAAAACATGGTCTTTTACTTCAAAACATGCAGCCATCTTGCTCTTTAAGCTTATTTCGCCCTTTTATTGTACTAGTTATGCACATTTAACCTCTTATGCTTATTATACTTTTCTTGTGCCCATTTTGCTTTAAACATGCGCATTATGCAAACCAAAGATAATTCTGAGCCCCATATGAATGTCTGCTAGTCTTATCAAGTGTCGTGGTTTCGAGCATTTCATTTAATTAATAGTGCGGGTTTTGCCTCTCAATTGATACATTTTGTGCTTCTTGTTTAATGTGTTTTCTGCTTTACAAATGCTCCGATGTTCATCGTGCATACAGCTGCAGTCATAACAGATGGGTTTTCCTGCCGTCAGGCGGGTCCTCGGTCGGCCGAATTCCAAAGTCTAGGTCCGGCGTCGGATGTTGTCGCTTCTTCCCTGACGTCAGTGCGACAGGGGTATAAAAGAACCAGCCGACGCCATTTTCTTCAGTCTTTCTTGCCGCGCGGTGCCCGAAGCAGAAGCAGTTCGCAAGTGCCGGTCGGCCAGCTCTTGAGATTACGAATATTTTTCAACCGAAGTCTTCTTGAAAGCTAAGTACCCCATTGGGGAAACTTTTCTTGCCTCAGACCGATGTCAGACAAAGTTAATAATTGCATTTCATGTGGGAAGCAAATACCGCATAAGGATTTCCATTCCCTCTGCATTCCTTGCTTAGGCCCAGACCACGGCGTCTCGGCCTGTCGTTTTTGTGCTACATTCAACAGACGCACTATTAAGCATCGGGCGGAGTTCGCCCAACACTATTTTGGCAAAAAGTTTAATTACATTGTCGTCTGATACTCCGACTCCAGTTTTGAGTAAAAGACGCAAAGATAAGGACCGACATACGATTTCCGCGACTTCTACCGACACCACGCTAAAGCCGACTACAGGTGCTCCGGTTCTCAGTGAGGCGCCTACGCAGCCCCTGACTACTGATGACACTTCATTAGCGGTGTCTTCTGTGCCTGAGGACGCAGGCTCTTGGGCCCATACCCTGACTACAGATACCAAAGCCACTCTTGGCGGGGAAACTCAGTTTAGACAGGCCTGCCACCTCTCAAGGTGTCTTCAGGCCGCCTCCTTCTTTTTCCATTAAGGCTTTCACTAAATCTAAAGCAGCCATGCATACTAAAAGACAAGCTCCACAGGGCCCTTCTCAAGGCCCCATGCCTAAAAAGCAGATGCTCAAAATGGCTGAGGATTTGAGTACTCTTATCAGGGGTTCTCAACCCCCCTCGGACAAAAGGCCCAGAGTGGAGGAAGAATACCCTTCCTCGGACCAGGCCTCCATTACTTCAGAATATTCTGAAGACCAGGAACATTCATACTCCCCTTTTGAAGATTCTGATGCAGAGGAGTCCATTCCCTCTGTCTCCCGAGGACTACTCTTTTGGGGAAACCTTGCATACCTTGAGGGAACATTTCCACTGGGAAGGCCAAGATTACCCAGACTCCAAGGAAAGGCTCAGGGATTTCCTCTTGCTCCCTCAGCACAGGCCTCTGGCTATCCCTCCTGTCTTAGACATACTAGATGTGTATTCAGAGGCCAGTCTTAACCCAGATTCTTTACCTCCAGCTCCAGTCAAGCCTGACTGGTATTACCGGGTTCCTGATTCACACCAATTCCTATACAAAAGCCATGCGGCTGACCCAGAAACTATTTCACAGGGTCCCAAGGGAATTAAGGCCTCCACTGCCAAAAATCCATTACCTTCAGAGAGAGATTCCAGAGCTTTAGAAAGGTGGGGGAAAAAGGTATACACCTCGGCCACCTTAACCATGAGGGCATTAAACTGTCAGTTCCATATGTTAAAGTATCAACAGTTTTTGTTATCTCAGTTGAAAAGCAAAATGTCACAACCTGAACAACCAGACTTGAAGGAGTTGCAGGATTTGTTGCATAGTGCAGAGCAAGTGGATAAACATACCTTGCAATGTGGTTTTGATGCTTCAGAGGCCTCATGTAGAGCTGCTGCTGTTACAGGATCAGTCATACGTAGACATGCTTGGCTCAAAGAGCAAACCTTACCAGATCATGTCAAAGCTAAATTACTAGATGCACCTCTTCAAAAAGATGTATTGTTTGGTGTTAAAGCTGAGGTGGTATTAAAGAAAATGGAGGAAAAGGCAAAATCAATGCAAACAGTGAATGATTTCCTACAGGTACAACCTCCACGTTTCAGTAGAAATTGGCCTTCAAAAAATTGGTCCTTTCCAGCCACTGACAGACCTCAAAGAGGTAGATACAGGCGCCCGAGGGGTAGAGGGCAATCTCAAGGATCATTTAGAGGCAGACAATGGCAAGCACCTACACCAAGCGGTGGTGAGGATAGTTCACAGCCATTCAGAAAGCAGAACCAATGACTTTCCCCTTTGCGTGCCAAGCAAGGCTCAAATGGCAGCACCTTTAGGCGGAAAACTGGCATTATTTTTGAAAAATTGGCATATTGTCACACAAGACAAATGGATCCTGGACATTATAGACAGAGGCTACAGATTCCACTTTCACACCCTTCCAAAAATGATAGGCAAGCCAAGCCTGCCACACAATCAAAGGGCAGAGGCCCAAAAACAAATTTCAGATCTCATGGACATGAAAGTAATTCAAGAGGTACCTGCACAAGAACAGGGTCAAGGTTTTTATTCCAGACTTTTCCTGGTACCAAGGAAGGGCAAAGATTGGAGACCTATTTTGGACCTATCCATCCTAAACACATTTAATCGTACCAAAATTCAAGATGCTCACATTACAGCAGCTTCTTCCCATGCTGGGCAAGGAGTCTTGGCTGGTAACATTGGACCTCAAGGAGGCATACCTGCATGTCCCAGTCAGACAAGATTGCAGAAGATACCTCAGATTTCTTGCAGGTTCAACCCATCATCAATTCTCTGCATTGCGCTTTGGCTTATCTACTGCGCCCAGAGTGTTCACGAAATGCCTGGCATCAGTAATTGCCTTCTGCAGACTTCAAGGGATACAAATATACCCATATTTGGACTGCCTGATCCAAGCGGACAGCAAACACATACTTCTGAAACACCTGGCGTTTGTAATAATGTTGTTGAATTCTCTGGGATACACAGTCAACAAAAAGAAATCAAGACTAATACCCTCTCAAACAATAATTTTCCTGGGTGCCAGCTTGAATACAAACACCCAGATGGCCTACCTCACGCCAGAGAAACAAGGGCAACTAACTCAATACTTCAGAAAAATGGCAACCTTCACCAGGCTGACTGCAAGGAAAATCCTGCAGGCTCTGGGATTCATGGCATCTTGCATCCTGCTAATCCCATGTGCAAAGCTGTATATGAGGAAACTTCAATGGTACCTAAACGTATGGTCTCAACACAGCCACAGTTTGGAAACAATTATACCACTGATTCCATGTCTTCAAAAGGAATTTCTGTGGTGGGTTCAAGCATGCCAAAGAAACATAGGTCTCCCATTCTGCAAGCCTCAAGCAAATCAAGTCATCACAACAGACGCCTCTGACTACGCCTGGGGGGCGCACATGACAGATCGGTGCATTCAGGGCAAATGGTCCCAAAAAGAAAAGCACCTACACATCAATCAAAAGGAAATGCTAGCAGTAATAAATGCTATTATGGCTTTCAAAGACCTACTGCATCCAGGCCAGCTATTGATAAGGACAGACAACACCACAGTGATGTGGTACATAAACAAACAGGGAGGAACCCATTCATATCCCTATGCAGGCTAGCCATGTCTCTTTGGAACATGGCTCTGGAATTACAAATTCAACTTCAAGCACAGTTCCTGCCAGGCAAGGAAAACACGCTGGCAGACAACCTAAGCAGAAATATGACAGATCCACACGAATGGAAGTTGCATCCTCAAGTTTTACAAAGATAATTCAAGCATGGGGAAGGCCAGACATAGATCTCTTTGCCACCCACAGAAATTACCAATTGACAAAATTCTGCTCAAGGACCTTTCATCCACAGGCCTGGAAAGTGGACGCACTCTCTTTCAGTTGGACAACAATGACAGTTTATGCCTTTCCACCTCTTCCTCTGCTGCCCAAAGTTCTATTAAAAGCCAGAGCAGACATACCAAAGATGATTCTCATTGCTCCAGACTGGCCAAGACAACACTGGTACCCACTCCTGAGGAGCCTGACGCATTCCCCACCATGAATCCTGCCTCTAATGCCTCTTCTACTGACTCAGCACAACTTCAAAACTCTTCAGTCAGCTGAAAACACTCAATCTAGCCACATGGAGGATTCCTTAAATTCACAACAGACCCTACTCTCCAAGAAGGTGCAGGATGTCATTTTGGAGGCCAGAAGGCCTTCTACTAGAAAAGCCTACTCCGCAAAATGGAAACGGTTTTGTGCCTGGAATCAGAAAAAGGGTCAGAATCCTGGAATACTGAATTTACCTCAAATATTACAGTACCTAGCTGAGATGCTAAGCAGTGGACTTTCATTCTCCTCCATCAAAATCCATGCCTCAGCCATTTCTGCAGAATACAACACTGATCCTCCTTTATTCTCTCACCCTCTCTTAAGACAGTTCCTCAGAGGGGCTAAGAATCTAAAACCCCCAAGGAAGCAACCGGTACCTGCTTGGGACCTCAATTTCATTCTAGAAAAACTGACCCTGCCTCCTTTTGAGCCAGCTGCTTCAACAGAACTGCAATATTTGTCATTGAAAACAGCCTACCTTCTGGCTATCACCTCAGCACGCAGGGTTTCGGAACTACAAGCCCTCATGGTTGTGCAGCCTTTCATCATTTTCATCAGGACAGAGTTTCCTTACGAACCAACCCTTCTTTTATGCCAAAGGTAGTATCCAGGGTAGCCTTGAATCAGGCTATCCACTTACCTACCTTTTACCCTAATTCACAAAACAAAGGGGAGAGACTACTGCATTCCTTGGATATTCACAGACAGCTCCGTTATTATTTGGACAGAACAAAGCCTTTCAGAAAATCAGAGCAACTCTTTGTGTCCTATGCTACAGGTGTTCAAGGGAAGCCTATTTCCAAACAGACAATCTCAAAATGGATAGCCCACTGCATACGCTTTTGTTACTCTTTTCATGGTAAAACTGTACCTACAGGCATCAGATCTCACTCCACAAGGGCCACAGCTACCTCTGCAGCTTTTTTCAGGGGGGTTCCTACCAAAGATATTTTGGAAGCAGCCACTTGGAGTTCTGTACATACCTTCTCCAAGCACTATCACCTACCATTGTACTCCAAATCTAGAGCAGGCTTTGCCACTGCAGACTTGCAGGGTATCCTGGCTCCTCCTAGTTCCACTTAATGCCTACCACCTCTTTTTTAGCTTTGGGATTCTACCCATCTGTTATGACTGCAGCTGTATGCACGATGAACATAGTACAGTTTTGTTTACCTACCATAAATGTAGATGTTAGAGTGCTAATACAGCTGCAGTCCAGGTTTCCCTCCCTCCTTCCCCTCTTGAGACAGGCCTAATGGCTAACACCTCCTCATACAACCTGATTGGGGTATTCTTTGATGGTGTATTTGCTTGCAACTACTGTTTTTTGATTATATTGCATTGCATTATTACATAAATTTATGTTTTGCCTCCTTCTGGGGGCACCTGACATCTGGGGCAAGAAAAACTGAAGAAAATGGCGTCGGCTGGTTCTTTTATACCCCTGTCGCACTGACGTCAGGGAAGAAGCGACGACATCCGACGCCAGACCTACACTTTGGAATTCGGCCGACCGAGGACCCGCCTGACGGCAGGAAAACACATCTGTTATGACTGCAGCTGTATTAGCACTCGAACATCTACATTTATGGTAGGTACAAAACTGTACTTTTTTTTGTGCAGTTCTTTTTACCTTAAGTTAGTTTCTGGCCTTTTTTTGTGAGAGCTCCATTTCACTCAACCAGCTTAATCTGCCATCACCTTCAGCTCTTCACTTCATGGCTTGAAGTTGCTCTGTTAATCCGGTTCTGACACGTTGTCGCTCATCTCATCAGGATAGAACAGACTAACATTTGTGGGTTCCGTTTAGGCAGCTTTATTACACACCCACACACACACACACACACACACATCAGGAATGAGGCTTTATAGGTTCATAGGTTGGTACTAGGCTATCGGCCTTAGGGCCTATACAAGCCTAGCCAAACAATTCCCCGGATATTTCTTCCCACAATATTTACTTCCCTGGATCCCTGTCTAGCAGGGCGACTGATGTGATCCCTATCTCCCATCCAATCGTCAAGGTTCCTTTTGAAGAGGGCCAAGGAGGCACTCTACTTGTATGGGCAGTCTATGCCATGATATCGGGAGTCTCTGAGTCAGAAACCTATTCCTCCAGCATGTTTTGTTCATTGTGATGACAAGGTTTAGATCCCTGGAGCATGTGGATCTGAGGGATTGGGATTTCTTTAAGTGGTGCATATCCAACAGCTCAGGGCTTGACATGGCCTTGTATGTTAAGCAGAGATCGTTTCTGAGTAGACGATATGCCACAGAGTATAGCTGGAGTTTTTTTTTGAATGTCAGCTGAATAGGATTAGGAATCAGTATATTAGAGGGTCAGCTCATGTTGGACAGTTTGGAGACAAAGCAAGAGAGACGAGATTGCGTTGGTTTGGACATGTGCTGAGGAGGGATGATGGGTATATTGGGAAAAAGATGCTAAGGATGGAGCTGCCAGGTAAGAGGAATAGAGGAAGGCCTAAGATAAGGTTTATGGACGTGGTGAGAGAGAACATGCAGGCAGTTGGTGTGACAGAGCAAGATGCAAAGGATAGGAAAAAATGGAGAGAGATGATCCGCTGTGGCGACCCCTAACGGGAAAAGCCGAAAGAGAATGATGATGATGATGATGGTGTCAGCTTAGGGCATCTGCTTTAGGCCTGTGATTCATTTAGTGAGGTATTTCTGTAACCTTTCCAGCAGTTGCAGATGTCTTGTGAGGTACATACCAAACTGGGCATTGTACTCTGTAATGGGTCTAATGAGGGATGAGTACAGTGGGACAGTGACCTCATTTTTTCTGGATGAAAAGCCCTTAGTGATGTGTGCTACATAGCAGGATTTCCTGAGTGTTGTGGCGATGTTATAGAAGGTGAGACCACTGTCCACCTGTGTCCCTAAGTCTTTCATCACACTTTCGGTGTTTAGTGTACTGCCACCTATGTGGTAATTCATGGGTACATGTTTTTTCCCAAAGGGGGATAACTGTACATTTCTTGGCATTAAGCTTGAGCCCATGGCTCTGGCACCAAGCATGTTTCTGTAACGCCCTTTTGTATAAATATCCACATCATTTGGGGATTCAGTAATGGCTCCCAGTTTGCAGTCATCTGCGAACTTTAACCAGAGTCCCATAGTATTGGCCTGTATTTCAGAGAAGTAGATGCCAAACAAGAGCGGTCCCAGGACCAGGACTGAACCCGGAGGTACTTCACTTGTCACTTTTCTGGAGTTGGATTTGGCGTCTGTTACTTTTACAGTCTGGGTTCTGTCAGTAAGCCAGTTGGCAATCCATTGAGTGACTTGGGGATTTATGCCCAACTTAGTAGGTTTATCTATGATTCCAGAGTGGGGAATGGTATTGAAGGCCTTGGCGAGATCCATATAGGCTGTGTGGACCTCCTTACCCTCGTCCACGGCTCTGGAGACAGATTCGAAGAAGTCAATCAGGTTCAGGAGACAAGATTGGACCTTCATGAACCCAAACTGGGTGGGGTCCACCTTCAATGTCTTTGTTTATAAGTTCCATGTTAATGTGTTCCATGCCCTTGCAGATCAGACTCATCAGACTGATGGGACGGTAGTTCCCTGAATCCAAAGTGGATCCCCGTTGTGGAGTGGGATAACTGTAGCTCTGCGCCCCTAAGTGGGCACAAAGCCTGAGCTGAGGCATATGATTTAAACATGACACTTAAGTGAGGTGTCAGTTCATTTTGTAGTTCATGTAGTACGCAGCCCGGGATGTCATCTGGTCCCATGGATACTGTATCCTTAGCTTTGGAGAGTGCGGTTTCTACCTGTGTGGCCGTGATTACTGGAATTTGGCAATCTTTTGGTATTGAGATGGGCCCTTTAGGGGGTGAGAGGGGTGAGTTGGCACTAAATCGATCTGCCAGGATATTGGCAATAACCTTGGGATCAGTATATTTAATGCCGTTCTGTTGTAGCTCAGAGCAGATCTGAGCATTGCCATTTAGATCCTTGACATAACTATAGAATGCCTTGTGGCTGTCTTTGGAATCTTTGGCAATTTTATTTTTGTAACTAGCTTTGGAGGATTTTGAGGGATCTCAGCTTCGTACTAAGGCTGGTAAGGGAGTTTTTTTTGCATCCTGGATTTTTCCTCTTCTGCAACAGTTTCTTCCTTCTGTTGTATAGTTTGTTTATGGCAGGGTACCACCAGATTGGCTTCTTTTTTTTGGAGGAGAGCATCTTGGTTCTATTTGGGATGGCACGATTCATGCACGACTGGATGTGCTCGTACAGTGCCTTAATGTAGGATTCAGCAGTCGAACTTTCAGCTCCCGTCTGCATGGGTACCATGAAGTTTGTTACTTCTGACTTGAGTAGCATGATGTCTGCTTTGGAGAAGTTTTTATACGGAGGCTTCCTTACTGGGGGGTTGGGGTGAGATGTGGATGTCAAGAGTGATTTGCTTATGGTCTGACCAAGGAGGGGTGGCTACTGGTGTGGAGCATCTATCTCCCATGTTGGTAATGACCAGGTCTAGGATATTGGAGCCCCTGGTGGGACAATGGATTAGTTGACCCAGGGCGTTGGAATTTATGAATTCCAAGAACCGTTGGGAAAAGGTGTTGATACTCTAGTAGTTTTCCCAGTTGATGGCAAGGTAGTTGAAATCGCCCAGTATTAGCAGTATTATAACTTAAACTTATAAACAGACTGACTACCACACTCATACATGTTAACACTCTGGCTGTTCTCTCAAAGTGGCACTGCTGCCTGCACGTGCTCACTATTTATATGCATGTGCTTACATATGGAAATGCTTCTTAACGGTACATACACGCGCTCTGATCTAGACTTCCCAACTCTGCCTCTTGGGTATTCTCCAGTTAAGTTTACAATTAATTTGGTTTTCTTTAGGTAAAGAAAACCTACTTATTATAATGTAACAAATTGGATACAAGTCTTGTATATGCTTATTATATTATCCAGCTGGAAGACAGGACAACTAAGTAGCACATTTGAAATGTTTTCACGTAAGCTTTCAGGTCCAGCAGTAGTATGGATAAAGTCAATTTTATAGCAGAATATTACTCTGAGATTGTCCAATATCAGCTGGAAAAAGAAATTACTTGCATCTTGGGTCAGGAGGGTTCTCTTTGGAGAGACAAAGGTCCCAGGGAGGCATGGTGTTTGTCAGGTTGTAGTCTTCAGGGGCTGGTTCTCAGACATTTATGCTTTTCTTTGGTGTGCAGCATCCAGTATTCTCTTCCTATTTCCAGGGTCAGATGTTCAGGTCAGTCGAGAGTGAAAGGGACTGAATCACTCTGGGCTTGTGTAGATAAAGGGTAGGAAATGGGGAAGGTGTGGGATCCAGCCAATCTGCAAGGAGCTGTGGTGAGTGCTAGTCCAGGGAGGGGTTAGGTGACAAGAGCTAATGTCATTGGTCTGTAATCTGGCGATGTTCCTCTTGGTCATTGTGTGTAAAGTTAAGGGTGTGGCGTTATTGGATTGGCTTTAGTTCTAGATTTTGAAAACCACTAAAGCAAAGACATCTAGACTCTGGAAAGCTCTAGATAGCACATCTAGGGTGTTGCCATTGGTACTATGAGGTTTGTCTGGCTGCGTTCTCAGCACCTTGCAGAAAAAGTAAGCATGATTTTAAATTCTTATTTGATATAGATTGTTTTTGGACACACTGCTGTAGAGGTTACCGAAAATGTGATGAGAGTTAAGATGCAGGGAATCTCACAGATGTTTCATCCCTCCTTCAAATTTTCCAAGGTATTTTCTGCTCCCTTGTCCAGTTTTGGCAAGAAAGTGCCAGTAAAATTCTGGTAAGCAAACATTTTAAAAACCATGATAGGGAGGTTCTAAAAAGAAAGCAGGACCCCACCCAGAGTAAAGGGCAGTCAAATAAGGTGCAATGATTATATAACAGTGTCCCCTCCCCACCCTGACAGACACTTGTCCCTTCCCAAAAGTGTGAATCTCCATTTCACTTTGGCAACAGATTGTTTCAGATAAATTGGTTGAGGCTTTTTCAAGAAGTTTACAGATAACATTCTGAAGAAATTTCTCCCATTTCAGAGAATTATTCCACATCCACCACACTAAATCCCACTGTTCCATACAGTCCTACAGCACATGCTGTCTGTGGGTAAATGAAAAAAGTCCCTCCTTCCCTGTAGGGAAAACGTTTTTATTAAAAAATGTTTTTGCTGCCAAAGCAAGAAAATGCCTGGAGACCAGTTCTCTGCTTTTCTTTCCTAAACCAGTATGTGATGGTACCAAAGTTCAAATGTTTTCACTACACAACCTTTTGCCCTTTCTCTTTTGTAACTTTAGATTTAAAATATGCTTATCACATTCTTGTTCATCCAGACCTCGGATATTTAAGGTTGCATGTGTCTGGATCATGATATCAGTTTTCTGCTTTACCCTTTGGGGTATCCACTGCTCCAAGTGTGTTCAGAAAGTGTCTAGCTCGTGTTATAGCTCATTGCAGACTACAGGGTATCCACATTTTTCCATATTTAGACTTCTTTGCAGAGTAAGGGCGGCCGCAGTGGTGCAGTAGTTAGCATTGCCACCTCACAGCAAGAGGTTCTCCGGTTCGATTCTTGGCTGGGGTGCCTTCTGTGCAGAGTCCTCCCTGTGGTCGCGTGGGTTTCCTCCAGGTGCTCCAGTTTCCTCCCACATCCCAAAGACATGCTGTAGGTGGATTAGACACACTAAATTGGCCCTAGGTGTGAGTGCATGCATGTGTGTGCCTTCTATGGAAAGCTGGCAACTCAACACCATAAAACTCCACTGCCAGTCATGAGCAGACAGGTGATCCGCTGTGGCGACCCCTAACTGGGAAAAGCCGAAAGATGACTTCTTTGCAGAGTAACTTTTTCAAAGTGTCAGGAATCTCTCATTTGGGTGAGAAATCCTCTGCAGGTTGGAATTCCAAGAGAATGTGTTGCTCTTTTTTGACTCCACTAACCGGGAAAAGCCGAAAGATGACTTCTTTGCAGAGTAACTTTTTCAAAGTGTCAGGAATCTCTCATTTGGGTGAGAAATCCTCTGCAGGTTGGAATTCCAAGAGAATGTGTTGGTCTTTTTTGACTCCACATAGGATTGGGTTCCTGTGGTGTCCGTGGGACGCCTCAGTTCAAAGAGCTTATCTTTCACAGGAAAACATATCTATATTTAAATGTATTTCCATGGTTCCCACTCAGGCTTTATTTACTGAGGGAATACCTCAGGATTCTGTGATTCTCATACCCCTAGCAAGAGTTCACAAAAACGAAACAGTGGTAACTGCAGTCTCTTCAGTCCCAGTAAAAGCACAAATTATCTTTTTCAGATTTTATTTCTGGGATTTGTAAGAAGAGTAATCACTTGGTGAAAACATCAGATGTTTTAGTCTCCTCTTCTTCCCTCCTTCTCAAAAGCAGGCAGTCACCACAGATGCATTGGACTTTGTTTAGGGAGTATTATCAAGGGGGATAAATAGGGAGTAATGGGGTCAAGTTTTACTAGATGTTTATTGGCTATGACCCATTGGCACCAAAACTAAATGGTATTTTAGCATTCATTATGTATTCTGAAGAAGTAAACATTGTAGTTGAAAGAGAAAAATCGTTATTTTTTTTTATTTTTAAAAAGTTTTTTGTGGTACATTGGATCGCTTTTTTCAGTTTATATTTTGGAACCATAGTGTTCGAAGCAGAGTCCTGCGGTGGTGGTGCTGCGGTAGCGTTGTCGCCTCACAGTAAGACACTGTCCGGTTCAATTCTCAGCTAGAGCGTCTTCTGCGTGGAGACATGCGTGAATGGGCGTACCTTCGTTGAAGGTTGTGCGTCAGAGCTGGCAACTCGGTACGTAAAATCAACTGCCAATCATTAGCGGACCGGAGTTCCGCTGTGGCGACCCCTAACCGGGAAAAGCCGAAAGAGGCACACACTGTTCGAAGCAGAGTGTTTCTGGTTATTTACTGTTTTTATTTTCTGAGTTGGTTCCTGAAACGCTAGTCTTGAATTAATTGTCAAGAGCACTATGGATTCATTGGATGATCTACCATCAGTATTTTCACCCTGTTAAGCGAGATGATATGCTTAAACTTCAGTCGGAAGTAGCTATTTTGAAGGGTGAAGTGACTAGATTAATTGATTTGCTTACTCAGTGCAGTACGGGACGTGATCACCCTATAGCACATTCCATCTACACGTGGAACGGAAGTGAGGCTTCAGAGGAAATTCCTAACAGTCAAGGAGATGCCTGTAATTCGAATGCTCCTGAGAATGCTTTGGCCTCTTATCGGATTGCCAACAACAATAACAGCAAGGGTTCGGAAATTGTTGGATTTCTCTCTACATGACAATTCAGAGGTGTATTAACTCAATGGGGCCAAACTTAAAAAAAAAAAAAAAAAAAAAAAAAAGCGGGACTAGTACGCACTTATTCCACAGCCATAAATGGCAAAGGTACTGTCAATTGCAAATCGAGCAATAATATTACAGCAGTTAGACTTCAACAACGCTGATTGCGATCCTTAATTCCATGTTTTGCTTAATGCTGACTATGAATTTAATATTTATAATAGTAATTTAGCTTCAAGGGAAAATTTAGTCAAACCCAATGGTGGTAGCGAAGAAATGGGAACCTTAAGGGATATGATTTATATGTTGGGTAAAAAGCTTGGACTTGTTAAAGGTATTCAACTAGACAATGCTTTTTTAAGGAAATGTATTGAGTTAAAAATTGTTCCAGTGGGTCTACGTTGTTTTAAAGCACCTATGGGCATTACTTTGATAATGTACAGCGTGAATATGAAACATTATTTAATAGCTTTGGTCTCGAGTTTATGAAGCTAGTTATAAAACACAGTGATGAGAAACTGTGCCATTTGCTTGTTGAAACTGAGGAATTGAATGTTGCCATAACAAGTGATCTCTTATTCAGTGGGGAAAAACTCTGTAATAAAGAAAGAATGAGGAGTGCAGGTCTGACAAAATATTTAAAAAGAAACAGAAAAAAGACAAAGTATACCCACGGAAAGAAATTAAGGGAGCAGTGTCGAAACATGTACAAGAGGAAAGTACAAAAAAACGGGTATGATACTGTAACAGTGGTCAGGCGCATAATAGGTATGATAAGAAAAATGTCTTACTTGGGCTCGAAACAGTACCAACACCCGTATTGGAACAGATATTGGTACAAGGGCAGAGGGGAATGGAGGAATACAGATCAGGTATGGAGCGAGCAAACGAAAAAGAAAGAATTGGTAAGAGGTACAAACATCTCTGAGACTATTTTACAGAATGGTGTGTTATGTAGTATGGGCAAGTTTGGGTATAACTACACTAATATGAAAATAGATAAAGAACATATTAAACTTTTCACCAGAGGTATGAAGTTCATACCAGTGTCAAAATTTGACATAGTAGACACCTTAACTGAATTAGATATTTCTTAGGAAATTAAACTTGGCCATTTTCTTTAAAGGTAAACCATTCTACCAACATCTAATAAGCTTTTGAAAAAGAGCACGTTTGACCCACCTACACATCCCAGTATAGCTACCTACGAGAAAGTGGTTACCAAAGTAATGTATAAACTTTTACAGAACATTCAAGGTAGTAAATTGAAAAGCAATTTGACACTCAAGGAAACTGCTATATTTGAAACAGTTTAATTTGGATAGCAACATCAGGATCATGAAACCCGACAAGGGTGGAGGAGCAGTGATCTACGACTCCTTTGAATATATTAAGATGTATGAGATATTACAACAATCAGGAAACTATTTAACTTTCAATAAACGAAATGCAAGTAGCTTATAGACGCATAGATATGTACTTGGAGAAGTACCTACTTGACAACAGGATCACATCTGAAGAGTACAGTTTTATGAAGGTGGATCATCTCAAACTAGCCACCATTGTAGGTATCCCTAAGGTGCATAAGGATGTCAGTAATCCCCCCTTTAGACCCATATCAAGCAGCCAATCCAAAACCTTTCCTATAGGGACAGCTATTGATAAATGGTTGAAACTTATCTATGACAATAGTCCCTCATGTTTTAAAGGATTCATGGGACTTTTTAGGTAGATTGACAACCAGTACATGGAAAAAGGAATTCATCCTTATTACCATAGACGTAGTAGATCTCTTTTCATGCATTCCCAAACAGGAAGGTTTGGATGGATTTTTATAACAGCACAAGTAAATATGCAAATTTGGGATGTGATCGGTTTAGTCTTATGGTGGACTGCATGTCATTCATTGGTTCTAAACAACTACTTCATCTTTTTTTTTTTCAAATTTTTTTATTTTCGATTAAAATAACATTTACATGTTTTTAAATATCATTTTAAACAACTATATACAATATTTACAATAGCCTGACTTTCAATTATATTTACTGTATGCTATTAGATATAGAATTAACAGATCAGTTATCAGAGATGCAATATTGATTATTGCAGTGTGCCCAACAAAGATATAACTTTCTTCCAAGGATTATTTACCAATGGCCTGGGATAGATTTGTAGTTCTTTGATTTTTATTTCCATCAATGCAGTTGTCTTCAGTAAAGTGTAGAATTCTACCAAGGTCATGGGTAACTTCATCTTTTTTGAAGTTGAATATTATAGGCAGACAAAGGGTGTGGCCATGGGGGCAGCTTGCGCCCCCATTTTTGATGATCTTGTTGTGATCGATTGGGAAGAAAACCATCTGTTTAACATCAGTATATAAGATTATACACAAGGTTTTTGGATGATATTTTTATCTTATGGGATGGCCCCCTTCAGAGAGTATAGACTCCTTTATAAGATGTTTAAATGGAACCAGTTCATTTCTAAAATTTACACAACATCAATAGGGAAGGTATTGCTTATTTGGACACCTATATAGTTAATACCTCTTCTGGTTTCAAATCTAAAGTTTTCAGGAAGGAAACTTTCAGTAACAATTATTTAGAATATGGAAGCAACCATCCCAGGAAATTAATGTAAAATATATTAAAAGGACAGTATCAGTGCTGCCAGGATGACATCTTGTTATGATGACATGGTTCAGGAAATACAGTATATTTGTTCCCTATTTGCAGAGAGGGGATACCCCAAGGGTATAATAGACAATCTCCCTAGATTTGTTATAAAAGAATAGGGCAACAAATATAAATTATATTAGGAAATGGCATTCTGCAGGTTGAATCTAGGTTAGAACACAGCAAGGATTCACATTATAATCGAGCATGTGTAGTGAAATATGGCCCTTATGCTGATAGTTAAACGTGTAATGTGTGACAATTGGAGCATTCTTAAGGCAGATGAGGACATCAGCCGCATTATAGATGATACACCAACTTTTGTTTAAAAGATGGACAGTAATATTAAGAGTAACTTGGAGAAGAGCAGTGACGATATGAGAAAACAAAATAAATTAGGACACACAAGTGTGGAAGCTGCAGCTATTGCAGTTGCATATTAGAAGTAGATAGCTTAATGTGAATAAAACAAAAGTTTTGTTCAAACACGGTAATTGTAACACTAAGCATGTTGTATATTTAGCCAAATGTCTGGGATATCACATCGGGAAAACAGATTCTTAAAAAATAGAATCTACGATCATTCATACAATATTAGGAAGAAGGATCTCAATAATGCCCTTTATAGACACACGGCAAGCAAAGGGGAAAGTCAGTTTTAAGTTTGCTATATTGGAACATGTCTATAGTAATCCAAGGGGAGGGAACATCAAGGCTATACTGGGGGAGAAAAAAGTGAAGTGGCAGCTGCTTTTGGATTCCACCAAATATCCTGGGTTGAATGACAACATTCCTAGTAAGCCTGTTTTGCTGGCAAATTTATGAACTAGCAGGTTAGACATAGGTAGAACTTTGAATTGCATTATTCGTATAGTAATTTATTTAAATGTTTGATTGTACATAGTTTTTATCTTGTGTGTATTAAGACCAAGACAGATTGGTATTTTTTAACATACAGAGCTAGAGAAAACAGTATGAGGTATTACTTTAAAAGTTTTACTAGATGTTTATTGGCTATGACCCACTGGCGCCAAAACTAAATGGTATTTAAACATTTTTAGCATTCATTATGTATTTTGAAGAAGTCAAAATTGTAATTGATGAAAGCGCTAAATCGTTGTATCTGATATTGTTAATCCTCGTTCATTCCTTACGCATGGGTATCCGTTCCAAGCCCGAAATAGAGCCAGCCATTTTCCAAGCTCACGCCAGCTTCAAACTCTCGAGCTAAATTCTTACCCACAATTCCCCTCTCCCTGTTACCCCAGATTTCATTTGCCGCATTGCCATCCGGTCTCAAGCTACTACTCTTGAGCTAAGTGCAGTCAATTGTTGTTTAATTGCTCTACAAATTACTTTTCTGTCAGAAAACTTGATATTTTATCGTCTCTTGCCCTATTGCATCTAGCGTTCATAATTTCATCAGTTTTTTTCTGTCTTTTACTTCCCCTTTTTTACAGCGAAGTAATTTTCTCCTTCCCATCGTTGGTAATCTCTTTCATACCTTCAGGTACTCTTGTACCATTGTTGGCACTTTTCTATTTGTTAATATGGCAGATAAAGGTAGTCCAGGGTTTAAGCGGTCTTCTGATTGTGGGCACAAACTGCCTACTTCTGATGCACACTCTTTGTGTTTATTGTTTGGGAGCTTCCCATTTATCTGTTGAACCACCTTGTACAATTTGTGAGAGCTTTTCTAATAGAACTTTGTTGGAAAGGAAAAACAAACTGAAACTGAAGGGACTTCTAAAATCTCCCTTTTCAGAGGCTATTTCTGGGTCAGAGGTCTCAACCCCTCCTAAAGCCCGTAAGAAAATGGATGTTTCTACTATTTACCTAAACGAAAATTTCTACACTAAAACTAACAGTTTTATGACAGAAAAAAGATTAAATATAAAGTTTTATACGACCTGAGCCAGTAGAACAACCTCACAGCAGAAGTGGCAAACGGGATCTGGGTATCTAGCGCCAGGCATCATGGGATATGGGGAGACCTCGAGCCAGTAAACCGCTCTCGAGCTTTAGAAGATGGCAGAGTCGGAGCCCAAGGATCGGCTCCAAACCAACCAGCAAGAATGAAGGCGAGATAGACAACTTAACATTGGATGTTTCTACTAAGGCTAAATCCTTGCCTTTGTTCCCGGCTGGGGACTCTGACCAACCAAAATCTAAAAAGGCTAAAATTTCGGCTCCAGAGAACTCTGTCAGCCCTAGTGCTTTCGGTGCCCAGACCTTTGGCACCAAGGCCTTCAGCTCCATTAGTGATTTCGGCTCCGTCCTGTCCTGGAGCCTTCTACATATCGGCACTGAGGGGCTCCTCGATTCAGACCTTTACCATTGTATCGACACCGACCATTCAGTCGGCGCAGACCTTGACTGCGTCTGCTCTGAGATCTTCCTCGGAACCGGGGCCTTTAGTGTTGACTCCAGTTTTGTCAGTTCCAGCTTCGGCACCGACAACTTCGGCACCGATCCCTGTGTCTGTGCAGACAATGACTTCTTCGGTGCAGACTACAATAGTTCAGTCTTTCTTGGCACCGTTGTCCTCTGTGCGGTCAGATGAGATGGGCACAGAGTCTGCCTCTTTTGTGGACATGCCTGTTTCTCCCTCAGTCTCTGTGAGGTCCACTAGAAGTCTTTCTGAACATGATGTGTTGCTTCTTGTGGACCAGGCATTCTTGGCCAGAGGTATTCCACCCCCCCAGGAAGTATCCTTCCTTGGGAGGTGATTACCATCTCCAAAGACACCTTCTTATTCTCCTGCTTCATTCCCATTGAAGTCCATGGATATAGTACAGTCTTCCCCTTCTGCGGTTCCCTTTATGGATCTCACTAAGGAACTGCAGTTGCCTTTGTGGACGGAAAGTTTTGCTATAACCCAAGATGTCAGCTGTGACACGCATAGCTTGCTGCTCCACAGCCATCCATGGACTCTGAGTCGGCAGGCTGAGCCACTTAAGGGAGGAGTGCCCCCAGTCCTAGACATACACTCCTGTCTGGGTGGACCAGCCTTCCAACTGATGGAGAAGGCTTTCGCTGCTGCTGGCGATACCGGACTGTCTATACCTCCGCCCACCTCTGGTACACTGGTTTCACAAGTCGCACCTAGCGGATACCGGGTGCAAGGGCCTCAGGACATATTCCCTCAGGAATCCCCTTTTCCGTTGTCTTCCCCAGCTTCTCCCGCTGAGGAGGTCCACTGGAAAAGCTTGTGTAAGAGGAAGCACATGGACTCCACAGAGGAGAGTCCCTCACCGAAGAGACAGATTTTGATGAGGGGGAAGGATCCCCTCTGTCACCCTCTGAGGTATCCTTTGGCAATATCCTTGAAATCCTGAAACAGAGAGGTGACTGGCAGCCCTCTAATCCGACCCCTGAGGAATCTGTTACTACAGGCCTTTCGCACCCGGCTCCCTACCTCCTGGGTTACTCCACATGCCGATAAACTTATCAAGTTCATCGTGTAGTGTGCTTGGAAGGCCCCTAATACTATTGAAGCTATTCCCCGGAGGCCAGGTAAGATCGTCCCCTCCTGCTTCAGACCCCCATTGTTCCAAAGGTCTTCCTGTAGATGCTTTGGTGGTGGCGGCCGCAACAAAAAAGGATCTGGCAGAAGAAGAATGCCAGACTGTCCATCCTCCTAACAAAGTCCCGGGCCCTGGACAGAATAGGGAAGCGCACCTTTGCTTCAGCGACCTTTGCTATCAGATCCCTGAATTATATGGCACATTTTACCAGGCTTCAAAGGGATCTGGTTTTTGTGCTCTCTGAAACCTTGGCTGGTGCAGTGTCTGATGAGGTCCGTGACAAAGTAACCTCTCAGCTGGCCGCCATTGAGTCTATATCTAACTCCTCTATGCGACTGACATCTCACGCTTCAGAAGGAGCAACTAGAACGGCGGGTTCAGCTATGGTCTTGAGACGACAAGCCTGGATGCGCTTGTACAACTTTGCGGAACCTTTTAAGTCTTCCTTTCTTAATGCCCCCATTGAGCCCTCCTCGTTATTTGGGCCCAAAGTTAAAAGCACACTGGCCAGATGTGAACAAGACGGTAAGACCCTTTCTGCCGTAGGTGTCCGTTATTCTTCCCCTCAAAGTGCTTTCTCCCGAAACCAAAAGAGTGGGAAGATATGGTTCAAGAAATCTCAGGGTCCTTTCCGTGACACACAGGCCGAGTTCTCCCCCAGTGGGGGAAACTCATAGGGAAGACGCTCCTTTCAGGGCAGAGGGGGACCGCATAACCAGGGTTCCAGGGATTCTTTCCGTGGCCAATCCTACCAGCGTTCCTGAAGAGCGGCCCAACTCCTTTCCTCTGGAGGTGGTTGGGGGACATTTCTCCTTATACCCTTCTGCCTGGCTAACCATCACCACAGATTCTTGGGTACAAAGGATCATAAACAGAGGTTATCATATCCCCTTCAATCTTTGTCCTGTCCCATCAAAAAATCTTCCCGACGTTCCACCCAGTCAAAGGGAAGAAACAGCACTAGAGATAGAAAAGCTGCTAAGAAAGAGTCATCCAAATAGTCACTCCAGACCAGATAGGATCCGGATTCTACTCAAGACTATTTTTGGTGCCAAAGAAAACCGGGGACTGGAGACCAATTTTGGATCTCTGTGTATTGAACAAGTTTGAGAGAGTACAAAAATTCCAGATGGTCACTATACAGTCTATCCTACTGCTTTTGGAAAAAGACGATTGGATGTGCTCGATGGATCTTCAAGATGCGTACTACCACATAAAGGTGGACAGGCCACAAGAAGATTTCTGCGCTTCCCTGTGGGAGCCAGTCACTACCAGTTCAGAGTACTGCCCTTCGGACTCTCTACAGCCCCCAGTGTGTTCACAAAGTGCATGGCAGTTGTCACAGCTCACTTGCGACTTCAAGGATTCCAGGTGTTTCCTTACATAGACTGGTTCATTTCTGCCCCCACCAGACATCTACTGGAAAAAGCCCAGGCATACTCTCTCCTCGCTGCTCAAAGGCTAGGCATAGCCATAAACTGGCAGAAATCCAATCTCACCCCATCTCAGTCGACAGAATATCTTGGACACAAAAAAAAATGCAGAGCTGCTGTTCCAGAGCACAGAATTTTAAGGATAAAGCAACAACTAATTCCAATCCTTTCAAAAGGAAAAATCCATGGTTCACTCAGTTCTACAGCAGTTGGGTTCCATGGCAGCCTCCATCACCATTGTCCCCCTGACCAGGTTTCACATGAGGCTTCTACAATGGCTACTGCTTACCCAATGGTATCCTTTTCAGCATCCTCTTTCAGCCATGATTCGAGTAACCCACAGGTGCAAACAGGATTTAAATTGGTGGATGACACACAATCTATCACAGTGGTCTTGCCCCTTTTCCTCCCAGCAACCCAAGGCCACAGTGACCACGGACGCCTCCTTGATGGGGTGGGGGGGGGCCTATGTCAGGGGCAGACAGTCCAAGGCACTTGGTCCCAACTGGAGGCCCATCTGCATGTAAATGTTCTAAAGCTAAGGGCGGTGCTTCTGGCATTGCAAGCATTCCATCCCCTGCTGCCGTCTGGGACAATTGCAATTCAATCAGACAACATGGCGGTGGTCTGGTACATAAATAAGCAAGGTGGAACCAAATCTTTACCCCCCTTTGTTGAGAGGCTATGAGGATATGGCAATGGGCGATGGCTACCAACCGTTTTCTTCTAGCAACGCACATTCCCGAGAGTTCCAGCATGATAGCAGACAGACTCAGCAGGTGCATTCTTCAACCTCACGAGTGGTCCCAGAGTCCCTTGATAGCGGCGATCTTCCACCGCTGGGGCTGTCCTTGCTGCGACCTCTTTGCATCCCCGACCAACTACAAATGCAGCAACTACTTCGCCCTGATTCCCCCTCCGGGACAGTCACCCAGGGATGCTCTAGTCCACGATTGGCCCTCTGGTCTTCTCTACGCATTTCCGCCCTTTCCTCTCATTTCCCAGTTTCTGAAAAAAGCCCGGCGTTTGAAAAGCAAGGTAATCCTCATAGCACCCTATTGGCCACGATAGATTTGGTTCCCATTCCTTTGGCATCACCTACTAGATCGACCATGGATTCTCCATCCAATCCCGAAGCTGATCTCACACACTCAGAACCTGATTCATCCCAACCTGAACAGCCTGAAGCTAACGGCTTGGCTACTCCAATTCCATTGATTGCCAGGCAGAATAATCTTTCTTTACCAGTACGTGGCATTCTCATTACTTCTCTAGTCTTCCACTAGAATTACTTATCTGAGCAAGTGGAAAGGATTTACCTGTTGGCTGAAAAATAAACAAGTTAGACCCCTTTTCAGCACCAGTGTCTAATACTAGACTATCGTGTCTATCGGCCTCTACCATTAGAGTTCATTTGGCTGCAATTTCCAATTTTGTGAGGGTGTCCAAGATTACTCTCTTATGTCCCATAAATTGTGCAAGACCTTCATAAAAGGTGTGAATCGTCTGAAGCCACCTTTTAGAGAACCTATTCAACCATGGGATTTATCATAAGTTCTACAAGCTCTGACAATGGCACCTTTTGAACCAGCCTCTTTTTGCGACCTCATGTATTTGTCATGGAAAACCTTGTTTTTGGTCGCTATTACTTCTGCCAGACGTATTTCTGAACTTCAAGTTTTATGTATCAGATTTGTGGTACATTGGATTGCTTTTTTCAGTTTATATTTTGGAACCATAGTGTTTGAAGCAGAGCGTTTCTGGTTATTTACTGTTTTTATTTTCTGAGTTGGGAAACGCTAGTCTTGAATTATTATTTGTTTAGGGAGTACTATCAATGGGGCTAAATGGGGAGTGGGGTCAAGGAGGGCTAAATGGGGAGTGGGGTTAAGGGGTAAAAGGGGAGTGGGTCAAGGGGGTAAATGGGGAGTGGGGTCAAGGGGGTGATAAATGGGGAGTGGGGTCAAAGGGGGATAAAAGTGCAATGACACAGGCACATAAATGTAAGAAAGATGTTTGCCCTTGCCAAGGCACTCAACTCTGATTCACTTCTGGTCCCCAGGACCACTTCAAGATGTCATAGGCAATACCACATTAAGTGTGGCACAGAAGGGCAAACCAGATCTTAGCTTCTTTGCAGACTAGCCATGTTACCATGGACTATAGCTTTTACAGCACAGTCTCTTTCCGTAGACGCTCTACATTTTGTCAGAGCACAATTGTTCAGCAGACAAGTTGAACAGGCCAAAGGCAGATTCTCATGACAGTACTTTCATAGGTAGAGCTTTCAGATGTCTGACATCCTGCAGAAATACTGTGATCTCTTACAGAAGGATTCCCCCAGATTTTCTGCAGAAGTTCTTCTTGTTTCACTGTTGCAGTCATCACCTGTGGGTTATCCCTGCATGGTAGCCCTTGGCCAGCCCAAATACCAGAGTAAAGGATTTTGCTCCTTAGTCGGCTGCAGGTCGTCAGTGCTATAAAGAGAGAGGCAGCCAACGCCATTACATCAGTCTTTCTTGCTGTGGAGCCCAAAGCATTTGGCAAGTCCATCGGTCGCCAGTTGCCAGAGTGAGGGAGATTACTACTAAAGCGAAGTGCCCCATTGGGTATCCTTTTTCTTGCACTTAACCGATGTCCAAAAAAGTAAATAACTGTCTCCAGTTTAGAAAACAAATACCACACAGAGACTTACATAATCTGTGTGTAACTTGTCTAGGTCCAGACCATGACGTCCCTGGTTGTCTGTTCTTTGCCTTATTTAAAGCTAGGACCATCCTTAGAGCTGATTTTGTAGCTAGGTATTTCAGGGAGGTTAGCTACTCACGTGAAATGGCGTCCAGTCAATCGACTGTCGAAATTCCCAGAGAGAGAAAAGATAAGGAGAGAGACTGACCTCAGAAGGTTAGGCCTACAGACGACACAAATCAGAAGTCAGCCAGCCTTTCTTCTACTAGTTCAGCGGAACTCAGTGAGGTGCATTTGCAGCAACTGACGACAGCTGTAAAGCCATCGCAGGCCTCTACCAAGACCCTTCTGGAGTCTGGTACACCACCTGCATCCAGAAAACCTGACCGATACCTGCGGGAGTCAGGTACCCTGTAGTATCTGTTTAAGAACCCTGTAGATGACCCAGAAGTCATTACCTAGGGACCCAAAGGGGCAAGGACCAGCTCCTCCAAAATCCCAATACCCTCTGACAAGAAGAGCAGAGCCTTGGACCGATGGAGCAAAAAGTTCTACACTTCAGCTACCTTAGCCATTAGAGCCCTCGATTGCCAATTTCACATGCTCAAATTTGAACAAAACACACTGGAATTAATAAAGCAAAAAGTTTCCACCATACCAGAATATTACTACCAGAAAACTAGATTTGATCCACTCCAGCTCTCATGTGGCAAACCATTTCTGCACTGCAGATTTCATGCTCGAAGTCTCTAGCAGAGCTGCAGTTTTAGGATCAGTCATCGGAAGGCATGCATGGCTGAGAGCAGCCTTTGCCTGACCAGGTAAAATCTAAGCTTTGGGACACCCCGTTGGATAGGGAACTACTGTTTGGCCCAAAAGCAGAGGAAGTCATTAAAAAAAAGTGGAGGACAAGGCTAAATCTATGCAGACAGTCAGACTTCCTGCAAGTACCGCCTCACAGATTCAGCAGGAACTTTCCAACAAAACACTGGTCCTTTCCTGCCCAACCTAAAGCTGTGCCTAGGAGAGGGCACAGAGGTAGACCCTCTAGACAGCAGCAAAGGCCCAAGCATTAGTCCTCTACTACACCTAGGCAAGGGAGTTCGAAATCCACTCCCTGCTCCAAGGACCTACAATGATTCCCCCTCCAGGCTAGGAAGGAAGGCCATCCCTATTCTTAGACAAGTGACAAACCATCATAACAGATCGGTGGGTAGTAAACTTTTCAAAGGGGTACAGATTCATTTTCAGAGAGACCTCAAGATTTTCAGGATTCCCAGACTTACCTGCAAACCAAAGAGCAGAGGCCATCTGCCAAATTCAAAAACTTTTCTCAGTGATCAGTGGAACCAGTGCCAGAGGAGCACGCGGGAAAAGGATGTTCTTCATGTTTCACTGTTGCAGTTATTACGTTTGGGTAATCTGCTGGCAGGTTGCCCTCTTCCATGACGTCAGGTAGTCAGGGGTGTAAAACATGCAGCCGACGCCATTTTCATTAGTCTTTCTTGCCACACGGTCCCCAAAGCAGAAGCAGTTAGCAAATGCCGGTCGGCCGACTCCTGAAATTTTCGTTTTCGAGTTTCAGAACCGAAGTCTTCATCTAAAAGCGAAGTCCCCCGTTGGGGAAATTTTTTCTTGCTCCTTACCGATGTCAGTAAAAGTTAATAATTGTATTACTTGTGGGAAGCAAATACATAAGGACTTTCATTTGTACTGTATTCCTTGCCTAGGCCCTGACCACAACGTGCCTTGCAGTCGGTTTTGTGCTAGATTTAATCAACGCACAATTAAAAGTCGGTATATTTTTGCTTCTAAATATTTTGGCTCAAGATTTAACTATCCAGAAATGTCGTCTGTTAGCAATCCGACTACTGGAATACCTAAAAAGCACAAAGAAAAAGAGAGAGACTGTCTTGGTCCAAAACTGACGACGAAGCTTCTCCTAAGCCAGTCGCTAGTACTCAGTGAGGCGCTTTTGCAGCCCCTGATACCTGCTACTTTTGATTCGTAGGCCTCTACTGAGACCCATTCGGAGTCCGGTATGCCGTGAGATACTTTAAGTACTGAACCAGCGGATGTGTCTACCTTGGATGGGTCCGGAGCCGCTGAGCAGGCACCGGCTTCTGAGGGTGTTTTTAGGGCTAAAGATTTGTATATTAAACCAATGCCATCTTCAAAATTAAGGACAGAAACTACTATGTCTAAAAAATCGACACATGGGCCACATGTACAGGCCCCAATGCCTAAAAAACAAATGACAAAAACTGCTGAGGATTTAATTACCTTGATTAGGGGTACCCATCCCCCTGCTGCTAAGAGGCCTAGGCAAGGCACTGACTGTGACTCTTCAGATCAGGTTTCTATTTCTTCTGATCAGGAATTATCTATTTCCCACTTATGAGGATTCGGATGCAGAAGATTCCATCCCTTCTACTTCCCCTCCTGTGGATTTTTCTTTTGGAGAAACTTTGTGTACCTTAAGGGAACACTTTCACTGGGAGTGTCAGGATTTTTCAGAATCAAAAAAAGAGACTTAGGGATTTCCTCCTTCCTCCGCATAGGCCTTTGGCTATACCTCCTGTTCTAGACATTGTTGTTGATGATTTCTTAGAATCCAGTACGACTCCTGAAGGCTTCTACTGCTAAAAATCCTACCCCTACTGATAGATTCCAGGGCGCTAGATAGATGGGGTAAGAAGGTTTACACGTCTGTAACCTTGGCAGTCAGGGCTTTAAACTGTTAATTTCATATGCTTGGATATCAGCAGCATGTCATGGGCTTACTTAAACAGAAAATGATGTTGATTTCTGACTGTGTGGAAAATAGAGTTGCAGGATTTATTGCATTCAGCTGAACAAGTTGGAAAACATACTTTGCAATGTGGTTTTGATTCCTTGGAGGCCTCTTGCAGGGCCGCTGTAACTGGATCTGTGATAAGAAGGCATGCTTGGCTCAGGGAGCAAAATCTGCATGACCATGTTAAAGCAAAATTTGGATGCTCCTTTACAGCAGGACAGGATATTTGGTAATAAGGCAGAAGAGGTTTTGAAAAAGATAGAAGCTAAAGCTAAATCTATGCAAACTGTAAAATATTTCCTACAAGTGCAACCACCCAGGTTCAGTAGGCACTGACCTACTAAGGAACTCTTCCTTTCCAGTACCCACCAGAGCCGCTCAGGTCAAACCCAGACATTCCAAAGGCTCTAGGTTTCAGTCACAAGGAACTTATAGAACAAAGCAATGGGGTGCCTCCACCTCCAAATCTGGAAGCAACAAGGCACCTTCCTACGGTAAACAGTCTCAATGACTTTCCACTGCGATCACCAAGCACTTATCTTTTGGCTGCCCCTTTGAGGAAAAACTGGCACTTCATGCATGAAACTGGCAACTAATTACCCAGGACAAGTGGGTTTTAAATATAGTATCCCAGGAATACAGATTTCATTTCCACATGTTGCCAATCCCAAACGGATGGCCAGATTTGCCTCCAAATTAGTGGGCAGAGGCCCAGAAGCAAGTTATATCCCTCCTGAATATGGGAGCTATTCACCCAGTACCAGATAAGGAAAAGGATCAAGGTTTTTATTCAAGACGTTTCCTGGGACCCAGGAAAGACCAATCATGGCGTCCAGAATTGGACTTATCCATTCTAAATACATTCTTGGACATTCCAAAATTCAAGATGCTAACTCTGCAACAGTTACTACCTCTGCTAGGCAAGGATGCCTGCTTGGTAACTCTTAAGAGGCTTACCTGCATATCCCAATCAGGGAATCTAGCAGAAGATACCTCCGCTTCAAAGCAGGCTTTTTGCCTTGCCAGATATCTGCACTGTCCTTTGGCTTATCTGCTGCGCCCAGGGTCTTCACAAAGTGCCTGGCTCCAGTAATTGCATTTTGCAGGTAAAGAAATATTCAGATTTATCCTTACCTAGACGATTGTCTAATTCAGGGAGAAAACAAGGACGCTCTTCTAAGACATCTGGCGTTTGTTGTCTAGGGTACACCATAAACGAAAATAAATCACAACTGGTACCCTCTCAAATAATTACATTTTTGGGTGCAAGCTTGAATACAACTGCCCAGATGACTTATCTTATGCCAGAAAAACAAATTCAATTGATGAATTACTTCAAACAGGTGGTCACAAAAACCCAGCTATCTGCAAGACAAATTCTGCAGGCCTTGGGATTCATGGCTTCCTGCATTCTACTAATTCCATGTGCAAGACTGCATATGAGGAAACTTCAGTGGTACCTAAAACGCTTATGGAGTCAACATTGTCTCAGCCTGGAAACAATGTTTCCTATCATTCCTTGCCTGCAGCAAGAGTTCCTATGGTGGGCAGAGGTCTGCCACCAGAACAAGGGACTGTCATTCATTCCACCCCTGCCGCCCAAACCCTGACTACAGATGCATCAGGTTATGCTTGGGGGGGGGGGGCGCATCTGGCAGGGAGATGCATTCAGGGTCAATGGAGCCCAAATCAAATGCACCTACATATCGACCAGAAACAGATGCTAGCTGTACAGAATGCTCTGACAGCCTTCAAGGACCATCTTCATCCAGGACAACTACTGATATAGACAGACAACAACACAGTCATGTGGTAGATAAGCAGGGGGGGTACCCATTCCTACCCCCTTTGCAGACTAGCCATGGCATTGTGGAACACGGCCTTGACTTATCAAATACATCTACAAGTTCAATTCCTGCCAGGAAAGCAAAATACTCTGGCAGACAAACTAAGGAGAAATCTTATGGACCCAGATAAATGGAAACTGGAACCACAAATCTTCAGCATGTTGACACTCAAATGGGGGGGAGCCCAGACACAGACCTTTTTGCCTCACCCCAAAACTATTAGTTGGACAAATTCTGCACAAGAATTCATCACAGGAAAGCTTGGAAAGTGGATGTTCTATCCTTCAGCTGGAAAAACCTAGCATCCAATCAGTCTGTGCCTTTCCCCCTCTGCCTCTGCTCTCCAAGGTGTTACTAAGTCAAACAGGATAAACCGAAAATGATTGATTCTCCAGACTGGCATCGCCAACACTGGTACAAGCTCCTACGCAATATGTTGCACCTTCCTCCATGGTAGCTGCCTCAGAAACCTTACCTACTGTCTCAGCAGAACTATCAAATCCTGCACACACTGCTCCAAACACTGAATCTTGCAGCATGGCTAATCAACTAATTTCACCAGGTGCATCACTCAGCAAACCTGTGATGGATGTCATTTTGGAGGCTAGAAGGCCTAGTACTAGAAAATCTTATGCTGACAAATGGAAAAGATTCTGTGCCTGAACCCAAGCATAAGGAATAAAGCACAGCAATACCCAATATTCCTCAGATTCTGCAATATTTAGCTGAGATGCTTCACAAGGGCCTATCTTTTTCTTCCATAAAAATCCATGCCTCTGCCATTTCAGCTCATTACAACACAGAGCCCTCCCCTATTTTTTCATCCTCTGCTAAAGCAGTACCTCAGAGGGGCCAAAAATTTAAGACTTCCCAGGAGAGCACCAGCCCCGGCATGGGACCTCAATTTTGTGTTGGAAAAACTCACTTTACCTCCTTTTGAGCCAGCTGCAACTGCAGACCTAAAATTTCTCTCTTGGAAGACTGCTTTTCTTTTAGCAGTCACTTCAGCTAGAAGGATTTCAGAACTACAGCCAGAAGGATTTCAGAACTACAGGCTCTTATGGCAGTGGAGCCTTTTATTATTTTTTACCCGGACAGTGTGGCCCTCAGGACCAATCCATCATTTATGCCTAAAGTGGTATCTAGTGTGGCTCTTAATCAGACCATTCATCTGCCAATCTTCTTCCCAAATCCACAGAACAAGGGTGAGCGGATTCTGCATTCTTTGGATGTACACAGACAACTACAATTCTACTTGCAGGACAAAATCTCTAAGAAAATCTGAGCAATTACTGGTGGCATTTGCTGCACGGGCAGAGGGAAAGGCTACTTCAAAGCAGACTATTTCAAAATGGATAAGCCATTGTATTCGATTCTGCTACATGCACCATGGTAAACCTGTTCCCAAGGGGATCAGATCTCTTTCCACCAGGGCTGCATCTACTTCTGTAGCCTTTCTCAGAGGGGTTCCTACCAGAGACATTCTAGAAGCTACCTGGAGCTCAGTTCATATGTTAACCAAACATTACCATTTACCCCTCTCCTCTAAATCCAGAGCAGGCTTTGCCACTGCTGTCCTGCAGGGCCTTATAGCTGCTCCTAATGCTGTGTAATTCCATCTTCCCAACCATAGCTTTGGGATTCTACCCAAATTTAATGACTGCAACAGTGAAACACGAAGAGCATAGTACAGTTGTGCACACTTGTAGATGTTCTAGTGTATTCACTGTTGCAGTCCTGGTTGCCCTCCCTCCAGCCCCCTGATGTCCTTCAAGGATGCATCTGCAGTCCTTACAAATGGGTAGTCCTGTCGTCAGGCAGCCCTTCGGTCGGCCGGATTCCGAAGTCTGGGTCTGGCTTCAGCTGGTGTCGCACTTCACCCGACGTCATAGCTGCAGTTTTTCGGGTATAAAGGCATCAGCCGACGCCATCTTCCCAGTCTTTCTTGCCGCGTGGCGCCCGAAGCAGAAGCTGTTCGCAAATGCCGGTCGGTCAGAACCAGAGATTTCATACCGAATACTACTTCGAAGACTTCTAAAAAGCTAAGTACCCCGTTGGGGACTCTTTCTTGCCTCAGCCGATGTCAGAAAAAGTGAATAACTGTTTAACTTGTGGGAAACAAATACCTCATAAAGATTTCCACTCTTACTGCTTACCTTGTTTAGGCCCAGACCACGACGTAGCAGCTTGTCTAGCCTGTGCTTCTTTTAACCGACGGACGCTTAGACGTCGGTCAGAATTTGCAGAACAGTTTTTCGGCTCCGAATTTGCTTATATCATGCCGTCGGACCCTCCGACTTCACAAATTACCAAAAAAAACGCAGGGAAAAGGACCGACACTCGCGGTCCGCGGTTTCGGCCGAAACCGCGGTTAAGCCAACCACGAGTGTCTCGGTTTCGGCTGAAACCGAGCAAGCGGTTCTTCCCCCGGCCGAAAACATGCCTTCTACCGAGGCCTCTTCTAGCCTGGTGGAATCGGCTTCTGAAATCCAACCTTCTGTTGCGGTTTCTCAGGAATTATCAGACACTATTCCCTTGGATATTTCAACCCCTGCACGTGGAGCTGCTAGGCCTGCAGCCATGTCTATTAAGGCGGCTAAAGCAGCTAAAGCTTCAATAACTGTGCCTGTTAAACCCCCCTCTCACAGGCCCAGCACCAGTTCCCATATGCTTTCTTTGGCTGAGGATCTCATTTCTTTAATTCGTGGCTCCCAGCCTCAACCAGACAGGGTCTCTCATCCATCTCCAGAGAAGAGGCCTAGAGCAGAGCCCCCTGAACCAGTATCCACAGATGACTCCTCTGATGACTCAGAACATACAGACCCTCCTGAGGCTCCTTATTCCCCTTACGAAGACTCTGATGCTGAAGAGTCCATTCCTTCAGCCTCTCCACCTGAGGAATTTTCCTTTGGGGAAACCTTGCATGCTATGAGGGAACAATTTCAGTGGCAGGGCCAAGATTTCTCAGACTCCAGAAAAAGGCTTAGAACCTTTCTACATTTGCCACAGCATAGGCCTTTAGCTATACCTCCAGTTCTTTCTGTTGTAGATGATGCATTTAATGATGCTTGCACTGCTCCTGATTCATTACCTCCGGCCCCTGCTAAGCCCGGTTCTACAGGGTCCCGGACACTCACCACCATTTATACAAGGCTCCTTTTGCAGATCCAGAGACTATCTCCCAGGGTCCTAAAGCTGTAGCAACTACATCTGCTAAAAACCCCCTCCCCTCTGAAAGGGAATCCAGATCCTTAGAGAGATGGGGTAAAAAAGTTTACACTTCTGCTACTTTGTCAGCTAGAGCTTTGAACTGCCAATTCCATATGATTCAATATCAAGAGTTTATGCTTGACCAGTTAACTAAAAAGCTGTCCTCTGAAGAATCTCTAGATAAAAAATATGTTCAGGAAATGGTACATAACATACAGCAGGTTAGTAACCATTCTTTAAAATGTGGCTATGATGCACTGGAGGCTTCCTTTAGATCAGCCATGACTGGCACAGTTATCCGGAGACATGCATGGTTGAAAGAGCAGGCATTACCAGACATGTCAAATCTAAGCTTTTGGATGCACCCATGGACAAGGTCAATTTATTTGGTTCCCCTGCACAGCAGGTACTAAAGAAGATGGAAGAGAAGGCAAAATCTGTACAAACGGTGAAAGATTTCTTACAGGTTCAACCTCCAAGGTTTAGCGGGAACTGGCCCTCCAAAAATTGGTCCTTTCCAGACTCCTCTAAGACACAGAGAGGCAGGAATAGGCGTTCAAGAGGCAGAAACCAATCCAGGGGTGCCTACAGGGGACGCCAGTGGCAAGGTAACAACCAGCGAGGCACGGACGCAGCCACCACCACTACAACAACACAATCACAGTGACTTGGATGTGGCACCGCCTACCAGGGAACAACTGGAAGCACCCGTAGGCGGAAAGCTAACCTTATTTTCAAAGAACTGGCATTGCATCACAAGGGAAAAATGGATTTTGCAAACTATAGACCAAGGTTACAGGTTCCATTTCCATACTCTACCAGGAAAGAGAGGAATGCCAAACCTACCACCTACTCAAAGGGCAGAAGCTCTAAAGCAAATATCTCAATTATTAAGAATGAGAGCTGTGGAAAAGGTACCATCTATGGAGCAAGGAAAGGGATTTTACTCCAGACTCTTCCTGGTACCAAGAAAAGAGAACAAATGGAGGCCTATTCTCGACCTGTCCGCTTTAAACACATTCCTCATTGTTCCAAAATTCAAAATGCTGACCCTACAGCAGCTTCTTCCCATGTTGGGCAAGGAGTCTTGGCTGGTAACTCTAGATCTCAAGGAGGCATACCTGCACGTCCCCATATGACCAATTTGCAGAAGATACCTCAGATTTCTTGCAGGATCAGAGCATTATCAATTCTCAGCATTGCCCTTTGGCTTATCTACTGCGCCCAGAGTGTTCACGAAATGCCTGGCATCAGTAATTGCTCATTGCAGACTTCAGGGGATCCAAATTTATCCCTACCTGGACGACTGCCTGATTCAAGCGGACAATAAAAACAAACTAACAGAAGAATTACAAAGTCATTTTTCTACTGCAAGCCCTGGGATATACAGTCAATATAAAAAAGTCAAGGCTGACACCATCCCAAAGAATAACTTTTCTGGGTGCAGAGCTGGACACATCAAAACAAATGGCATTCCTAACTGCAGAAAAACAAGAGCAACTACCTCTCTACTTCTTGGCATTAACAAAGCAGAACCATCTAACTGCAAGAAAAGTACTGCAAGCCCTAGGCTTCATGGCATCCTGCATAATTCTGGTCCCTCATGCCAGACTGCATATGAGAAAGCTACAGTGGTACCTAAAGAATTTGTGGTCCCAACACAAGCACAGCCTAGAAACCAAAATTCCAATAATCCCATGCCTGAAACAAGAGTTCCTATGGTGGGCTCAGGCCTGTCAATCAAACAAAGGATTGCCCTTCTGCAACAGTCAACCAAGCCAAACCATCACAACAGATGCCTCAGACCTCGGTTGGGGGGCACACATGCTGGACAAGTGCATACAAGGCTTATGGACTCGAGACCAGCTGCGCCTGCACATAAATCTAAAGGAAATGCTGGCAGTAAAATTGGCAATCCAGTCATTCAGACCATTTTTCCAAGAAGGTCAGTTGATAAGGACAGACAACACCACAGTTATGTGGTACATCAACAAACAGGGAGGCACACATTCATATCCTCTATGCCGGCTGGCACTGGACCCTATGGGATGTGGCTCTGAGCTACAACATTCAGTTACAAGCAAGTTTTGTACCGGGAAAAGAAAACATTCTAGCAGACATTTTAAGCAGAACTACCACAGATGCCCACGAATGGATGCTGCATCCGGACATCTTCAAAGCCATCACAAGAGAATGGGGATTACCACAAATAGACTTATTTGCATCCCCACTCAATCACCAGCTAAAGAAATTCTGCACAAGGACGTACCACCCACTTGCTTGGAAGGTGGGACTCCCTATCTTTCAGTTGGAAAAGCCTGACAGCTTATGCATTCCCACCACTTCCTTTGATGCACAAGGTGCTTTTGAAGATCAAAGAGGAACGTCCAAGGATCATTCTGATAGCTCCAGACTGGCCAAGACAACATTGGTACCCATTGCTGAGGAGCATGTCTCGGGAACAAATATGGACACTGCCCCTGATCCCATTGCTGTTAACACAGAACAACTACAACATCCTGCATCCAAACCTGAAAACTCTGCAGCTAACTGCCTGGAACATTACATAAGGACAATTAACCCAGATTTATCCCAAAGGGTTAAAGACATAATCCTTGAGGCTCGTAGACCTTCAACAAGAAAGAATTATGCAGCAAAATGGAAAAAGATATCTCATTTGGAGTACTGCAAAGGAGAAGACGTGGCTAGTAAACATAGCCAACATCCTGGAATACTTGGCAGAGCTCTTCCATGCAGGCCTGTCCTATTCTTCCATCAAGATACATGCATCAGCTATTTCAGCAGAATACAGCTTGGATCCTCCTGTCTTCTCTCATCCTCTGCTCAGACAGTTTCTGAGAGGAATTAAAAATGTAAAACCTCCCAGGAAACCACCATTGCCAGCATGGGACTTGAACTTTGTGTTAGAAAAATTGACACTTCCCCTTTCGAACCAGCAGCAACAGCAGAATTACAATACTTATCCTGGAAGACTGCTTTCCTACTGGCAATCACCTCAGCAAGAAGGGTCTCTGAACTACAGGCTTTAATGGCAGTGCAACCCTTCCTGATCTTCCATCAAGATAGTGTCCATGAGAACAAATCCCACATTTATGCCTAAGGTGGTATCCAGAGTGTCTTTAAATCAGGCTATCCACCTACCTACATTCTTCCCCAACCCACAGAACAGGGGAGAAAGACTGTTGCATACCTTGGATGTACATAGGCAATTACGCTACTACCTGGACAAGACCAAGTCCAATAGAAAAACTGACCAGCTTCTGGTAGCATATGCAACAGGAAAGGAAGGAAAACCTATTTCAAAACAGACAATCTCCAAATGGATAGGAAATTGCATTAGATTTTGTTACTCCTACCATGGAAAGAAAACTCCAGAGAACATCAGGCCTCACTCCACAAGGGCTACAGCCACTACCACAGCTTTCTTCCGAGGAGTGGCTACCAAGGACATTATAGAGGCTGCTACTTGGACCTCCGTGCATACATTTGCCAAGCATTACAATTTACCTTTATACTCTAGATCCCGAGCAGGTTTTGCCACTGCTGTTTTGCAAGGGATCCTAACTACACCATAATCTCTACTTTTTTCCTCCTCCCCTAGTTTAGCTATGGTATTCTTCCCATTTGTAAGGACTGCAGATGCATCCTTGAAGGACATAGTACAGTTTTGTACCTACCATAAATGTAGATGTCCGATAGGAATGCATCTGCAGTCAGGATTACCCACCCACCTTCCCTCTGTGGTACTCCTAGGGTATTTGCCATCCTTCAGCTAGCTTGGGGGGGATCTATTATGGTGTATTTGTTTGTATATATGTACATACATGCTTATTTTATGTGTTTGCTCTCTACTATTTGGAAACATTGGCATTTATCCAAATTTAGCCATCAAAGAGGGCACCTGGCATCTGGGGCAAGAAACACTGAGGAAGATGGCGTCGGCTGATGCCTTTATACCCGAAAAACTGCAGCTATGACGTCGGGTGAAGTGCGACACCAGCCGAAGCCAGACCCAGACTTTGGAATCCGGCCGACCGAAGGGCTGCCTGACGACAGGACTACCCATTTGTAAGGACTGCAGATGCATTCCTATCGGACATCTACATTTATGGTAGGTACAAAACTGTACTTTTTGATGCTTTAGAGGCCTCATGTAGAGCTGCTGTTACAGGGTCTGTCATACGTAGACATGCTTGGCTCAAAGAGCAAACCTTACCAGATAATGTCAAAGCTAAATTACTAGATGCACCTCTTCAAAAAGATGTATTGTTTGGTGTTAAAGCTGAGGAGGTACTAAAGAAAATGGAAGAAAAGGCAAGATCAATGCAAATAGTGAAAGATTTCCTACAGGTACAACCTCCACGTTTCAGCAGAAACTGGCCTTCAAAAAAATTAGTCCTTTACAGCCACGGACAGACCTCAGAGGTAGATACAGGCGCCCGAGGGGTAGAGGGCAATCTCAAGGATCATTTAGAGCCAGACAATGGCAAGCACCTACACCAAGAGGTGGAGAAGATAGATCACAGTCATTCAGAAAGCAGACACAATGACTTTCCCCTCTGCATGCCAAGCAAAGCTTTAATGGCAGCACCTTTAGGCGGAAAACTGGCTTTATTTTCAAAAAATTGGCATATTGTGACAAAAGACAAATGGATCCTGGATATTATAGACAGAGACTACAGATTCCACTTTCACACCCTTCCAAAAATGAGAGGCATGCCAAACCTGCCACAAAATCAAAGGGCAGAGGGACAAAAACAAATTTCAGCTCTCATGGACATGAAAGCTATTCAAGAGGTACCTGCAAAAGAACAAGGTCAAGGTTTTTATTCCAGACTATTCCTGGTACCAAGGAAAGGACAAAGATTGGAGACCTATTCTGGACCTATCCATCCTAAACACATATTTACTCGTACCAAAATTCAAGATGCTCACATTACAGCAGCTTCTTCCCATGCTGGGCAAGGAGTCTTGGCTGGTAACATTGGACCTCAAGGAGGCATACCTGCATGTCCCTATCAGACAAGATTGCAGAAGATACCTCGGATTTCTTGCAGGTTCAACCCATTATCAATTCTCTGCATTGCCGTTTGGCTTATCTACTGCGCCCAGAGTGTTTACGAAATGCCTGGCATCAGTAATTGCCTTTTGCAGACTTCAAGGGATACAAATATACCCATATCTGGATGACTGCCTGATCCAAGAGGGCAGCAAGCACATACTTCTGAAACACCTGGCGTTTGTAATAAAGTTGTTGAACTTTTTGGGATACACAGTCAACAAAAAGAAATCAAAACCAATACCCTCTCAAACAATAATTTTCCTGGGTGCAAGCTTGAATACAAACACCCAGATGCCCTACCTCACGCCAGAGAAGCAAGGGCAATTATCTCAATACTTCAGAAAAATGGCAACCTTCACCAGGCTGACTGCAAGGAAAATCCTGCAGGCTCTGGGATTCATGGCATCTTGCATCCTACTGATCCCATGTGCAAAGCTGCACATGAGGAAACTTCAGTGGTACCTAAAAAACTTATGGTCTCAACACAGCCACAGTTTGGAAACAATTATACCACTCATTCCATGTCTTCAAAAGGAATTTCTGTGGTGGGCTCAAGCATGCCAAAGAAACACAGGTCTCCCCTTCTGCATGCCTCAAGCAAATCAAATCATCACAACAGACGCCTCGGACTACTTCTGGGGGGCGCACATGACAGATCAGTGCATTCAGGGCAAATGGTCCCAAAAGGAGAAGCACCTACACATCAATCAAAAGGAAATGCTAGCAGTACAAAATACTATTATGGCCTTCAAAGACCTACTGCATCCAGGCCAGCTATTAATAAGGACAGACAACACCACAGTGATGTGGTACATAAACAAACAGGGAGGAACTCATTCATACCCCCTGTGCAGACTAGCCATGTCCCTTTGGAACACGGCTCTGGAATTGCAAATCCAACTTCAAGCACAATTCCTACCAGGGAAGGAAAACACTCTGGCAGACAACCTAAGCAGAATTATGACAGATCCACACGAATGGAAGTTGCATCCTCAAGTTTTCGCAAAGATAATTCAGGCATGGGGACGGCCAGACATAGATCTCTTTGCTACCCACGAAAATTACCAACTGAAAAAATTTTGCTCAAGGACCTATCATCCACAGGCCTAGAAAGTGGGCGCACTCTCTTTCAATTGGACAACATTGACAGTCTATACCTTTCCACCTATTCCTCTGCTGCCCAAAGTTCTATTAAAAGCCAGAGCAGAGAGGCCAAAGATTCTCATTGCTCCAGACTGGCCAAGACAACACTGGTATCCACTCCTGAAGAGCCTGACGCATTCCCCACCATGGACCCTGCCTCTAGTGCCTCTTCTGTTGACCCAGCACAGTTTCAAAACTCTTCACAGTCAACTGAAAACCCTCAATCTAGCCGCATGGAGGATTCCTCTATTTCCCAACAGGCTCTCCTCTCCAAGGAAGTGCAGGATGTCATATTGGAGGCCAGAGGACCTTCTGCTAGAAAAGCCTACTCCGCCAAATGGAAACGGTTTTGTGCCTGGAATCAGAAAAAGGGCCAGAATCCTTGGGTACTAAATTTACCTCAAATATTGCAGTACCTAGCTGAGATGTTAAACAGTGGACTTTCCTTCTCCTCCATCAAGATCCATGCTTCAGCCATTTCTGCACAATACAACACTGATCCTCCTTTATTCTCTCATCCTCTCAAGACAGTTCCTCAGAGGGGCTAAGAATATAAAACCCCCAAGGAAACCCACCAGTACCTGCTTGGGACCTCAACTTCATTTTAGAAAAACTGACCCTGCCTCCATTTGAGCCAGCTGCTTCAACAGAACTGCAATATTTGTCATGGAAAACAGCCTTCCTTCTGGCTATCACCTCAGCACGCAGGGTTTCGGAACTACAAGCCCTCAGGGCTGTGCAACCTTTCATCATTTTTCATCAGGACAGTGTCCTTGCGAACCAACCCTTCCTTTATGCCAAAGGTAGTATTCAGTGTAGCCTTGAATCAGACTATCCACTTTACCTACCTTTTATCCTAACCCACAAAACAAATGGGAAAGACTACTACATTCCTTGGACATTCACAGGCAACTTCGTTATTATTTGGACAGGACAAAGCCATTCAGAAAATCAGAGCAGCTCTTTGTGTCCTATGCTACAGGTGCTCAAGGAAAAGCTATTTCCAAACAGACAATCGCAAAATGGATAGCCCACTGCATACGCTTTTGTTACTCATTTCATGGAAAAACTGTACCTGCAAGCATCAGATCTCACTCCACAAGGGCCACAGCTACCTCTGCAGCTTTCCTCAGGGGGGTACCTACCAAGGATATTTTGGAAGCAGCTACTTGGAGTTCTGTACACATCCAAGCACTATCACCTTCCACTACTCTAAATCTAGAGTGGGCTTTGCCACAGCAGTCTTGCAGGGCATCCTTGCTCCTCCTAGTTCCACTTAGTGCCTGCCACCCCTTTTTAGCTTTGGGATTCTACCCATCTGTTATGACTGCAGCTGTATGCACGATGAACATAGTACAGTTTTGTACCTACCATAAATGTAGATGTTCGAGTGCTAATACAGCTGCAGTCCAGGTTTCCCTCCCTCCACCCCCTCTTGGGACAGGCCTTATGACAAACACCTCCCCATACATCCTGATTTGGGGTATTCTTTTATGGTGTATTTGCTTGCACACTACTGTGTTTTGATTATATTGCATTGCATTGTTACATAAGTTTGTTTTGCCTTCCTTCTGGGGGCACCTGACATCTGGGGCAAGAAAAACTGAAGAAAATGGCGTCTGCTGGTTCTTTTATACCCCTGCCGCACTGACGTCAGGGAAGAAGCGACGACAACCGACGCCGGACCTAAACTTTGGAATTCGGCCGACCGAGGACCCGCCTGACGGCAGGATAACCCTTCTGTTATGACTGCAGCTGTATTAGCACTCTAACATCTACATTTATGGTAGGTACAAAACTGTACTTTTTATTGTCGTACTTTTTATTGTCTGAAACTGAAGCCGCATGATTTTGGTGATTATCTTCGTGTTTCACTGTTGCAGTCATCACATTTGGGTTATCTGCCTGCAGGTAGCCCTCAGCCGGACTGAACACTAGTCTTGGATTCCTGCGTCGGATGCTCTCTCTTTTTTCATGACGTCAGGTCGTCAGGGGTATAAAACATGCAACCGATGCCATTACATCAGTCTTTCTTGCTGTGCAGTGCACGAAGCAGAAGCAGTTCGCAAGTGCCAGTCGGCCGACTCCTGAAATTTTCGTTTTCGAGTTTAAGAACCGAAGTCTTCAAAGAAAGATGAGAACCCTGTTGGGGATCTTTTTTCTTGCTCCTACCGATGTCAGTAAAAGTTAACAATTCTTACCTGTGGAAAGCAAATACCTCATAAAGATTTTCATTCGTACTGCATTTCTTGCTTAGGCCCAGACCGTGACATCCCTCGCTGTCGGTTTTGTGCCTTGTTCAACCCCCGAACTATTCGTCGTTGGGCTATCTTTGCAGCAAATTATTTTGGTGCTCTGTATCAGTATTCTGAAATGGCTTCGTTAAGCCATCCGACTACTGAACTTCCGAAAAAATGTAAAGATAAAGACAGAGACCGCATAGGCCCAACACTGCCGATGCTTCCATTAAGCTAGTTGCCAGTCCGCCGGTACTCGGTGAGGCGCTTTCACAGCCCCTGATACCCACTACTTCAGATTCGCAGGCCTCTGCTGACACCCATTTGGAGTCCTTTATGCCGTGAGATGCTTCGACTATGGAACCTGCGGATGTCTCTACCTTCGGTTCAGAGCCGCTGTGCAGGCACCGGCTTCTGGGTGTATTCAGGCCTACAGATTTGCATTTCAAACACTGACGCCATCTTCTTCATCTTGGCCTAAAACTCGCACCACGCCTAGAAAACAGACGTCCAAACTGCATGCTCAAGCCCATATGCCTAAAAAAAATGCTTAGAATGGCTGAAGACCTTATTACTTTAGGGGAAGCCAGCCTTCCCCCTCTGAAACCTAGAACTGGTTTTCCTTCTGATTCTTCTGATCAGGAATCTGATATTTCTGTTCCTTCTGATTATCATGATTTGCCCTTATCTACCTATGAGAATTCTGATGCAGAGGATTCCATTCCTCTGCTTCCCCTCCAGAAGATTTATCTTCTGGTGAAACCTTGCACACTCTTAGGGAGCATTTCTGCTGGGAAAGCCAGGATTACTCTGACTCCAAAAAGAGGCTTTGGGAATTCTTACTCCGTCCTCAACGCAGGCCTTTAGCTATCCCTCCTGTTCTGGACATTGTAGATGATGCTTTCTTGGAATCTAGCCTTTCCCCAGGCACTTTACCTCCAGCTCCCAGAATACCTGACTGGTGTTAGAGTACCTAACTCTCATGTTCCTTTTCAAGAATCCTACTGCGGATCCAGAGACCATTTCCCAAGGACCAAAAGGCATTAAGGCTACTGCTGCCAAAAATCCTACCCCTTCTGATAGAGATTCTAGAGCCTTAGACAGATTGGGTAAGAAAGTATACACTTCTGCCACTTTGGCCATTAGGGCTTAAAATTGCCAGTTTCATATGTTAAAATGCCAGCAGCATATTATGGGACTACTTAAACAGAAAATGATGTTGATTCCTGACTGTGCTGAACACACAGAATTACAGGATTTAATGCATTCTGCAGAACAGGTTGGTAAACATACATTGCAATGTGGTTTTGACTCTTTACAAGCATATTGCAGGGCTGCTTTCACTGGGTCTGTACTTAGAAGGCATGCTTGGTTTAAGGAGCAAAACTTGCCAGATCGTGTTAAAGCTAAATGATGCTCCCTTAAACCAAGACCGCCTGTTTGGCAACAAAGCAGAAGTCCTCAAAAGGATGGAGGAAAAGGCTAAATCTATGCAAACTGTTAAAGATTTTCTACAAGTACAGCCTCCCAGATTTAGTAGACATTGGCCTTCAAAGAATTGGTCCTTTCCAGTCTCTTCTAGGACCTCTCAGTCCAAACCCAGGTGCAGCAGACCACCTAGGTTACAGTCTCAGACTGCGCACGGGTCTAAGCAGTGGGGGGCTCCCACTTCCAAAGCAGGGAGCAGTAAACCACCCCCTACGGAAAAATGGCACAATGACTTAACCCTCCCAAGTCCTTCTCAACTGCCTGCCCCCTTAGGAGGAAAGCTTGCCTTGCATGCAAAAAACTGGGGACTCGTTACTCGGGACAAATGGGTTTTGAATATAGTTTCCCAAGGATACAGATTCCACTTCCACTCCCTGCCAACCCCAAACGGTTGGCCAGACCTACCCCCAAATCAGTGGGAGGAGGCCCAGCAGCAGGTTCTCTTTTCTAAGTATCAGCGCTATTCAACCTGTCCCAGCAGAAAAACGGGGGCAAGGTTTTTATTCAAGACTTTTCCTGGTATCCAGAAAAGACAGCTCCTGGCATCCTATCCTGGACCTCTCTATTCTAAACACCTTTCTGGTAATCCCAAAATTCAAAATGCTAACACTTCAACAGCTTCTTCCTATGCTAGGCAAATATGCCTGGTTGGCAACCTTGGACTTAAAGGAAGCTTACCTGCACATTCCAATCAGGAAATCTTGCAGGAAATACCTATGCTTCATGCACTATCAGTTCTCAGCACTTCCCTTTGGCTTATCTATTGCGGCCAGGGTATTCACAAAGTGTCTAGCTCCAGCCGTTACATTTTGCAGGCAGAGAAATATTCAGATATACCCATACTTAGACAATTGTCTGATTCGGGCAGAAAGCCAGGACTTACTATTACAACATCTGGCATTTGTAAAGAAACTTCTACCCTCTCTGGGGTACACCATAAACAAAAATAAATCTCACCTAGTACCCTGCCAACAGATTGTATTCCTGGGAGCAAGCTTGAACACAACTTCCCACATGGCTTTCCTCACTCCAGAGAAACAAGTTCATTTGACTACCTTCTTCAAACTATTGGCCACAAAACCCCAGCTATCTGCAAGCCCTGGGGTTCATGGCCTCTTGCATGTTACTAATTCCATATGCAAGACTGCATATAAGGAAACTACAATGGTATCTAAAAAGCCTATGGTGTCAACATTTTCAGGACCTGGAATCGATTTTTCCTATAATTAGAAAGAGTTCCTTTGGTGGGCAGAGGCCTGTTACCACAACAAGGGGCTCCCTTTCACTTTACCCCCTGCCACCCAAACCCTAACAACAGACGCATCAGACTCTGCATGGGGGGCTCACTTGGCAGGGCAGTGCATTCAGGGCAAATGGAACCAGAGACAGATGCACCTGCATGTCAACCAAAAAGAAATGTTAGCTGTACAGAATTCCCTGACAGCCTTCAAAGACCGCATTCTTCCAGGACATCTATTAGTGCAGACAGACAACACCACAGTTACGTGGTACATAAGCAAGCAGAGGGGAACCCACTCGTACCCTCTCTGCAGACTAGCCATGGCTCTGTGGAACACAGCCTTGCGCTACCAAGTGCATCTACAAGCTCAGTTTCTGCCAGGCAAGCTAAATTCACTGGCAGACTACTTAAGCAGAAATCTCATGGACCCACACGAATGGAAACTGGAACCAAAAATATTCAACCTCTTGAGGAACAAACGGGTGACTCCAAAGGTTAGACCTGTTTGCCTCCACTCAGAACTACCAATTGGACAAATTCTGCACAAGGACTCCCCACAGTCAAGCTTGGAAAATGGGTACCCTGTCCTTTACCTGGGAAAGCCTCTCTGTTTATGCCTTCACCCTCTGCCTCTCCTCTCGAAGGTTCTGCTAAAGATCAAACAGGACAAGCCAAGGACAATACTGATTGCACCAGACTGGCCACGCCAGCACTGGTACCCCCTCTTGAGCAGTATGCCACTGCTGGAACCATGGCTCCTGCCTCAGACCCCTTCCCTGCTGTCCCAGCAGGTGGGCCATATTCTGCACCCTCAGCTTCAAACCATGAACCTTGTAGCCTGGCTAATTCCTTGAGCTCTCCAATAGCATCCCTCAGTAAGCAGGTGCTAGATGTCATTCTGGAGACAAGGGGGCCTAGTACTAGAAAATCCTATGCTGAAAAGATACTGTTCCTGGAGCCAGACTCTGGATGGGCACAACTGTGCCCAGCTTACCTCATATTCTTCAGTACTTAACAGAAATGCTCCACAAGGCCCTATCCTTCTCATCAATTAAAATCATGCCTCTGTCATTTCAGCTCATTATAATACAGAGCCACTTCTCTTCTCTCACCCTCTGCTAAAACATTTCCTTAGAGGGGCCAAAAATTTAAGACCCCCCCCCCCCAGAAGAGCCCCTACTCCAGCCTAGGATCTTAACTTTGTATTGGAAAAGCTCATTGTCCCTCCCTTTGAGTCAGCTGCAACAGCAAAGTTGAAATTCCTTTCTTGGAAAACAGCATTCATTCTAGCCATCACTCCAGCAAGAATAGTGTTTGAATTACAGGCCCTCGTGGCAGTGGAACCCTTCATTATCTTCCATGCAGACAGGGTTTCCCTCAGGACCAATCCTTCCTTTATGCCCAAGGTGGTGTCTAGTGTGGCCCTAAATCAGTCCATTCACTTGCCTGCTTTCTTCCCTAATCCACAAAACAAAGGAGAACAAATACTGCAGACTCTGGGCGTGCACAGACAACTTGGATTTTATTTGGACAGGATTAAGCCTCTCAGAAAATCTGAACAGCTGCTAGTTGGCTTTGCTGCAGGGGCAGAGGGGAAGGACATTTCAAAGCAAAACGTTTCCAAATGGATAGCCCATTGCATTAATTTCTACTACAAGCATCATGGAAAACCTACCCCACAAGGTCATATTCCACCAGGGCTGCATCTACCTCTGCAGCCTTTCTCAGAGGAGTCCCCACCAGTGACGTCCTAGAAGCTGCTACCTGGAGCTCTGTACATACCTTCAAACATTACCACATGCCTCTTTTTTTTTCTAAATCCATAGCTGGTTTTGCAACTGCAGTCTAGCAGGGCTTAATAGCTGACCGTAATGCTCTCTAACTTCCTCCTCCCTTCCTTAGCTTTGGGAATCAACCCAAATGTGATGACTGCAACAGTGAAACATGAAGAACGTAGTACAGTTGTGTACACTTAACGTAAATGTAGATGTTAGAGTGTATTAACTGTTGCAAGTCCTGGTTACAATCCCTTCAGCCCCCTGACTTCTCTTGGCTCTACCTTTCCTTCTTGTTTGGTATATTTAAGTTTTCTGGTGTATTTGCTTTTTGATGGAGGTGTACCATAACATATAATTGCTTCCCATTGTGGGGGCACCTGACATCTGGGGGCATGATAAACTGATGTAATGGCGTCGGCTGCATGTTTCATACCCCTGACAACCTGACGTCATGGAAAGAGAGAGAGCATCCGACGCAGGAATCCAAGACTCTGGTATTCAGGCCGGTTTAGGGCTACCTGCAGGCAGATAACCCAAATGTGATGACTGCAACAGTGAATGTACTTATGGTAAGTGTACACAACTGTACTTTATCGGCCTGCAGGTAGCCCTCAGTTGGCCCAAATTCCAGCGCCTTGAGATTTCTGCGTCGGATGCTGTTGCCTTTTTCATGACGTCAGGTCATCAGGGATATAAAACATGCAACAGTCGCCATTGCATCAGCTTTTCTTGCCATGCGGGAGCCAGAAGCAGTTCGCAAGTGCCGGTCGGCTACTACCTGAAATTTTCGTTTTTCGAGTTTCAAACCTGAAGTCTTCCAAAGCTGAGTACCTTGTTGGGATCCTTTTTTCTTGCTCTAACCGATGTCAGAAAAAGTTAAAAATTGTCTTGCCTGTGGAAAGCCTCTCAGAGATTTTCATTCGTACTGCGTCACCTGTTCAGGCCCAGACCATGACGTTCCTTGCTGTCTGTCTTGTCCCATGTTAAACGCCCAAACTATTCATAGTCGGGCTATCTTTGTCGCTAAATTCTTTTGCTCTCGTTCTCTGTATTCCGAAATGGCTTCGTTAGGCCACCCGACAACCGATCTTCCGAAAAAACGTAAGGATAAAGACAGAGACAGACCACATAGGTCCAAAACTGCAGACAATGCTTCTGTTAAACTAGTCGCCAGTCCGCCGGTACTCAGTGATGTGTTTTCGCAGCCCCTGATACCCGCTTCTACAGATTCACAGGCCTCTACTGAGACCTATTTGGAGTCCAGTATGCCGCAAGATGCTTCTTCGACTATGGAACCTGTGGATGTCTCTACCTTGGATGGGTCCGGAGCCACTGTGTAGGCATTCTGAGGGTCTATTCAGGCCTTCTGATGTTCATATTAAACCAACTACTTAGTTTTTGAATAAAACTGCCGAATTTCTCAAGCCCAGAGTTCGCACTACGCCTTGGAAACAGATGACCAAAAGCACATTCTCAAGCTCCCATGCCTCAACAAATGCTTAGAATGGCTGAAGACCTTATTACTTTAGAGGAAGCCAGACTTCCTCCTGTAAAAGACAAAAAATTGATTTTCCTTCTGATTCTACAGACCATAAGTCTGATTATTCTGACCCCTCTGTTTTCCAGGACATACCGTTATCCACCTATGAGGATTCAGATGCAGAGGATTCCATTCCCTCTGCCTCCCCTCCAGAGGACATTTCTTTCTGTGAAACCTTGCATATACCCTAAGAGAGCATTTTAGCTGGGAATGCCAGGACTACCCTAAGTCAAAAAAGAAATGGGGAATTTTTAGACTTGCCTCAGCACAGGCCTCTAGCTAATACCCACTGTCCTGGATATTGTAGATGTGTTCATGGAATCAAGTCTTACCCCTGATACTCTACCTCCAGCTCCTAGAAAGCCTGACAGGTACTAAAGAGTACCTGACTCCCACAAATGTGTCTCTAAAAATCCTACTGCGGATCCAGAGACCATCTCCCAGGGACCTAAAGGTGTTAACTTATTCACTCCGGAGCAGCTCAGAAAAAGCTGTCTGCTTAATTCCACCATAGGAACAGTGCAGCCTGCGCTAATTTTCAGAAAATCCATTTGTAATGCCATACAGAAAACAAATGTTCATAACTCTAAGAGCTAGACTAAAAATGTAAATGCAAAAGTTGTTCAGACACTGACCTTTCCAACAGTGTAAATGTTGATAGTGCATATTAGTCATTATTAAATATTTGGCAAGGAATATTGATGATGTGCATATTTTTTACCTTTTTGGAAAAGCAAAGCACAATATCTTGGTCAGTGTACCAGGCAGACACAAAATTTGAATTTAATTTGTTAGTATGAGTATCAGCTTTAAAATGATACCTTAACCATTACTGTGTGATGCTCCTTTCTTGAGATATTCACAGAAATATGATTAATAAAACATAATATCTCATCACCTGTAATGGACAGAGCCTAGTTATCAGTGTAGAAGTTGTGCATCTGAATGTCTGCTTCAAAATGATGCATCATCTGTGTGATCACCAGGCTCCCTTGCAAAGATATGGGCATAATAAGTATTGTAAATGTATAATTGTCATAATCGTACAAGATTAAAACTGATATCTGTACATGTGCACAGACACAGATGTTCGTGTTACACTGCTGCAGTCATTACACTTGGGTTATCCTGCCGTCGGGCAGTTCCAAAGTCTTGGTCCGGCGTCGGTGGCTGTCGCTTCTTCCCTGACGTCAGTGCGCCAGGGGTATATAAGATGCATCCGACGCCATTTTCTTCAGTCTTTCTTGCCGCATGGTGCCCGAAGCAGAAGCAGTTTGCAAGTGCCAGTCGGCAGACTCCTGAGATTATCGAAGTCGAATTTCAGATCCGAAGTCTTCAATAAAGCTAAGTACCCCGCTGGGGAAACTATTTTTCTTGCCTCAGACCGATGTCAGAAAAAGTTAATAATTGTATTTCTTGTGGGAAGCAAATACCTCATAAGGACTTCCACTCTTACTGTGTTCCATGCCCTAGGCCCTGATCATGACATCACTAGTTGTCTGTTTTGTGCTAGATTTAACAAACGCACTATAAAAAGATGTTATGCCGTCGGATCAACCGACGACCGCAATACCGAAAAAACGCAAAGACAAGGATAAAGACAGGCATCCGAGGTCCAAAACCGACAAAACCTCTTCTAGGCCAGTCACCAGTTCTCAGGCGCTTTCGCAGCCCCTGACACCCGCTACCTCAGAGCCCCAGGCCGCCTCCGACTCCCACGTTGAGACAACTAGGCCTCTGGAAACTCAATATATTGGGCCTACGGAAACTAATCCCTCAGATGGGTCTGGAGCAGCTGAGCAGACATCGGCTTCTGAGGGTGTTTTCAGACCTTCACAACTTACCATTAAAGCAACAGCCAAGACAAAAGTACCATTAAAGACAAAGAAGCAAGTACAGCATTCTCCTGGACAGTCCTCCATGCCTAAGAAACAGATGCTCAAAATGGCCGAAGACCTCATTACTCTAATCAGGGGTTCCCATCCCCCTCCTGAGAAAAGGCCTAGGTAGGATACAGACTGATTCTTCTAATCAGGTTTCCATTTCCTCTGGTTCCTCTTCAGACCAGGGATACTCTCTACCCCTCTATGAGGACTCTGATGCTGAAGAATCTATCCCTTCAGCTTCTCCTCCTGAGGATTATTCTTTTGGGGAAACTTTACATACCATGAGGAAGCATTTCCATTGGGAAAGCCAGGATTACTCAGAATCCAACAAAAGGCTCAGGGATTTCATTTTATTGCCTCAGCACAGGCCCCTGGCTATTCCGCCTGTGCTAGATATTGTGGATGATGTGTTCTCTGAATCCAGCTTATCTCCTGATTCTTTGCCCCCTGCACCAGCCAAGCCAGATAGGTATTATAGAGTCCCTGACTCACAAGTTTCTTTATAAAAACCCTTCTGCTAATCCAGAAACTATTTCCCAGGGTCTAAAAGGGGTTAAGGCTTCCATTGCAAAAAATCCAGTACTCTGTGACAGAGATTCCAGAGCTTTGGATTGATGGGGGAAGAAAGTAATACACTTCTGCAACTTAAGCAGTAAGAGCTTTAAATTGTCAGTTTCACATGCTTAAGTACCAACAATACTTAATGGCTCAGTTAAAACAGAAAATGCTTGCAAGCTCAGAAGCTCCTGATTGCAAAGAAATGCAGTATTTATTGCATGCAGTTGAACAGGTGGGAAAACATACTCTGCAATGTGGTTTTGAGAATTCTTGTAGAGCCGCAGTTACAGGTTCTGTGATTCAAAGACATGCTTGGTTAAAAGAACAGAGTTTACGTGATCATGTTAAGGCAAAATGATTGGATGCTCTTTTACAGCAGTGTTAAGGCAGAAGAGGTGTTAAAGAAAATGGAGGGTAAAGCTAAATCTATGCAAACAGTCGAGGATTTCTTACAGGTACAGCCACCTCGATTTAGCAGAAATTGGCCAACAAAGAATTGGTCCTTTCCAGTGTCAGACAGGCCAGAGAGAGGCAGTTACAGACGCCCAAGAGGCAGTTCTCAACCCCAAGGCTCAAACAGACGACAGTGGGGGCACCTCAACCCCAAAAGGAGGTGAGGACAAGTCTCAACCTTACAGGAAACAGTCACAATGACTTTCCCCTTCGTACGCCAAGCGCTTCCCTTTTGGAAGCCCCCTTAGGGGGAAAACTAGCACTTTTTTCTCAAAACTGGCAGTCAGTCACCCAAGACAAATGGGTTCTGAATATTGTGTCTCAAGATTACAGGTTCCACTTTCATACTTTACCAAGGCTAAAAGGAATGCCAGACCGGCCACAGAATCAATGGGCAGAGGCACAAAAACAAATTTCAGCCCTCATGGACATGAGAGCTATTCAAAAAGTACCACAACAGGAACAAGGACAAGGATTTTACTCAAGACCCTTCCTGGTCCCCAGAAAGGACAAGGCCTGGAGGCCCATACTAGACCTTTCAATTCTAAATACTTAACTGGATGTTCCGAAATTCAAAATGTTGACATTACAGCAGCTTCTACCCATGCTGGGCAAGAAGGCTTGTTTTGTTACTCTGGACCTCAGAGGCATACCTGCATGTCCCTATCAGACAAAATTGCAGAAGATACCGCAGATTCAAAGCTGGTACAATGCACTACCAATTCTCTGCACTGCCCTTTGGCTTATCTACTGCGCCCAGGGTCTTCACAAAGTGCCTGGCACCAGTAATTGCATTTTGCAGACAAAAAGGAATACAAATATATCCATACCTGAACGACTGCCTCATTCAAGCAGAGACAAAAGGACACTCTTCTACAGCATCTGGCATTTGTAAAAAGGTTGCTAATTTCTCTAAGGTACACAGTAAACGAAAAAAAGTCAAAACTAGTGCCCTCACAAGGGATAATATTCTGGGTGCAAGCTTAAATACAACTGCCCTGATGGCTTATCTCACGCCAGACAAGCAAAGGCAACTGACTCATTATTTTCAAATGATGGCAACAAAGACCCAGCTACCTGCAAGAAAATTTCTGCAGGCTTTGGGCTTCATGGCATCCTGCTAATTCCATATGCAAGACTGCATATGAGGAAGCTACAGTGGTATCTAAAAAGTGTTTGGACTCAACATTGCCACAGCCTAGAAACAGTAATAACTCTTATTCCCTGCCTGCAACAGGAGTTTCGATGATGGGCACTGCCCTGTCACCACAACAAGGGACAGCCTTTCACTTTACCCACAGCCAGGCAGGCACTAACAGATGCATTGGATTATGCCTGGGGGGCACACATGGCAGGAAAATGTATTCAGGGCACATGTCCTGCGGACCAAATGCATCTTCACATCAATCAAAAAGAGATGCTAGCTGTACAGAATGCCCTGACAGCCTTCAAGGATCTACTACATCCAGGATAACTATTAGTTATGTGGTACATAAGCAAGGGGACAGACCATCCTACCCCCTCTGCAGGCAGGCCGTGACTTTGTGGAACACATCTGCAGGCACAATTCCAATACTCCGGCAGACAAACTAAGCAGAAACCTCATGGACCCACACGAGTGGAAACTAAATCCACAGGTCTTCAGCATGATAACAAGGAAATGGGGATGCCCAGACATAGATCTTTTTGCCTCCCCTCACAACTACCAACTACAGAGATTCTGCACTAGGACTTGTCACTCACAAGCATGGAATGTGGATGCTCTGTCATTCAGCTGGAAAACCCTAACAGTTTATGCCTTTCCACCATTGCCTCTCCTTCCCAAGGTGCTGCTAAAAGTCAGACAAGAGAAGCCAAAAATGATTCTGATTGCCCCAGGCTGGCCACGCCAGCACTGGTACCCAATCCTAAAGAGTTTGTCTCAAGGCCCAGCCTGGACTTTACCTCTAATTCCTCATCTTCTGACTCAACAAAACAATCAGATCCTGCACAGCCAACTCAGAACCTTAAATCTGGCTGCATGGCAGATAATATAGCCACTCAGAACACACCTCTCTCTAAAGCTGTTATGGATGTCATTTTGGAAGCCAGGAGGCCCAGCACCAGGAAGTCTTGTGCAGAAAAATGGAAGAGATTCTGTGCTTGGAACCAGGCACAAGGACTTGAATCACTTGTTCCAAATATTCCTCAGATTTTGCAATCCCTAACTGAGATGCTGGACAAAGGCCTCTCCTTTTCATCAATTAAGATCCATGCCTCTGCCATATCAGCTCATTACAATACGGAACCCCCTATTTTCTCTCATCCACTGCTAAGACAGTACCTCAGCGGGGCAAAAAACATAAGACCCCCAAGGAGAGCACCGATACCTACATGGGACCTCAACTTTGTCTTGGAAAAGCTCACACTGCCTCCTTTTGAGCCAGCCAATACAGCTGACATAAAATTCTTATGGAAAACTGCTCTGCTCCTAGCAATAACCTCAGCAAGAAGTCTGAGTTACAGGCATTAATGGCAGTGGAACCTTTTATCATTTTTCATCCAGACAGGGTTTCTCTAAGGACAAACCCAACATTTATGCCAAAGGTAGTATTCGGTGTGGCTTTTAACCAAACCATTCATTTGCCAACATTTTATCCAAATCCCCAGAATAAAGGGGAGAGATTTCTGCACTCTTTGGACATACACCGGCAGCTACGCTTCTACTTGGACAAAACAAAAGCTTTCAGAAAAACTGAGCAACTGTGTTTGTAGCATATGCTCCAGAATCACAAGGAAAGGCCATCACAAAGCAGACTGTTTCAAAATGGATAGGACACTATTTGTTTCTGCTATGCACATCATGGCAAGTCAGTGCCTAAGAATTAGACCACATTCTACCAGGGCAGCAGCTACTTCAGCAGCCTTTCTCAGAGGAGTACCAACCAAGGAAATTTTGGAAGCTGCAACTTGGAGTTCATTGCACACTTTTACCAAGCATTATCACTTACCTCTCTACTCTAAATCCAGAGCAGGCTTTGCCACTGCAGTTCTGCAGGGCCTCATAGCCACTCCTAATCCTATTAGACCCAGCCGTCCTACCTCAGCTTTGGGATTCAACCCAAGTGTAATGACTGCAACAGTGAAACACGATGAACATAGTACAGTTGTGTACCTACCGTAAATGTAGATGTTAGAGTGTATTCACTGTTGCAGTCCAGGTTAACCACCCTCCATCCCCCTTTTTTTGCTGGGACTTATCTATACTTCTCTGTCCTACACAACCTATGTGGTGTACTTGCTCGTAGATGAAGGTATTGTTTTTATTTTTATGTATGTTTTTATTAGCAATATGTATTGCCTACCTTCTTGGGGACACCTGACATCTGCGGCAAGAAAAACTGAAGAAAATGGCGTCTGCTGCATCTTATATACCCCTGGTGCACTGACGTCAGGGAAGAGGTGACAGCAACCGACGCCGGACCAGGACTTTGGAATTCAGGCTGACTGCGGGTAGCCTGCCAGCAGAATAACCCAAGTGTAATGACTGCAACAGTGAATACACTCAAACATGTACCTTTATGGTAGGTACACAACTGTACTTTCTTCGTGTTTCACTGTTGCAGTCATTACATTCGGGTAATCTGCTGGCAGGTTGCCCTCAGTCGGCCTGAATAACAAAGTCTTGGGTCCTGCGTTGGTTGCTGTCTCCTCTTCCATCACGTCAGGTCATCAGGGGTATAAAACATGCAGCCAACGCCATTTTCTTCACTCTTTCTTACCACGCGGTGCTCGAAGCAGAAACATTTCGCAAATGCCGGTCGGCCGACTCCTGAAATTTTTGCATTAGAGTTTCAGAACCGAAGTTTTCAAATTAAAGCTAAGTACCCCATTGGGGAAACTTTTTCTTGCTCCTTACCGATGTCAGTAAAAGTTAATAATTGCATTACTTGTGGGAAGCAAATACCTCATAAGGATTTTAATTTGTACTGTATTCCTTGCCTAGGCCCAGATCATAACGTGCCTTGCTGTCGGTTGTGTGCTAGATTTAACCAATGCACTATTAAGCGTCTGTATATTTTTGCTTCTAAATATTTTGGATCAAGATTTAATTATCCTGAAATGTCGTCGGTTAGCAATCCGACTACCCGGAGTTCAGAAAAAGCACAAAGAAAAAGACAGAGACAGACTGTAAAGGTCCAAAACCGACTAAGATTCTAAGCCAGTCGCCGATACTCAGTGAGGTGCTTTCGCAGCCCCTGATACCCGCTACTTTTGAGTCGCAGGCCTCTAGAGAGACGCATTTGGATTCCGGTATGCCGCAAGATTCTCGAGAGTATTGAACCCGCAGATGTCTCTCCCTTGGATGGGTCCGGAGCCGCTGAGCAGGCACTGGCTTCTGAGGGTGTTTTCAGGCCTCAACATTTTTATATTAAACTGATGCCAGCCTCAAAAACAAGATCAAGAACTTCTATGTCTAAAAAACCGACGCATGAGCCACGTGCTCAGGCCCCCATGCCTAAAAAAACAGATGATCAAAATGGCTGAGGACTTAATTACCGTGATCAGGGGTTCCCAACCCCCCCCCTGCTAAGAGGTCTAGGTAAGGCACTGATTATCAGTCTTCAGATCAGGTTTCCATTTCTTCTGATTCCTCTTTTGATCAGGAATTTTCTATTCCATCCTATGAAGATTCTGATGCAGAAGAATCCATCCCATCTGCATCTCCTCCTGAGGATTACTCTTTTGGAGAAACTTTGCATACTTTAAGGGAACATTTTCACTGGAAGAGTCATGACTTCTCTGAATCAGAAAGAGAGACTTGGGGATTTCCTTCTTCCTTAGCATAGGCCTTTGGCAATACCTCCCGTATTAGACATTGTTGTGTTTTCGGAATCAAGAATGGCTCCTGATTCCTTACCTCTGGCTCCTAGTAAGCCAGACAGATATTACAGGGTTCCTGACTCCCACAAATTTCTATTAAAAAACCCTGCTGCTGATCCTGAGACTATTTCACAGGGTCCCAAGGGTGTAAAGGCCTCTACAGCCAAAACTCATACCCCCCCTTTGATAGAGATTCCAGGGCGCTGGATAGATGGGGAAAGAAGGTTTATACGTCTGCAACCTTGGCAATTAGGGCCTTAAACTTCCCTCCAGTACAAGTCTTTTGAGTGTGTACCTTTAACTCCTAGTAGGTGTGGCCTGAGCCTTTAAAAATTAAGTCATCACCTTGCAATTCTAATAGATTCTCATTGACAGAGGTCAAATATCAGTACAGTTGTGTTTGCCATCATGTATGCTTCAAGATAAAATATCCTGATACCTTATATGTAGCATGGTTTGGAATTATTAATGCAAGTATGAACAAGTAATATTTGACGCCTAGAGGAGCAGTAGGAGGTAACTGCAGAAACACCTGGAGACGTCAATCGGATGTAATGAGTTAAATATCAACAGCATGTTATGGGCTTACTGAAACAGAAAATGTTGTTGATTTCTAATTGTGTGGAAAATAAAGAATTACAGGAATTATTGCATTCAGCAGAACAGGTTGGAAAGCATACTTTGCAATGTGGTTTTGATTCCTTGGAGGCCTCTTGCAGGGCCGTAGTTACTGGATCTGTGATTAGAAGGCATGCCTGGCTCAAGGAGAAAATTCTGCTTGATTATGTTAAAGCTAAATTGTTGGATGCCCCTTTGCAGCACAATACTCTGGTAATAAGGCAGAAGAGGTTTTAAAGAAAATTGAAAACAAAGCTAAATCTGTGCAAACTGTTAAAGATTTCTTGCAAGTGCAGCCACCCAGATTCAGTAGGCACTGGCCTACTAGAAATTGGTCCTTTCCTGTGTCCAACAGAGCCACTCAAGGCAAATCCATGTACTCAAGGGTTCTTACAGGTCAAAGCAATGGGGTGCCTCTACCTCCAAATCTGGAGGAAACAAGGCACAACCCTACAGTAAGCAGTCTCAATGACTTCCCTCTACCTTCACCAAGCACTTATCTTTTGGCAGCCCCCTTGGGGGGAAAACTAGCACTTCATGCCCAAAATTGGCAGTTAATTACCCAGGACAAGTGGGTATTAAACATAGTATCCCAGGGGTACAGATTTCATTTTCATACTTTGCCATTTCCAAACAGTTGGCCAGATCTGCCACAAAATCAGTGGGCAGAAGCTCAAACAAGTTATGTCCCTCATGGATATTGGGGCTATTCAGCCAGTACCAGAAAAGGAAAAAGGACAAGGTTTTTATTCAAGACTTTTCCTGGTACCCAGAAAAGACAATGCCTGGTGTCCAATACTGGACTTATCGATTTTGAACATGTTCCTGGACATTCCAAAATTCAAATGCTGACTTTACAACAGCTACTGCCTATTCTGGGCAGGAACGCTTGGTTAGTGAATGTAGACTTAAAGGAGGCATACCTGCATATCCCAATAAGGGAATCGTGCAGAAGATACCTCCGCTTCAAGGCAGGTTTTTTTGCATTATCAATTCTTTGCGCTGCCGTTTGGCTTATCTACTGCGCCCAGGGTCTTTACAAAGTGCCTGGCACCAGTAATTGCATTCTGCAGACAAAGAAGCATACAAATGTATCCTTATCTGGACGACTCTCTCATTCAAGCAGAGGAAAAGGACACTCCAACATCCGGCATTTGTAAAAAGGTTCCTAACATGCCTAGGGTACACAATAAACGAAAAGAAATCCCAAATGGTACCCTCTCAAATAATTACATTCCTGGGTGTAAGCTTGAATACAACTGCTCAGATGGCTTACCTTACGCCAGACAAACAAAGGCAACTGACAACATACTTCAAACAAATGACAACAAAAACCCAGTTATCTGCAAGACAAATTTTGCAGGCTTTGGGGTTCATGGCATCATGCATTCTACTAATTCCATATGTGAGACTGCATATGAGGAAGCTACAGTGGTACCTAAAAAGTTTATGGAGTCAACATTGTTACAGTCTGGAAACAATGATTCCTCTCATTCCCTGCCTACAACAGGAGTTTCTTTGGTGGGCAGAGACATGTCACCAAAACAAGGGACTGTCATTCACTCTACCCCCCTGCCACCCAAACCCTAACTACAGACGCATCAGACTGTGCTTGGGGGGGCTCACCTAGCAGGGAGATGCATTCAGGGCAAATGGAGACCAAAACAAATGCATCTGCATATCAACCAGAAAGAGATGCTAGTTGTTCAGAATGCTGTGACAGCCTTCAAGGACTTACTTCATCCAGGGCAACTACTGATAAAGACTGACAACACCACGGTTATGTGGTACATAAACAAGCAGGGGGGTACACATTCCTACCCCCTTTGCAGACTAGCCATGGCATTGTGGGACACAGCTTTGACTTACCAAATACATCTTCAAACTCAATTCCTGCCAGGAAAACAAAATACTCTGGCAGATGACCTAAGCAGAAATCTTATGGACCCGCATGAATGGTAACTGGATCCACAAATCTTCAGCATGTTAACACAGAAATGGGGGAGCCCAGACATAGATCTATTTGCCTCTCCCCAAAATTATCAGCTGGACAAATTCTGCACAAGAACTTATCACAGAAAAGCATGGAAAGTGGATTCCCTATCCTTCAGTTGGAAAAACCTATCAGTCTATGCCTTTCCCCCTCTGCCTCTTCTCTCAAAGGTCTTACTAAAAGTCAGACAGGAAAAAACAAAAATGATCCTAATTGCTCCAGACTGGCCCCTCCAGCACTGGTACCCAATTCTAAGGAATATGTCTCAACTTCCTCCTTGGTACTTGCCTCAAATACCTCCTCTACTGTCTCAGCAGAACAGTCAAATTCTGCACACTCAGCTCCAAACTCTGAACCTTGCAGCATGGCTGATCATTTAATTATTCAAACACCTCTCAGTAAATCTGTGATGGATCTCATTTTGTAAGCCAGAAGGCCTAGTACTAGAAAATCTTATGCTGATAAATGGAAGAGATTCTGTGCTTGGAACCAAGCACAAGGAACGGACACAGCAAAGCCCAATATTCCTCAGATTTTACAATATTTGACTGAGATGCTTGACAAGGGCCTGTCTTTTTCTTCAATAAAAATACATGCCTCTGCCATCTCGGCTCATTGCAACACAGAGCCTCCCCTCTTTTCTCATCGTCTGCTTAAACAGTATCATAGAGGGGCCAAAAATTTAGCCTCCCAGAATATTACCAACTCCTGCATGGGACCTCAACTTTGTGCTGGAAAAACTCACCCTGCCTCCTTTTGAACCAGCAGCTACTGCGGATATAAAATTACTATCTTGGAAAACTGCTTTCCTCTTGGCAGTCACTTCAGCAAGAAGGGTTTCAGAACTATAAGCTCTCATGGCTGTGGAGCCTTTTATTACATTTTACCCGGACAGGGTGTCCCTCAGGAACAACCCTTCTTTTATGCCTAAGGTGGTATCCAGTGTGGCTCTTAACCAGACATTTCACCTGCCAACATTTTACCCAAATCCACAGAACAAGGGGGAGCGGATTCTGCATTCCTTGGATGTACACAGACAACTACGATTCTACTTACAGGACCAAATCTCTAATGAAGTCTGAGCAACTACTGGTAGCATTTGCTGCAGGCTCAGAGGGGAAGGCTATATCAAAGCAGACTATTTCTAAGTGAATAAGCCACTGTATTTGTTTCTGTTACTTGCACCATGATAAACCTGTGCCCAGGAGGATCATGTCACATTCCACCAGGGCTGCCTCTACTTCAGCAGCTTTTCTCAGAGGGGTTCCAACCAAAGACATTCTGGAGGCTGCTACTTGGAGCTCTGTTCATACATTCAGTCAGCAAGTACTAACCTTTACCTGACTCCGGCAACTACTGAGTATTTTCAAAAATACAATTATACAAGCAGAAATGTCTAACTTATCTGGTTCATCCGTGTAAGAATTCGTCCCAAATGTAGGAATTCATGTAATCTCATGTAACCATCCCTCTGGTTACAATAACACAGAGGTGAAAAAGGTAGAAATATTATCCAAAATACTGGTTGAGCAATGCCAAAATCAGCAGTAAAATGTATTTAATCCTCTCATACCACCCAGACCTTTTTCAGTAGAAAGAAAAACTGAATCAGAATGTACGTGCAGAACAGTCAGATATATTTATCAACACTGATGTCCTTCAAGGATGCATCTGCAGTTATTACAAATGGGTTGTCCTGTCAGGCAGCCCTTCGGTCGGCCGGATTCCAAAGTCTGGGTCTGGCCTCGGCTGGTGTCGCACTTCACCCGACGTCATAGCTGCAGTTATTCGGGTATAAAGGCATCAGCCGACGCCATTTTCCCCAGTCTTTCTTGCCGCGTGGCGCCCGAAGCAGAAGCTGTTCGCAAGTGCCGGTCGGTCAGATCCAGAGATTACTACTACCGAATACTACTTCGAAGACTTCTAAAAAGCTAAGTACCCCGTTGGGGACTCTTTCTTGCCTCAGCCGATGTCAGAGAAAGTGAATAACTGTTTATCTTGTGGGAAACAAATACCTCAAAGATTTCCACTCCTACTGTATACATTGTTTAGGCCCAGACCACGACGTAGCAGCTTGTCTAGCCTGCGCTTCTTTTAACCGACGGACGCTTAGACGCCGGTCGGAGTTTGCTGAACAAATTTTCGGCTCTGATTTTGCCTACATTATGCCGTCGGATCCTCCGACAACGCAAATTTCCAAAAGCGAAAGAAAAGGACCGACACTAGCGGTCCGCGGTCTCGCGAAACCGCGATTAAGCAAACGCGAGTGTCTGTTTCGCGAAACCGAGCAAGCGGTTCTTTCTTCAGCGAAACCATGCCTTCTACCGAGGCCTCCTCTAACCTGGTAGAATCAGCTTCTGAAATCCAGCCTTCTGTTGCGGTTTCTCAGGAATTATCAGACACAATTCCCCTGGATATTTCAACCCCTGCACGTGGAGCTGCTAGGCCTCCTGCAGCCATGTCTATTAAGGCCTTTGCCAGGGCTAAAGCAGCCAAAGCTTCAAAAACTGTGCCTGCCAACCCCCCCCCCCCACACACACACACACACACACACACACACACACACACAAGCCCAGCACTAGCTCTCATATGCTTTCTTTGGCTGAGGATTTAATTTCTTTAATTCGTGGATCCCAGCCTCATCCAGACAGGTCCTCTCTCCCACCTCCAGAAAAGAGACCTAGAGCAGAGCCCCCTGAACCAGTATCCACTGATGGTTCCTCTGATGAATCAGAACATACAGACCTTCCTGAGGCTTCTTATTCTCCTTACGAAGACTCTGATGCGGAAGAGTCCATTCCTTCAGCCTCTCCACCTGAGGAATTTTCCTTTGGGGAAACCTTGCATGCTATGAGGGAACAATTTCAGTGGCAGGGCCAAGATTTCTCAGACTCCAGAAAAAGGCTTAGAACCTTTCTACATTTGCCACAACATAGGCCTTTAGCTGTACCTCCAGTTCTTTCTGTTGTAGATGATGCATTTAATGATGCTTGCTCTGCTCCTGATTCATTACCTCCGGCTCCTGCTAAGCCCGATAGGTTCTACAGGGTCCCGGACACTCATCTCCATTTATACAAGGCTCCTTTTGCAGATCCAGAGACTATCGCCCAGGGCCCTAAAGCTGTAGCTGCTACTTCTACTAAAAACCCCCTCCCCTCTGAAAGGGAATCCAGGTCCTTAGAGATGGGGTAAAAAAGTTTACACTTCTGCTACCTTGTCAGCTAGAGCTTTGAACTGCCAATTTCATATGATTCAATATCAGGAGTTTATGCTTGACCAGTTAACTAAAAAGCTTTCCTCTGAAGAATCTTTAGATAAAAAATATGTTCAGGAAATGGTACATAACATACAGCAGGTTAGTAACCATTCTTTAAAATGTGGCTATGATGCACTGGAGGCTTCCTTTAGATCAGCCATGACTGGCACAGTTATCAGGAGACATGCATGGTTGAAAGAACAGGCATTACCAGACCATGTCAAATCAAAGCTTTTGGATGCACCCATGGACAAGGTCAATTTATTTGGTTCCCCTGCTCAACAGGTACTAAAAAAGATGGAAGAGAAGGCGAAATCTGTACAAACGGTGAAGGATTTCTTACAGGTTCAACCTCCAAGGTTTAGCAGGAACTGGCCCTCCAAGAATTGGTCCTTTCTGGACTCCTCCAAGGCTCAGAGAGGCAGGAATAGGCGTTCAAGAGGCAGAAACCAATCCAGGGGTGCCTACAGGGGACGCCAATGGCAAGGTAACAACCAGCGAGGCACGGACGCAGCCACCACCACTACAACACCTCAATCACAGTGACTTGACAGTGGCACCGCCTACCAGGGAACAACTAGAAGCACCCTTAGGCGGAAAATTAACCTTATTTTCAAAAAACTGGCATTGCATCACAAGGGAAAAATGGATTTTGCAAACTATAGACCAAGGTTACAGGTTCCATTTCCATACTCTACCAGGGAAGAGAGGAATGCCAAACCTACCACCTACTCAAAGGACAGAAGCTCTAAAACAAATATCTCAGCTATTAAGAATGAGAGCTGTGGAAAAGGTACCATCTATGGAGCAAGGAAAGGGATTTTACTCCAGACTCTTCCTGGTACCAAGAAAAGAAAACAAATGGAGACCCATTCTAGACCTGTCCACTTTAAACACATTCCTCATTGTTCCAAAATTCAAAATGCTGACCCTACAGCAGCTTCTTCCCATGCTGGGCAAGGAGTCTTGGCTGGTAACTCTAGATCTCAAGGAGGCATACCTGCACGTCCCCATAAGACCAATTTGCAGAAGATACCTCAGATTTCTTGCAGGATCAGAGCATTATCAATTTTCAGCATTGCCCTTTGGCTTATCTACTGCGCCCAGAGTGTTCACGAAATGCCTGGCATCAGTAATTGCTCATTGCAGACTTCAGGGAATCCAAATTTATCCATACCTGGACGACTGCCTGATACAAGCGGACAACAAAAGCAAGCTAGCAGAAGACTTACAAAGAGTCATTTACCTGCTGCAAGCCTTGGGATATACAGTCAATATAAAAAAGTCAAGGCTGATTCCATCCCAAAGAATAACCTTTCTGGGTGCAGAGCTGGACACATCAAAACAAATGGCATTCCTAACCGCAGAAAAGAAAGAGCAACTACCTCTCTACTTCTTGGCATTAACAAAGCAGAACCACCTAACTGCAAGAAAAGTACTGCAAGCTCTAGGCTTCATGGCATACTGCATAATTCTGGTCCCTCATGCCAGACTGCATATGAGAAAGCTACAGTGGTACCTAAGGAATTTGTGGTCCCAACACAAGCACAGCCTAGAAACCAAAATCCCAATAATCCCATGCCTGAAACAAGAGTTCCTATGGTGGGCTCAGGCCTGTCAATCAAACGCAGGATTGCCCTTCTGCAACAGCCAACCAAGCCAAACCATCACGACAGATGCCTCAGACCTCGGTTGGGGGGCACACATGCTGGGCAAGTGCATACAAGGCTTATGGACTCAAGACCAGCTGCGCCTACACATAAATCTAAAGGAAATGCTGGCAGTAAAATTGGCAATCCAGTCATTCAGACCATTTCTCCAAGAAGGTCAGTTGATAAGGACAGACAACACCACAGTTATGTGGTACATCAAACAGGGAGGCACCCATTCATATCCTCTATGCCGGCTGGCACTGGACCTATGGGATGTGGCCCTGAGCTACAACATTCAGTTACAAGCAATTTTTGTACCGGGAAAAGAAAACATTCTAGCAGACATATTAAGCAGAACAACCACAGATGCCCACGAATGGATGCTTCATCCGGACATCTTCAAAGCCATCACAAGGGAATGGGGATTACCACAAATAGACTTGTTTGCATCCCCATTCAATCACCAGCTAAAGAAATTCTGCACAAGGACGTACCACCCACTTGCTTGGAAGGTGGACTCCCTATCTTTCAGTTGGAAAAACCTGACAGCATACGCATTTCCACCACTTCCTTTGATGCACAAGGTGCTTCTGAAGATCAAAGAGGACCGTCCAAGGATCATCCTGATAGCTCCAGACTGGCCAAGACAACATTGGTACCCATTGCTGAGGAGCATGTCTCGGGAACAAATATGGACATTACCCCTAATCCCATTACTGTTAACACAGAACAACTACAACATCCTGCATCCAAACCTGAAAACTCTGCAGCTAACTGCCTGGAACATTACATAACAGAAAATAACCCAAATTTATCCCAAAGGGTTAAAGACATAATCCTGGAGGCTCGCAAACCTTCAACAAGAAAGAATTATGCAGCAAAATGGAAAAGATATCTCATTTGGAGTACTGCAATGGGAGAAGATGTGACTCTGGTAAAGATGGCCAACATCCTAGAGTACTTGGCAGAGCTCTTCCACACAGGCCTGTCTTATTCTTCCATCAAGATACATGCATCAGCTATTTCAGCACAATACAGCTTGGATCCTCCTGTCTTCTCTCATCCCCTGCTCAGACAGTTTCTGAGAGGAATTAAAAATGTAAAACCACCCAGGAAACCACCATTTCCAGCATGGGACTTGAACTTTGTGCTAGAAAAATTGACACTTCCTCCTTTCGAACCAGCAGCAACAGCAGAATTACAATACTTATCCTGGAAGACTGCTTTCCTGCTGGCAATAACTTCAGCAAGAAGGGTCTCTGAACTACAGGCATTAATGGCAGTGCAACCCTTCCTGATCTTCCATCAAGATAGAGTGTCCATGAGAACAAATCCTACATTTATGCCTAAGGTGGTATCCAGAGTGTCATTAAATCAGGCTATCCACCTACCTACATTCTTCCCAAACCCACAGAACAGGGGAGAAAGACTGTTGCATACCTTGGATGTACACAGACAGTTACGCTACTACCTGGACAGGACTAAGTCCAATAGAAAAACTGACCAGCTTCTGGTAGCATATGCCACAGGAAAGGAAGGAAAACCAATTTCAAAACAATCTCCAAATGGATAGGAAATTGCATTAGATTTTGTTACTCCTACCATGGAAAGAAAACCCCAGAGAACATCAGGCCTCACTCCACAAGGGCTACAGCCACTACCACAGCTTTCTTACGAGGAGTGGCTACCAAGGACATTATAGAGGCTGCTACTTGGACCTCCGTGCATACATTTGCCAAGCATTACAATTTACCTTTATACTCTAGATCCGAGCAGGTTTTGCCACTGCTGTTTTGCAAGGGATCCTAGCTACACCATAATCTCTACTCTTTCCTCCTCCCCTTGTTTAGCGATGGTATTCTACCCATTTGTAATGACTGCAGATGCATCCTTGAAGGACATAGTACAGTTTTGTACCTACCATAAATGTAGATGTCCGATAGGAATGCATCTGCAGTCAGGATTACCCACCCACCTTCCCCTCTGAGGTACTCCTAGGGTATTTGCCAGCCTTCAGCTAGCTTGAGGGGATCTATTATGGTGTATTTGTTTGTATATATGTACATACATGCTTATTTTTTGTGTTTGCTCTCTACTATTTGGAGTCATTGGCATTTATCCAAATTTAGCCTTCCAAGAGGGCACCTGGCATCTGGGGCAAGAAACACTGAGGAAAATGGCGTCGGCTGATGCCTTTATACCCGAATAACTGCAGCTATGACGTCGGGTGAAGTGCGACACCAGCCGAGGCCAGACCCAGACTTTGGAATCCGGCCGACCGAAGGGCTGCCTGACGACAGGACAACCCATTTGTAATGACTGCAGATGCATTCCTATCGGACATCTACATTTATGGTAGGTACAAAACTGTACTTTTGTTATCCATCATTCTAACATTTCTTCAGACGGATTTAGCATCAGTTTTCCTCAATACAATATATGCATATTGTTAACAGGTAATAAATGATTCTTGAAAGCTGGATACATAAACAAAAATTATAACCCTGACTAAAACCTATGCTTGTTACAACACATCTGTACTGCAGTATTCTAGCAAATAGATCAGCTGAGAGAATGTTGAGATATGCACAATCACCATAATGAAATGTTTTACCAAAAAACCCATCAGTAGCATTTCCTAGCATGTGCATCCACCAAAATTAAGCAGTCGCTCAAGCGACCCCTTGAATAAAATGATATATGCACAATCACCATAATGAAACGTTTTACCAAAAAAACCATCAGTAGCATTTCCTAGTATGTGCATCCACCAAAATTAAGCAGTCGCTCAAGCGACCCCTTGAATAAAATGTTGATATGCATAAGCACCAGAATGAAATATTTCTCAAATGATCATCCAGTAACATTTCCTGCCATTGTACATGCACCGTAATGAAACATACAGCCACTGTTTTGAATAGCACAACAGCTGGCCAGTCTGCCCCGGGTCATATGCCTCCCTATCCCTCCATCTACCTGTAAAAAAGAAAGAAAAGAAAAAAGCTCCCCTCTAAATGAAAAAAATAACACCAATTTTCACTGCCATCCCTAAATAAACGAGCATTTACCAGCCATCAGCATTAGTGTTATCTCAGAATCCATAAGCCACCCATTTTTTACTCTGCAGCCAAGTAATACTGCCATTGGTAGGTGTCTGATCAAACCAGAATCATTGAACTGTCTCTGAAAGAGACATCTGGCTTTTATTAGATTTCCCCATCCATTACCTGCAGTCATAAACAGAAATATATGTGCAGTCCCATAGCCAACATTTGGAAAAGAAACAACACAATGGAGGTGATCACACCTAATACTGACACTCCTAGGCTAATGATGACCTGTTCCCTAGGTATAAGAGGAAGGGGACAGGTACTGGGGGTGATCAATGTGCAAAAACATGCAGCAAGGGAATGGAAAATAAAGCAGTTACCTCGACCATAAAAAGCAGCTGCTTTACACTCCCCTTGTACATCATAAAGAATTGTCAGAGAGCAAAATGTACAACTTTAGAAGAGTCACTAAAAACTGTACACAGAAGCAAGTCTTGTAAAAGTATATTCCAGTACCAATCCATTGACATACTATAACGCAATGCCCATTAATAATTACCTTTATGGTAGTGGTGCAAGCCCCAGACAAACCTCAAAAAGTAGAATAAAATAAGTAGCAGGGGCACAGCAGCCCTTGTACAGAAGTGAACATGGCATGGCACCTTGCAGTAAGCCAGTGAATCAGTTATCTGTATAAGTAGGGCACAGCAGCCCTTGTACAGAAGTGAACATGGCATGGCACCTTGCAGTAAGCCAGTGAATCAGTTGTCTGTATAAGTAGCAGGGCACAGCAGCCGTTGTACAGAAGTGAACATGGCATGGCACCTTGCAGTAAGCCAGTGAATCAGTTATCTGTATAAGTAGGGCACAGCAGCCGTTGTACAGAAGTGAACATGGCATGGCACCTTGCAGTAAGCCAGTGAATCAGTTGTCTGTATAAGTAGCAGGGCACAGCAGCCCTTGTACAGAAGTGAACATGGCATGGCACCTTGCAGTAAGCCAGTGAATCAGTTGTCTGTATAAGTAGCAGGGCACAGCAGCCCTTGTACAGAAGTGAACATGGCATGGCACCTTGCAGTAAGCCAGTGAATTAGTTGTCTGTGTATGCATAAGCGCCAGAATAAGACAGTAAACCGTTTTGCCCACCAATCACTTCAGCGGTCTGACCATGTATGCAGAGGTTTACTATCAAAAATTCGGGAAAAAAAAGTGTACGGAACTTCGAATTTAAACATCGGAAATGAACATTTCCGTATGCACCTAATGTCGAAAACAGCTGTTAATTGTCGAAAATGTCGCTTGGGACATTTTCGACAATTAACAGCACTCCCACCCTTCCCTTAACTCTCTACCTAACTAGCCTATACTCACATCTATGCAGGGGGGGCAAGCCCCCCTGCACCCCACCCCCCCAACTTAATATTCCAACTCCGAGATCGCACTACAGTGAGGAAAGGGATGTTTTTCCCTAACCGCACTGTACCGCGATCCCCTTACATGAGCGATAGAATTGCGAATGCACAGTCCATTCGCAATGATCACATTCGCTCACATAACCTGCCAAACTAAAGTATTCGAACATATGTTGTTCAAATACTTCATAGCCATGCAATTGCACGTCGGCATTTTGATAGTAAACCATATGCAGAAGCACTTCCATAATGCACAATGAATTATTTCCCCAACCAACATCTTCATTAGTATGTCCATGTATACACATGCACCAAAATGAAACTTTTCCCCAGACAACCCTTTAGTAACATTTCCTAGTATGTGCAACTACCATAATGAACCATTCTCCCAAGCAACCCCTTCAGTAAAATGTTGAGGTGTGCACAGTCATGGAAATGACACACTTCCCCATACAACTCTTCAGTAACATTTCCTAGTATGTACAACCACCAAAATGAAGCATTCACCCAAGCGACCTCTTCAATGAAATGCTAATGTATGTACAAGCACCAGAATTAAATATTCCTCAAAACAGCCCTTCAGTACCTTTCCTGGTATGTACAAGCACCAAAATGAAACATTCACCTAAGCGAACCCCTTATATGCAGGTAGGTTGCTGCACATTATCTGTTGAGTAGCCATGCATTATATTCCTGGTACAGTTGTATTATAATCTGTTAGGAAAAGACCGGATTAATTCAGTAAAAGCAGTACAACACTTAAACATTACTGAGCCCTCAGTCTCACGTAAATTCTATGCATGACTTACAAAGCTAAATATTGTCCGAAATATATGGTTGCTCCATGCTGGAATTAGACTACAAGTAATATTTATTTACAAGGCATATCACCCTGGTAAAGGGTGTTAGAGCCACTGGTTGCTATGAATCAATGAATCCATGACCACTGTGGGATTTACATTTGCATGTAGAATTTTATTGTAATAAATGCAGAATGTTGTGCATAAGATGCTATAATATCATTATAATATGTATGTAATTATAATACAGCTATTAAAGTAATATTACTAAAATGCTATCTTTTCCCTGGGGCCCTTTTACTGGAAATTAATATCGAGATGTCTGCATGCTATATGTCACATGCACACCTATGTTTTTCTTAAATGTTTATATGAACAAATTGGTGCTGTGCTGCATTACAGCAAGTGTGCAGTGTGTTTTGTAAAGCTGCAGAAGCAGAACAGGAAAGAGAGAAGAGAAGGTCATATCCTAAATATTGCGGATCTAATGCCACTGAGCAATAGTTATTCTACTTACAGGATCCCCAAATGTATATTCTGTATCATGTCTGAGAATTCAAGAGTCTGCACTCTGTAGTCCATGTATGTGTGTTTCAGTCAGCTTCTGTCAGCAGACAAGCTTCACTGGTACAATTTGGACATAATGTATCCGTTCCTTGTAATACTGCATGTGCAGACAAGCTTCACTGGTACAATTTGGACATAATGTAGCAGTTCCTTGTAATACTGCATGTGCAGGCAAGCTACACTGGTACAATTTGGACATAATGTATCATTTCCTTGTAATACTGCATGTACAGACAAGCTTCACTGGTACAATTTGGACATAATGTATCAGTTCCTTGTAATACTTCATGTGCACTTGATCATTCACATGTGGAAAAAGACAAATTCAGATACACACACACGCGCGCACACACACGCACGCACACACACAAACACACGCGCACAATCTGTCACTTCACAGCATAAGTACCGAAATTCCAAACTGCTGTTTTGACTTTCTTTTGTTTGAGATGCAATAAACTCATTAAAAGGGTCCAAAATATTATTTTTTTATTACAGTTACGGATACTGTTACCTGAAATAATTCAGGCACATATTTAACGTGAAGACCTGACGTATAAAGTATAAATTCCCTGTCAGTATCGTAATTGCATTATAATTGTTCGATTCTCAGCACAAACAAAAGTACAACTGATTCTCACTGGCAAACAAAGCGAAGCAACAGTTTTAGAAGGAGCAGGTAGAGTCGGATCATTTTACATTTTGACCGTAACTTCCAGCACTCTGTTCAGCCTTCATTATCTGACTATCTTTTCACCACAGAAACTGGATAGTGTTGGTCCTTGTGCAGAAGGATTAGAAATGCATATTTATGTACAATCAAATTAACGTACTAACTTTTTTTTTTACAGGGTAAGCTCAATGGGCATCTGTCTAAAGTCAGCGAAATGTAGCAATGTTTGTTTATTTTATTTATTTATTTCAGTTTGATTACCGGGGAAGTCCACTGGGCCAAGAAGTGCCCATTTTCAGTGGAGGCCCGGGGAGAAAAGCTCCAAGAACAGTATAGGTTACACAATGCGCAAATAAAGGTTACAAAGTAAAAATACATACAATATAGTTTGTAAAACAAGTAGGGTTAATACATTTGAGAGTTGCAGAGAACTTGATGGCAGATTTGTTTTTTGTTTTTTTTAATCAATATTTATATGCTTACAGTCACTTAGTCTGTTAGTTGTACATATTTTGAGAAATTAGAATAAGTATGAGAGTATAGTGGAGTAGGAGTAGAGGTGCTTAGTTGAGTCCCTATGGAATTTAAGTGGGGTTCAATTGTTCAGTTGACTTGTGCTAAGATTGCTTGCAAATGGAAACTGACGTGCAGGAATTCATGATGTCAAGTAGTAAACCAGAGTAATGCACTGACCTTGAGGACTTTTGGGGGGGTGGGGAGAATTGTGATGACAACACGATCTTATATTTGTAGTAGTTAACTTGTTTAAAAACCATGCAGTACAGAAGTCACTCCTCAATGGATCACCTTTACTGCTCGTGTTTCAAGTTGTCAGTCACCAGCACCAACATGTATTTACCCTCAAAAGTTCCATAGTTGAAAAGAACAGAGAAGGGTACCATACTAACTAGCGTATTACCAAAAATACACGTTTACTTTAAATTCAGTCAATTTCAGAGTGTGTATACATGCATATAAATACGTGCTGCTGTGAAAGTGTAACAAAAGGATATGAATGGAGTAACTGACTTTCACCAGAAGATAAGTTTGTCTAAACCCAAAGCAGCTCAAACTTAATTTTTACCACGTATTTCAAGTAAAATCACACACCGATCTAATAGTTACATTGAAGTAAAGAACAAATAGCAAGATAGGTAACTGCAAGCCTGGCTTTTGAAAAGTATAACTCGCTTCATTGTACGATATCTACCAGTACTCCTTTTGACTACAGTCCGATAGATTTGAGTTAAGGTGCTGTGAAAATTATGAAAATAGACTTACTCTTGTAGTTACATCAGTGAAGACTCGCTTGAAAACACGTAACGTATAGAACGATGATTCAAAAAATACTATACAAATGAGTAACTTAGCAGACACATACACACCCACGAAGACCAGCAAAGACCAGCAAGACACTCTGTAGAAGACTCAGGGTCTCAGTCTCATACTTTATAAATTTAACCATACTGCAAACCCAGGAAAATTAATACACAATTCAAAAAATAAGCAGGGATAACAAAATGGGACTAAAAAAACCCGCCCCACCACGGACTGCACTGCTACCCATAATAAAAATCTCAAGCTCACAAAATACAAACAACAAGCAATGAGTGTTTACTACAAAACTTATTCTAATAACACCAGAAATGGCTACCTGGTTAAAAAACAGTACACCAACAAATCTCCATTACCAAAGACGGTGAAAACCTAATGTTATGTTCTGATTGTCAGTAATCCAGTGACATATTGGCACTTAGTCACCACTGAATCAAACAGTACGTCAGATGAAAATGGTACGTATGAGGCAAGAAAATCAAATCATAAACATAGATCAACTTACATAATACTTAAGAGTAATAATTCTATGATTGGTTCTGTATCAAACTAATGGTATTGCAAACAAAAAGAACCCAACCTTTATTCTCCCAAAAATGGATACACGTCTGGAGGGGGGAGGTGTTATGCAAGTGGTGGTTCAGATTTCTCAAGATTGGCTGCCACCACTAGCTTCACAGAATACAGACAAAATCGGCTTGGTGTAAGCAGAGGAAAACACAGTGCATACTAAGCCGATTTTCTTCAAAAAATTAAATGTAAGGATATGATTAATCTGATGTGAAACCTAATTTGAGAAGTCAACTGACAAAGTTCAGTTACCTTTTCAACTTAGTTTTCACAAAATAAGGCTGAAATAGGACTGGAATGTAAGTTGCGCTTGTACAAGGCACTCGGGGGTAACAGCATGCAATTACTAGCATCGCATAGCGCGCTCGGATGTAAGCACAGAGGCGCTATAAGACTGTACTCTGGGTTAATAGGCTACTACTGCCAAAAATCCTACCCCTTCAGACAGGGATTCTAGGGCTTTAGACAGATGGGGTAAGAAGGTATGTATCTCTACAACTCTTACCATCAGCCTTGAAATTGCCAGTTTCACATGTTGAAGTACCAGCAGCATATTGTGGAACTAATTAAACAAAAAATGTTGTTGATTCCTGATTGTGCAGAAAATAAAGAATTACAAGAGTTAATGCATTCTGCAAACCAAGTTGGTAAACATACTTTGCAGTGTGGTTTTGATGCCTTAGAAGCATCTTGCAGGGCTGCTGTCACTGGGTCTGTTCTGAAAAGGCACGACTGGCTGAAGGAGCAAATTTTGCCAGACCATGTCAAAGCAAAATTAATAGATGCTCCATTAAATCAAGAATGTTTGTTTGGCACAAAAGCAGAAGTTCTTAAAAAGATGGAGGAAAAAGCTAAATCTATGCAAACTGTTAAATATTTCTTACAGGTACAGCCACCTAGATTCACTAGGCATTGGCCTTTGAAAAACTGGTCCTTTCCAGTCCTTCCCAGGCCTTCTCAGTCCAAACCCAGGGGCAACAGACCACAAAGATTACAGTCTCAGGGTATGCACAGATCTAAACAATGGAGTGCTCCCACCTCAAAAACAGGGAGTGGTAAGCCACCCTCTTATGGAAAATGTTCACAATGACTTCTGCTTCCCTGCCAGCCATGCCCAAGTATTTGCACCCCTAGGAAGAAAATTCGCCCTGCATGCAAAAAACTGGGAATACATTACCCAGAACTGTTGGGTCTTGCATTGTATCCCAGGGATGCAGATTCTACTTCAATTTACTGCCAGACCTTCCCCCAAACCAGTGGGCAGAGGCCCAAAAGCAAGTACTTTCAATTCTCAGTATCAGGGCTATTCAACCTGTTCCAACAGAGCAAAGGGGACAGGGTTTCTACTCCAGACTTGTTTCTGGTGCCCAGAAAAGAAAATTCCTGGTTCCCTATCCTGGATCTGTCAATTCTCAACTCCTTCCTGGTGGTACCAAAATTCAAAATGCTTACACTCCCAACAGCTGCTAGACTTAAAAGAAGCTTATCTGCACATCCCCGTAGAGGAATCTTGCAGGAAATAGCTACGTTTCAGTGCAGGCTCTATGCACTGTCTGTTCTCTGCACTGCCCTTTGGCTTATCTACTGCACCCAGGGTATTCTCAAAGTGCCTGGCTCCAGCCATTGCATACTGCAGGCAGAGAAGCATTCAAATTTACCCATACTTAGACGATTGTCTGATTCAGGTGGACATTCAAATTTACCCATACTTGGACGATTGCCTGATTCAGGTGGACATTCAAATTTACCCATACTTGGGACGATTGCCTGATTCAGGTGGACATTCAAATTTACCCATACTTGGATGATTGCCTGATTCAGGTGGACATTCAAATTTACCCATACTTGGATGATTGTCTGATTCAGGTGGACATTCAAATTTACCCATACCTGAGACGATTGTCTGATTCAGGTGGACATTCAAATTTACCCATACTTGGATGATTGTCTGATTCAGGTGGACATTCAAATTTACCCATACCTGAGACGATTGTCTGATTCAGGTGGACATTCAAATTTACCCATACTTGGATGATTGTCTGATTCAGGTGGACATTCAAATTTACCCATACTTGGATGATTGCCTGATTCAGGTGGACATTCAAATTTACCCATACTTGGATGATTGTCTGATTCAGGTGGACATTCAAATTTACCTATACCTGAGACGATTGTCTGATTCAGGTGGACATTCAAATTTACCCATACTTGGGACGATTGTCTGATTCAGGTGGACATTCAAATTTACCCATACTTGGGACGATTGTCTGATTCAGGTGGACATTCAAATTTACCCATACCTGAGACGATTGTGTGATTCAGGTGGACAGGCAAGAATTGCTACTTCCAGCACCTGACATTTGTAAAGAGACTCCTAACTTCTCTGGGGTATAACATAAACGAAAAGGAATCGCATCTGGTACCCAGCCAAGAAATTATATTCCTGGGAGCAAGCTTGAATACAACTTCCCAGATGGCATTCCTAACTCCAGAAAAGCAGGTTTATTTGACAAATTACTTCAAACTACTGGCCATCCAAACCCAGCTGTCTGCAAGAAAAATCCTGCAAGCCCTAGGATTCATTTATTTATTTTTGTTACATTTGTTGACCAGGATAGTCCGACTGGAATAGTGTCCATTTTCAGCAGAGGCCCGAGGAGAAAAGCTCCAAGACAAACAGCAACAATTAAAATAAAAATGAAGACACTTCACAGATTTGATATTTACAAAGACAAAATAGCAATTTCACCGGTAAGGGTTAACCCATGGATAAAGTCAGGAGAGAAAGAAGATTATAGCAGTAACTTGACTAATATTTTTTACATATGAGGTATGAGTTAGCCAGACTTGTTAGTGCCAAAGCCAGTTTAGAGCCAGATGTTGTTTGAGTCTGGTTTTAAATTGAGTTTGGGAGGAGAGCAGTGTAATTTCAGCTGGCAGTAGGTTCCAGACTTTGCCAACAGTGTTTGCAAAGAGGGAGTCACCAGCTACATTGCTAGTTTTGATAGTTTGAATTAGTTTCAGGATCGAAGTAGTCTTAAGTTGCTGTAGGGGGTAATAATATTTTTAAGGGCAGGTTTATTATCTGGATTTAGGAGGATTTTCGTGGCCACAACCAGAAGGTTAAATTGGATAAGACTGGGAAGTTCTAGCCACTCAAGTTGTTTAAGGTTGGTGCCGTGGTGTGTTCTAAAGGGCAGGCCAGTGGCAAACCTGGCAATGTGATTGTAACATGTTGACAGTCTGTTAAGTACAGACTTATTTAGATTAGAGAGAAGGGGGAATCATATAATAGGGTTGAGAGTAGGTGTGAGTGGGCAATGGCATTCTTAGCTGGAGGGGTTAAGAAGGCTTTTATTCTGTATATGACCCAAGTTTTTTGATTATCTTGATCACTTGTTTAACGTGTAGGTCAAATTTTAAGTTATCAATAATGACACCTGGTAGTTTTGTAGAAGGGTCAGGGAAGATAATTGTCCCATCTTTTGCTTTTATGGTGAAGGTAAAAGTTGTAGGCCTTTGTGTGGGTGAAAATAGCATTTTCGTTTTTTTGGAATTTAGTAACAGTCGACGTTCAGAGAGCCAGTTTTCTATAATAAAGGCGGACTGGCTAGCAAACCAAGTCTGCAGGAGATGTAGCTGAGCAAATCAGGGTGGAGTCGTCAGCGTATTGGATACAATTAACATTAGGGATGGCAGTATGTAGGTTGTTAATAAAGATGGAAAAGAGAAGGGGCCCAAGTATGGAGCCTTGTGGGACTCCAAGGGTGGTAGGTAATAGGATGGAGAGCTTGTTCTGCCAGAGAACAGCCTGCGGCCTCCCACTGAGGTAGGATTTAAACCATTGAAGGGCTTTAGAGTTAAGGCTATAAGTCTGCAGGGTGTGTATCAACAGTTGATGATCCACCATGTCAAATGCCTTGGAAAGATCCAAGAAGAGGGCCGAGGATATTTGATGATTGTTACGGTTGTTATTGATAGTATTGGTAAAGGCTAGTAGGGCGGAGGTCGTTCTGTGGTGTGGACAGAAGCCATGTTGGGTATCGGCTAGGAGAGGATTCTGGATTAGGTGGTGCACAAGTTTTTGTATACATTTTTCCATGATCTTTGCAAGTGGAGAAAGTATGCCTATTGGTCTAATTGGAGAATTCAGTGGAGGGACCTCCTTTATGTAGTGGGGATTACATAGGATGTTTTCCAAATGGTGGGAATTTTAGCCTCCGCTATGGTACGATTAATTTAGTATAGAAACTGGATAGACAATAGCATCAGCTGATTTTTGAAGGTATTCGTCAGTGCAGTGTGGTGTGTTTTAGTTTTTTGATTAAGTTGCAAATACATGAAGTGGACACTGGTTGAAAACTAAGAGAGTAAGTTTAAATGGGTGGCACTATCAGGGTTGGAAGAGCTAGGAGGTACTCTGCTGGCTAGAGCTTGAATTGTCTCAGTAAAGAAGTGGTTAAAACTGTTTGAGACATCCTCAGGGGATTTGTCATTAGTAGCAGCTGGGATAGAGGTAGATGTTTTACTGGGGTGAAGCAGATTATTCAGACCAGCCCAGAATTTCTGAGGGTTGTTCTGGTTGGCTGTCTGCAGATTACAGTAGTACTGTTTTTTGTCATTTAAGATGGATCTTTTAGGTTCATTCCTAGCTTGTCAGTATTTAACATGATCATGGGGGAGTTTAGTGGATCGCCATCTGGCCCAGAGTTTTTCTGTTTATTTTTAGTAGAGACATTTTAGAAAGCCAAGGTGCAGTTTTAGCTTTAGTTCTCTTAAAGCGGGCAAGGTGCATGCCAGCCAAGGATTTCAAGAAATTTGTTGTTAAAATATGCAACTGCATCCTCCAGAGGGAGGTGTATTAGCATTGACCAATTGCAGGAGTTAAGTTCCTGCTGAAATTTGGCAGGGTCAGTCATTTTTGTTTCTGACTTTTCTGAATAATGATATTTGTGGATTAATGGCTTTTTGTTTAACTATATAAGTGAGAAGATGGTCACTTAGGTCAACGGGGAGGGTACAAGCAGTGTACAGTTGGAGATTACTATTTATGAGTACCCAGTCGAGTATACTATCTTTTTGATTAGGTTTACCCAGTCTGGTAGGGGTAGTTATGATTTGTGAGAATGCATGCAGGTTAATGTGGGTAGTAGCTGACACTAAGAAGTAGGTGTCAGTCTGTTAGTCTCCAAACAGCAGGGTTTCTAGGGGGTAGTAACATGAAAGCCAGTGTAGGGTGTCAAGTGTGGTTATATTATTACCTGGGGGGGATATACATACAGATGATGTTTATGCATTTACTTTTGTTAAGTTGCAGTCTGGTGGCAAGAAATTCTGAATTATTAATCTGAGGTGGTTGATTAACATTTATGATTACGTTCAATTCAGATTTATAGAGTATTGCTAACCCCCCCTTCCTGGAAGCTTGATCCAGCCTATGTATGTTATACCCAGGTGGTAACACTTCATTATCAGAAGTGTTGGCTTTTAACCAGGTCTCAGATAAACAGAGAATCTCAAGGGAGTGGACAGCCAATAGTGCATGCAGTTCATGTATTTTGTTATTAATATTGAGATGACTGGCCAGGAGAGACATAGCTAGTCTACTGTTTAAAGTTGTATGGTTGAGGTTGCAGGTAATAGGGGTATTACTATTAGATGTGGAAGGGCCTGGGTTGGGGTGGATGTCCCCACAGAGAATAAGGCTGGGACTAGATTTACTGATGAGCTTCAGGAGTTTGAGTTTGTAGTATTGCTTAGATCTAGAGCTAATATGCCAAGGATTAGTACGCTGGAAAAGAGAACAAGTTGTGTTCGACCCTATGTTACTAGCATGACTCTAGGAGGAATGTTGTATAGTTGGAGTTACAGTATGGCCTTTTGGGTACTGATAACCAGTAAGTAATTGTTTTTTGTAGAAGGTAAGTGCATAAGTGACCAGCAGAATAGGTAGTAAGGAACAGTATAACATTGTGAGAGAAGGTGTATGTTTTTTAGGATCTAAGATTTACAAGACAGAATATCAGAAATCAGAAGGCAAGTATAGAGGTAGTAGAGTAAGGTGGAGAGAGTATAATTAGGAGAGGAGCTGATAGGAGGATTGGAGCAGGGTGGGTGAAGAAAATTGGTGCTCCGGATAGGATATTGTAATAGGGGTGTAGTTGTGTACCTATAAATGTAGAGGTACTAGGGGCGGGTGGGGGAGTGGAGCAAGCCCGAGCGCAGCGGGGCTAACACCGTCTACAGGGATATATACTTAGGGATATGCTTAGGTTTTGGTAGCTATGGGAAACAGTGTTACTGAAATGATGTTGTTTAGACAGAGGTTTTTTTGCTGTATTTTTACCCCTTTTTTACACTAATATGCTTTACACTCTTGCAGGGTAAATGTTCTCTACAGGTTGTTGGTCAGATTGTAATTTTCAAGGTTATATGTGAGAGGGGTAGGGTAGAAAGTACAGATGTTAAGTTGTCAATCTCGCCTTCATTCTTGCTGGATGGGTTCGGAGCCGATCCTCGGCTCCGACTCGGCACTTGCTTAGCTTGAGAACTCCTTTTACCAGCTCGAGGCAACCCTATATCCCATGATGCAAGGCGGAACTACCTCAGATCTTGTTTGCCGCTTTGCGAAGAGGTCTCCTTTTTTGCCAGCTGAGGTAAGTTTGAGTTTTTCAAACAGCTTAGTCAGGGTTTATCTTCCCCTTTTCCTTTTTTGGGGTGTGTTTGTGAGTATTTTTGTTACTCTTTTCTTAGGCTATGTCTAAGGAGGTAAAGGTCTCGGGCTTCAAGAAGTGTGACTCGTGCTGTCAGAAAATGTCTCTGACAGACGGTCACACTTCTTGTGTTTACTGCCTGGGGCCTTTACACCTGCAGGACTCCTGTGCTTTGTGTCACTCTTTTAGCCAGCGAGTCCTGCAGGAAAGGAGGAATAAATGAATCCTCCGTGGCTTACTAAAGCCGGAAGGTTCACCCACTAAACCTGGGTCCAGTAAGCCTTCCAAGCCATCTAAGGGTCAGGCTACAGCTTCCAAGCCTTCCCCGGTGGCTCCGACTCCTTCGGAGTCGAGATCGGCTCCGGCCGGAGCCGATCTTTCTTCTTCTCATCTAGGGTCAGTTCCGATCGGTTCCGACACCCAATCTGCTGTTGCCTTGTCGGCTCCGGCTGGAGCCAACACAGTATCCAGTATCGGAGCCGAGAAGCCTTCGGCTCCATCTGGAACCCATAGGACGTCGGCTCCGATGACTTCATCCAAGAAGAGATCTCGGTCCCTGTCTTTGGAATCTATCCACTCGGCTCCGGGGTCTCCTCTTTTGTCGGAGCGGAGTCATCGGAGCCGATCTTCGAGATCTTCCAGGCTGTCTGACCACGATTTAGAGAGGGTGGTAAGCAGGCTGTTAGTCGCAGGCACTGGCCCAAATGCTCCATAGCCCGTCTCAGCAGACTTCGGCTATTGCTTCATCCCTTGAACTTCCTCCTCGGACTCCCCACCAGAGTTCGGAGCCGGAGCTTCTCGGGACAGCGACTGTGTCGGCGCCGGAACCGATACATCCTTTTTCGGCTCGGTCGTCTTCGGCTCCGATCTCCTCCTTGAGACCTTCCTTGGAGGGATCCGGTCGTCGAGTTTCCCTTGTCGGCTCCGAGGGGGCTAGTGGCATCGGACCCTTGTCTGACCCCGCTCTCCCTCTCGGGGCTTCGGTAAGCGCGGCACCGACATCGGCCTCGGAGCCTTCTCTCTCAGTGGAGCCGGGAATTCCTATTTCCTCGGAACAGGAATATTCCAGTCTCCCGGGGACGGGAGCCTTTGAGGTGATGAGGAGTGTCCTGGCACCTGAGCCAGGTCAACGGTCCATCCCTCTAGCTCCTCCCTCTTCGGTGCCTGTAGACGCCTCTTGCCAGCCTCTTGCTCTCAGGCCCAGGGATCCATCGCCCCAGGTTTCCCCATTGGGAATATCTTCCTCTTCCGAGGTTTCTCCTGATTCTACAGGGGAACCCCCTCGGAAGAGGACGTGTAAGAGGAAACACACAGACTCCCCTGTGTCTACTACATCTGATACCGACTTAGATGAGTCGGAGGGTTCCCCACGATCCCCCTCTGAGGATGTCTCCTTTTCAGACATCCTTGAGCTAGTGGCATCGGACCCTTGTCTGACCCCGCTCTCCCTCTCGGGGCTTCGGTAAGCTCGGCACCGACATCGGCCTCGGAGCCTTCTCTCTCAGTGGAGCCGGGAATTCCTATTTCCTCGGAACAGGAATATTCCAGTCTCCCGGGGAGGGGAGCCTTTGAGGTGATGAGGAGTGTCCTGGCACCTGAGCCAGGTCAACGGTCCATCCCTCTAGCTCCTCCCTCTTCGGTGCCTGTAGACGCCTCTTGCCAGCCTCTTGCTCTCAGGCCCAGGGATCCATCGCCCCAGGTTTCCCCATTGGGAATATCTTCCTCTTCCGAGGTTTCTCCTGATTCTACAGGGGAACCCCCTCGGAAGAGGACGTGTAAGAGGAAACACACAGACTCCCCTGTGTCTACTACATCTGATACCGACTTAGATGAGTCGGAGGGTTCCCCACGATCCCCCTCTGAGGATGTCTCCTTTTCAGACATCCTTGAGCTCCTCAAACAGAGGGGGAATTGGCCCTCCATTGACCCCTCCGAGGATGAGTCGGTATACCTGGAGGCTTTTGGATCCCGACCCTCCACCTCCTGGGTGTCTCTGCCTTTCGACCCACTTATGCAGGTAGTGGCTCGGAAGGCGTGGGCAGCTCCAGATTCTGTGGAACCTGTCCCCAGGAGACCATCCAAATTTATTACGGCCCCTACGGACAAGCAGTTTCTTTCCAAGGGCGTCTCTGTGGATGCTATGGTGGTGGCGGCGGCCACTAAGAAGGAACTTGCGGATCCTTCAGTACCTGTCCATCCTCCTAACAAAGATTCTAGGACCATGGACAGGTATGGAAAGCGGATGTTTTCTTCAGCGACCTTTGCTATGCGTTCGCTGAACTACCTTTGTCACTTCACCAGGCTTCAAAGAGATATTCTCAAGGAACTAGGTGAAGTGGTCCAGGATCCTTCTGCTGCTGGGGCTCAAGAAAAGATTGCCTCACAGCTAGCAGTCCTGAATTCCTTATCCAACTCCTCCATGCGGCTCATATCCTATGCAGCCGATGGAGCAAGCAGGGCCGCAGGCACAGGAGTGGCTCTTAGACATCAAGCCTGGATGCGGCTTTGTTATTTTGCGGACCCCTTTAAGGCGTCCTTCACCAATACCCCCTTTGACGGTTCGGCTTTGTTCGGACCTCAGGTGAAGGAAACCTTGACCAGGTGTGAGCAGGACGGTAAAACTCTTTCTGCCGTTGGAGTCCATTTTTCCACCCCTTCTAGACCCTATCCCAAGGGTCAGAAGGGAGGGAAGATGTGGTTCCGCAAAGCCCAAGGAGCTACACCGGACACACGTGGTCAGTTTACCCCCAGAGGCAGAGGGGATAACAATAATAGACGCTGCCCTAGAGGCAGGGGGGGTCCTCAGAACCAGGGCAACAGGGAGTCTCTTCCTGAGAAGTCCTTTCAGCACCCCTGAGGTGTTGCCTGACTGTCCACCCTTGGAGGCAGTCGGGGGAAGGATTTCACTGTACCCAGTAGCCTGGCATTCCCTTTCACAAGATATGTGGGTACAGTCGATCATATCCGAGGGTTACAAAATCCCTTCGAAGGTATCCCAGACCTCAACAATCCCTTCCAGACATCTCACCCGGTCAAAGGGATTTGGCAGAACAGGAGGTTTCAAAGCTCCTAGAAAAAAGAGCCGTCCAGACTGTTCCGGCAGACCAAGTAGGATCCGGCATCTACTCTAGATTCTTTTTGGTCCCTAAAAGGATGGGAGATTGGAGACCAATATTAGACCTGAGCAGTCTAAACAGATTTGTCAAGAAGGCAAGATTCCGGATGGTCACGCTTCAGTCCATTCTGCCCTTTCTGGGCAAGGGCAACTGGATGTGCTCTATAGACCTTCAGGACGCGTACTATCACATAAAGATTCACAGGCGCTCCAGAAGGTTTCTCCGCTTTCGGCTAGGGACCAGTCATTACCAATTCAGAGCCCTGCCCTTTGGCCTCACTTCAGCCCCCAGAGTGTTTACCAAATGCATGGCAGTGGTCACAGCTCATCTGAGACGTCAAGGATTCCAGGTGTTTCCTTATTTAGACGACTGGCTCCTCTCCGCCACCACCAGGTGTCAGCTTCTTCAGACCAGAGACTACACTCTGCAGCTTTGCAGGAGTTTGGGAATTTCAGTGAATTTGAAAAATCTTCTCTGCCTTGCCAATCTATCACCTTTATAGGCAGAATTAAACACCGTCAAAATGTTAGCCAGACTAACAGATCAAAGAATTCTGGACATCCAAAAATACGTTCGGATTCTATTGCAGAGCAGCAAAGTCAAAGCCATATTGATACTAAAGGTTCTAGGTCTTATGGCTGCGGCCATTGTTCTTCTACCACTGGCTCGCTTCCACATGCGTCTTCTGCAGTGGATGTTATTCACTCAGTGGTCGTTCCACAGTCTTCCGATGAGGCACGAAATCTTAGTCACACAATCATGCAGAACTCATCTAAACTGGTGGATATCTTCCCCTCTTCTTCATCAGGGCCGACCTTTTGTTCCCCCTCCTCCAGTTGCCACAGTTACTACGGATGCCTCTCTGATCGGGTGGGGGGGGCATTATCAGGGCAGGATGGTCCACGGGACGTGGCAACCCATAGAATACCATCTGCACATAAATGTCCTGGAGATGAGAGCGGTGCTTTTAACGTTGCAAGCCCTCAACGACTTTCTTCCCGCGGGGACTATTGCAGTACAAACGGACAACATGTCCGTGGTCTGGTACATCAACAAGCAGGGCGGGACCAGGTCCTATCCGTTGTCGAGAAGCTCTCAGACTTTGGCAATGGGCAATCTCCTCTCATCGGTTTCTGATAGCAACGCACATCCCCGGCAGGTCCAACCTCTTGGCGGACAGGCTGAGCAGATCCATTCTCATGCCTCACGAGTGGTCTCTCAATCAATCTGTAGTGGACCAGATTTTTCTGAAGTGGGGCACACCTTGTTGCGATCTTTTTGCTACACCCCAAAACAACAAGTGCCCCGATTTCTTCACTCTTTCCCCTACCAGGCCAACCCCTGAGAGACTCTCTAACCCAGGATTGGCCCCGGGGACTTCTGTACGCTTTTCCTCCTTTTCCGATTCCACAAGTCATTCAGAAAGCCACCGTTTTGAGGGCCAAGTTGATTCTCATTGCCCCTTACTGGCCTCGACAAATTTGGTTTCCGTCTCTGCATAGTCACCTCCTGGTGCAGCCCTGGCATCTGGACCCAGTTCCGGATCTCTTGATCCACCAGTCGGGTCAACAGCACCGGGCCATTCATTCTCTCAACCTCACTGCTTGGTTGCTCCACTTCCTTCCCTAGCCAGGCTTCCTATGATCTCTGATCCGGTCAGAGATATCTTAGTGGCTTCTTTAAAGTTGTCCACCAGAACCGTTTATGCTAGCAAGTGGCGACGTTTTTCCATTTGGGCAAATTCCAGAAATATTGATCCCTTTACTGCTCCTGTGCATTCTGTTTTAGATTTCCTGGCTGAAGTTTTTCAGTCAGGATCTTCTTCATCTACAGTAAAAGTTCAACTGGCTGCTATTTCCAAGTATCATGTTGGCTTGCAAGATCATAACATTATGTCTCATAGACTATGCAAGGCCTTTCTGAGAGGAGTGTTTCTCCTAAAGCCGCCAATAAACATCCTCCTCCACAATGGGATCTAAATTTAATGCTGGCATCCTTAATGTTACCACCCTTCGAACCGTCTGCCTCATGTTCATTGAAATTATTGACCTGGAAAACTATATTTTTACTGGCTGTCACTTCAGCAAGAAGGGTTTCCGAGATTCAAGCTCTCTGCATCCGTTCCCCTTACTTGATTTTTCACAAGGACAGGGTATCCTTAAGAACGAACCCGTCCTTTCTCCCCAAAGTTGTTTCTCAAACCAATATTAATCAATCCATCGATCTACCAGTCTTTTTCCCAAATTATTCTGACAGAGCTGAACAAAAGCTACAGTTTTGGATGTCCATCGTCAGCTCAGGTACTATTTGCATAGAACGAAACAATTCAGGAAATCGGACCAATTATTTGTCTCCTATGCAGAAAACAGGAAAGGTCTCCCAGTGTCTAAAGTGACCTTATCCAGATGGTTGTCTTCCACCATTTCTTATGTGTATTCACTCAGAGGCAAGCAACTACCTTCTAAACCAAAGCACACTCAACCAGGAGTCTATCCACTTCTGCAGCCTTTCAGGATAGACTACCCATTGATACCATTTGTGCAGCAGCTACTTGGGCCACTCCTCATACCTTTGTCTCTCATTACAAGTTAGATTTGGCCTCCAGAGACAGGGCCAGTTTTGGTTCCACAGTTCTCAAGAGTCTGTTCCATTGAGCCACCCGGGATACAGGTGCTAGGGACGCGGTCCCATCCAGCAAGAATGAAGGCGAGATTGACAACTTAACATTTAGAAGTTATGTACCTACCATAACGTTCCATGTTAGTTGTCTTCTCTCGCCTTCTTTCTTGCGTCCCTCCCTCCTTCCCCCTGGCCTGGACAGATCTTGAAGAGTTCCTCTTATCAGGTTGTTTCCTCCTGAGCCTTCATTAGAGGACTCCTTTATTATGAACTTGGGCTTCCTAATATATGTTAGGTTAGTCCTTAGGGTAGGTTAGCTACCAAACGAGATCTGAGGTAGTTCCGCCTTGCATCATGGGATATAGGGTTGCCTCGAGCTGGTAAAAGGAGTTCTCAAGCTAAGCAAGTGCCGAGTCGGAACCGAGGATCGGCTCCGAACCCATCCAGCAAGAAAGAAGGCGAGAGAAGACAACTAACATGGAACGTTATGGTAGGTACATAACTTCTAATTTTGTACCTACCATAAATGTAGATGTTCGAGTGTATACACTGCTGCAGTCGGCCTGAGTTCCAAAGTCTTGGTCCGGTGTCTGTTGCTGTCATCTCCTCCCTGACGTCAGTGCGACAGGGGTATATAAGATGCAGCCAACGCCATTTTCTTCAGTTTTTCTTGCCCCAGATGTCAGGTGCCCCTAAAAAGGTAGGCTATTTCAATTGCTAATAAAACATACATAAGTAAAGCAATCAACAACTTTCAGATACCAGCAAATGCTCCCTGTAGGTAGTAGAGGGTAGAAGTCATAGGTACGTACCAGCAAGTAAGAGGGGATGGAAGGAGGGTAACCGGGACTGCAGCAGTGTATACACTCGAACATCTACATTTATGGTAGGTACAAAACTGTACTAGGTTCATCGTGTTACACTGCTGCAGTCATTACACTTGGGTAGAATCCCAAAGCTGAGGTAGGGTGGCTGGCACTATAAGGCAATAGGGGTGGCTATAAGGCCCTGCAGCACTGCAGAGGTGAAGCCAGCTCTGGATTTAGAGTATAGAGGCAGATGGTAGTGCTTGTTGAAGGTATGTACAGAACTCCAAGTTGCTGCTTCCAAAATGTCTTTGGTTGGTACTCCTCTGAGGTAGGCAGTTGAAGTGGCTGTTGCCCTAGTGGAGTGAGACCTAAAGCTGTTAGGTACAGGTTTTCCATGGTGTGTATAGCAGAAACGTATACAGTGTCCTATCAATTTTGAAATGGTCTGTTTTGAAATGGCTTTTCCCTGTGCTCCTGCAGCATATGCTACCAATAATTGCTCAGATTTTCTGAAAGCTTTGGTTTTGTCCAAGTAGAAGTGTAACTGCCTGTGTATGTCCAAAGAATGCAGTAGTCTCTCCCCTTTATTCTGTGATTTTGGATAAAAAGTTGGCAAATGGATAGTTTGAGAGCCACACTTGATACCACCTTTGGCATAAAAGTAGGGTTAGTTCTTAGACTCCCTGTCTTGGTGAAAAATGATAAACGGTTCCACTGCCATTAGTGCCTGTAACTCAAACTCTTCATGCTGATGTTATTGCCAGGAGTAGAGCAGTTTTCCAAGAGAGATATTTTAAATCTGCTGTGTTGGCTGGCTCGGAAGGAGGTAAAGTTAATTTTTCCAACACTAAGTTGAGGTCCCAAGTTGGCGTAGGTGCTCTACGGGGTGGTCTTATGTTTTTAGCTGCTCTGAGGTACTGTTTTAGCAAAGCATTAGAGAAAATTGGTGGATCCATGTTGTGGGCGGCCACGGTGGTGCAGTGGATGTCCTTCAAGAATGCAACTGCAGTCATAACATGTGGGTTGTCCTGCCTCAGGCAGCCCTCGGTCGGCCGAATTCCAAAGTCTGGGTCCAACGTCGGCTGATGTCGCATTTCTCTCCGACGTCAGAGCGGCTGGAGTACATAAGCATCAGCCGACGCCATTTTCTTCAGTCTTTCTTGCCGCGCGGTGACCGAAGCAGAAGCAGTTGGCAAGTGCGGGTCGGTCAGCTCCTGTATTCTTCGATACCGAAGTCATCAAAAAATCTAAGTACCCCGTTGGGGACCTTTTCTTGCCTCAGCTGATGTCAGAAATTACTGAAAAAGTTAACAATTGTCTTTCTTGTGGTAAACAAATACCTCATAAGGATTTCCACTCTTACTGTCTTCCTTGCCTGGGCCCAGACCACGACGTCTCAGCCTGTGTAGCCTGTGCTCGCTTCAACAAGCGCACTCAGGTGCCGGGCGGAGTTCGCTGAAGATTTTTTCGCCGATAAATTTGCTTACACCATGCCGTCGGATCTTCCGACATCACAAACTCCCAAAAAGTGAAAAGACCGGGACCTACATCCTCGGCCCGCGTCTACCACCGACTCCACGCCAAAACCTAGCGCGAGTGCTCCGGTTCCCTCTGAGACGGTCTCTCCACCGCTCTGAACCGAAGACACCGCATTACCAACTACTTCGATTCCGGACATCACTCCGCCAGTTATCGATTTTCCTCCGGATACCGAAACCGAGGAAATGCCCGAGACCATTGCTGTAGACAAGGTCACTCCTGCACGTGGAGCTGCCAGGCCTCCTATGGCCATGTCTATTAAGGCCTACACTAGGGCTAAGGCAGCCAGCAAAACAAAGCATATTACTTCTAAATCCTTACCTCAGCCTACTCCAGAGACACAAATTATGTCCATGGCTGCTGATTTAAATTCCATGATTAGAGGTTCACAGGCCCATCCTGAGAGAGGATCCCAGCCTCCTTCTGATAAAAGGCCCCGGGTTGAACCCTCTGAACCTATTCCTTCAGATGAAGATTCTGAGGGCTCTGTCCACTCTGATAGCCAGGAAGAGCTCTTCCAGACCTGTGAGGACTCAGATGCAGAAGATTCCATCCCCTCGGCCTCCCCTCCTGAGGATATTTCTTTTGGGGAAGTTCTGCACACCATGAGGGAACATTTCAAGTGGCAAGGTCAGGAATATTCTGATTCTAGGAAACGCCTGAGGACTTTCCTTAAGAAGCCCCAGCACAGGCCCTTAGCTATTCCTCCTGTACTTGATGTTCTGGATGATTTATATTCTGACTCTAGTGCTACCCCTGATTTTCTTCCTCCTGCTCCAGCCAAGCCAGACAGGTATTACAGGGTCCCAGAAACTCATTCCCGTTTATTCAGGGCCCATACTGCTGATTTGGAAACTATTTCACAGGGGCCTAAAGGAGTTTCAGCCTCCACCTCTAAGAATCCATTGCCCTCCAACAGGGAAGCTAGGTCATTAGAGAGATGGGGCAAAAAGGTTTACACATCCACTACCTTACCTATGAGAGCTTTAAATTGCCTTTTTCATATGTTACAATATCAGGATTACCTTTTAGAAGATTTACAAAAAACATTAGCCACTCCTGATCCTTTAGACAGGAACACTTTGCAGGAAGCTGTACATAACAATCAGCAAGTAAGCAATCACTTCCTGCAGTGTGGATATGATGCACTGGAAGCTTCATGTAGGGCAGCTATGACAGGGGCAGTCATTCGTAGACATGCTTGGTTAAAAGATCAACCTCTACCAGATCATGTAAAAGCAAAACTTCTGGATGCACCTTTGGAAAAGAACAAGCTTTTTGGTGCGAATGCTAAGGATGTGTTAAAGACCATCGAAGAAAAAGCAAAATCAGTTCAGACGGTGAAAGATTTCCTCCAGGTTCAACCCCCCCAGATTCAGTAGGAATTGCTGCAGTCCTTACATATGGGTAGTCCGCTGTCCTCGGTCGGCCCGAATATCAAAGTATTAGGCTGACGTCAGTCAAGGCGCTTAAGACTGACATCAGGACGTCGGGGTACAAATGCGCATGACCGACGTCATATCCTCAGTCTTTTTTGCCCCATGGTCCGATGCAGAAGCAGCGTTGCAAGTGCCGTTCGGCGTTCTGGAATTTTTCGAATTCGGAGTTTCAGACCGAGTCAAAGTTGGCTAAGTACCCCGTTGGGGAATATTTTAGTTTTTTCTTGCCTCAGTGGTTTACCGGATGTCAGAAAAAGTGAATAACTGTATTTCTTGTGGGAAGCAGATACCGCATAGGGATTATCATTCTTTGTGTATTCCTTATTTGGGGCCTGAGCACGACGTTGTTGGGTGTCGCTTTTGTGCTAGGTTCAATAAGCGCACTATTAAGCGAAGGTTAGATTGTGCTAGGCTGGTCTTCGGGAAGCGGTGCAATTATAATATACCGTCGGATTCTCCGGCGCCCGCTTCTTCAAAGAAGCGCAAAGACAAAGCAGCTAAACCCAGGCAAGAAGAGTCGTCCGTACCGGACGCCGGTTCTTTAGAGGCGTCAGTGGAACCGGTGGTTCCGACGGAGGCTTCTCTGGAGTCCCAGGGGGAGACTTTGATATTGCAAGATGTGGCCTCTCGGGAGGCAGCCCAGGCTGAAGGGGCTTCTCAGGTTACTGTACTCCCCTCCCTTCCTAGGGTGGTTAGGCCCTCTCCTTCTGTTTCCAAGGCTTCTCCCAGAGGCAGGCCAGGTTTAGCTTCTGTTGGTGTCACTCCTAGTTCAGCAGGGTCTGTGCCCAAGAAGCACATGCTTAAAATGGCAGAAGATTTAATAACTTTGATTAGAGGTTCTTCACCCCCTCCTGATAAGAGGCCTAGGGTGGAGCCAGAGTTGGGGAGTTTTGAGCAGGCTTCGGATGTTTCAGAGTCTTCGGCTGAAGACTTGCAGGAGTACTCTCCTTATTCTGATTCTGATGCAGATGATTCGACTCCTTCTGCTTCTCCTCCAGAGGATTTCTCTTTTTCAGAGACTCTTCATTCCATGAGGGAACATTTTAAGTGGGAAGGTCAGGACTTCTCTGATTCCAGGAAAAGGCTTAGGGAATTTTTGCTTTTGCCCCAGCATAGGCCCTTGGCTATACCACCTGTTCTGGATGTTGTGGAAGATGTCTTTGCAGAGGCTTCACTTAATCCTGATTCTTTGCCTCCTGCTCCTGTTAAACCGGATAGGTATTACAGGGTGCCTGAGGCTCATAAATATCTTTATAAGAGTCCTAGGGCGGATCCAGAAACTGTTAGTCAGGGACCTAAGGGTGTCAAGGCCTCTGTTGTAAAAAATCCGGTTCCTCCAGATAAAGAGGCCAGAGCTTTGGATAGATGGGGAAAGAAAGTCTATACTTCTTCCACCTTAGCTATGAGGGCTTTGAATTGCCAGTTTCACATGTTGAAATATCAAAACTATCTTCTTTCTCAATTAAAGTCTAAGGTAGATGCTCTGGCGGAAGGCATTGAGTGTAAAGAATTGCAAGATTTGGTGCATGTCTCTGAACAAGTGGGTAAGCATTCTTTACAATGTGGTTTTGATGCTGTACAGGCCTCGTCTAGGGTGGCTGCCACTGGTTCAGTTCTTCGCAGGCACGCCTGGCTGAGAGATCAGAATTTATCTGACCATGTTAAGACAAGGATTTTGGATGCTCCTTTACAGTCTGATGTGTTGTTTGGTTCACCTGTGGAGTCAGTCTTGAAGAAAATGGAAGACAAGGCTAAGTCTATGCAGGCTGTTAAAGATTTTTTGCAAGTTCAGCCTCCGAAGTTTAGTAGGAATTGGCCTGCTAAGGGGTGGACGTATCCTTCTTACGATTCTCAGTCTAGGGGTAGATCTAGACGTGGTAGGGGTAGAGCTCAGAGTTCCTTCAGACCTAGAACAGGGAGTTCACCTGCACAATCTTCGGGTGAGGGCAGGGGCCAGTCCTTTCGTAAACAGGCCCAATGACCTACCTTTTCAGCTGCCAGATCCTTCTTGCCTGGCAGCACCTTTGGGAGGAAGGTTGGCACTCTTCAAGGAAAATTGGGAGTTTGATTACCCAAGACAGATGGGTATTGGATATCATACACCAAGGTTACAAGTTTTATTTCCATACCTTGCCTCCTTTCAAAGGCATGCCGGACGTTCCTCCTCAGCAAAGACTAGAGGCTCACAAACAAATTTCTCTGCTACTTCAAATAGGGGCCATACAACCGGTCCCTCTTCCAGAAGTGGGCCTAGGATTTTATTCTCGCCTGTTCCTAGTACCAAAGAAGGGGAACACGTGGAGACCAATTTTGGATTTATCTATCCTCAACACATATCTGGACATTCCCAAGTTCAAGATGTTGACGTTACAACAGCTTTTACCTCTGTTGGGCAAAGATCACTGGATGGTGACTCTGGATCTCAAGGAGGCTTACCTTCATGTTCCTATCAGGCTCAGTTGCAGGAAGTATCTGCGTTGGCTGGGATTTCTCATTATCAGTTCTCTGCATTGCCCTTTGGCTTATCTACTGCGCCCAGAGTGTTCACGAAGGTTCTGGCTCCAGTGATAGCTTTCTTCAGGCTAAGAGGAATACAGATCTATCCTTATTTGGACGATTGCCTGATTCTGGCCCAAGAAAAGGACGAACTTCTTCATCATTTACAGTATGTGATAGCAGTGCTAAGATGCCTGGGGTATTCTGTGAACGAAATAAAGTCCAGTCTAGTACCCTCTCAGGACATGTGCTTTCTGGGTGTGAGACTGAATACAGCATCCCAGATGGCCTTTTTGACCCCGGACAAACAAAAGAATCTTTCTCTGTACTTCCATCAATTGTCTCATCAGTCCAGGCTGACTGCAAGGACAGTCCTTCAAGCCTTGGGGTTCATGGCATCTTGTATTCTGGTGCTTCCCAATGCCAAACTGCATATGAGGAAGCTACAATGGTATCTCAAAAATGTTTGGAGACAGCACTGCCAAGATATGGACACTGTCATTCAGATAATACCTTGCATTCAAAAGGAATTTTTGTGGTGGGCTCAGGAATGTCACCTAAACAAGGGACTCTGTGACCCGGCCAGAGGCGAGTCAGATTCTAACGACAGATGCCTCAGACAAAGCTTGGGGAGCTCATCTAAATGGAAAGTGGGTACAAGACACGTGGCCTGCCAGACTTCAACATCTACATATCAACTTGAAGGAGATGTTAGCAGTCCAATTTGCATTAGTAGCTTTCAAGGATTTACTTCTTCCAGGGCAGGTGTTGGTTCTAACAGACAACACAACTGTCATGTGGTACATCAACAAGCAAGGGGAACGATTCTTATCCTCTATGCAGACAAGCAATGATTTTGTGGGAGACTGCTCTCAGTTTACAGCTAAATCTTCAGGCAAGGTTTCTGCCGGGAGCACAGAACTCCTTAGCAGATGTGTTGAGCAGACAAATTATGGATCCCCACGAGTGGAAATTGGATCCTCATGTATTTCAGAAATTGACAGTGTTATGGGGAACTCCAGACATAGATCTGTTCGCTTCTCCACTAAACTGCCAGCTGCCAAAGTTTTGCACAAAAAGGTTTCATCCCACAGCTTGGAAAGTGGATGCTCTCTCATTCAATTGGAGCAATCTTCATGTGTATGCCTTTCCACCTCTGCCTCTCCTCCCAAAGGTACTCCTGAAGGTCAGACAGGACAAGCCAAAGATGATTTTAATAGCTCCAGATTGGCCTCGACAGCACTGGTACCCATTACTGAGAAGTCTGATACGGGAGCCTCCTTGGCCTTTGCCTTCGATTCCACACCTGCTGTCTCAGGAAAACAGTCATTTACTCAATGTCAAACTTCACTCTCTACATCTAACAGCCTGGCATATTCTGTTTTAAACCCTGGAGGGTCTCAGCTTCCACAGCAAGTTTTGAATGTTATTTTGGAGGCCAGAAGGCCTAGTACAAGGAAAGTGTACGCAGATAAATGGAGGAGATTTTTATTTTGGAGTACAGCAAAGGAATTTGATGTTTCTAAGCCTAATTTAAGTGTGGCTCTTCAATATCTTACTGAGTTACTGGACAAGGGTTTGTCCTTCTCCTCTGTTAAGGTTCATGCTGCAGCAATTTCTGCTCACTATGACTGTGACCCACCATTGTTTTCTCATCCTTTGTTTAAGCAATTCCTTAGAGGGGCAAAGAATATAAGACCCCACGTAGAGCTCCTACTCCTGCTTGGGATCTCAATTTTGTGTTGGAGAAACTCACTCTACAACCTTTTGAGCCTGCAGCTACTGCCGAGTTGAAATATTTATCATGGAAGACTGCTTTTTTGTTGGCCATTACCTCTGCGAGAAGGGTTTCTGAATTACAGGCCCTTATGGTGGTTGAGCCTTTCTTAATTTTCCATAAGGATAGGGTATCTTTGCACTAATCCTTCCTTTATGCCTAAAGTGGTTTCTAGTGTGGCTTTAAACCAAACTATTCATTTGCCTACTTTTTATGCAAACCCCAAAATAAAGGGGAAAAGATTTTGCACACTTTGGATATACACAGGCAGTTGCGATATTATTTGAGCAGAACTAAAGGGTTCAGACAGTCTCAGCAGTTATTTGTTTCATTTGCTTTGGGTTCTCAGGGCAAGCCTGTTTCTAAACAAACTATTTCTAAGTGGATTGGGTTTTGTATTGCTTTCTGTTATTCCCATCATGGTAAGGAGATTCCAGCTGGGATTAGGCCTCATTCCACTAGGGCTACTGCCACTTCTACAGCTTTTTTAAGGGGGGTGGCGACTAAAGATATTTTGGAGGCAGCTACTTGGAGTTCAGTGCATACTAAGCATTACCACCTTCCACTTTACTCTAAGTCTAGGGCTGGTTTTGCCACTGCAATTTTACAGGGCATTTTGGCAGCTCCTAATGCTTTCTAGTTTTGCCATCCTCCCTTACCTCTGCTTTGGGATTCTACCCATATGTAAGGACTGCAGCAATGTGAGATGAAGAACATAGTACAGTTTTGTACCTACCATAAATGTAGATGTTCGAAGATCCACATTGCTGCAGTCCAATTTACCCTCCCTCCTTCCCCTCTGTAGTTAGAGGCGGTTGTGTGGTTTGGGTTGTGAATATTGTGGATATTGTATATATTGTACATATGTTTAGTGCAAGGGGGGTTGGTTGTTTTTTGCTGTCTTTTGGTTTTGGCCTTTCTTTTTAGGGTCTTCTGACATCTGGGGCAAGAAAAGACTGAGGATTTGACGTCGGTCATGTGCATTTGTACCCTGACGTCCTGATGTCAGTCTTAAGCGCCTTGACCGACGTCAGCCTAATACTTTGATATTCGGGCCGACCGAGGACAGCGGACTACCCATATGTAAGGACTGCAGCAATGTGGATCTTCGAACATCTACATTTATGGTAGGTACAAAACTGTACTTTTCACCTGCCCCACAACCACAATCTCAATGACTTTCCTCTACTACCGCCTACCAGGGAACAAATAGAAGCTCCCTTGGGCGGGAAATTATCTCTGTTTGCAGAAAATTGGCACAGACTGACAAAGGACAAATGGATTTTGGACATTATAGACCGATGGTACAGGTTTCATTTTCATACCTTACCAAGAAAACAAGGCATGCCAAACCTACCACAAAACCAGAGGGCAGAGGGCTATCAAGCAAATCACTCTGCTGACTCTGATGAAAGCAATAGAAAGAGTTCCACAACAAGAACAAGGCCAGGGGTTTTACTCAAGACTGTTCCTTGTTCCAAGAAAAGAATCTCAATGGAGACCAATACTGGACTTGTCCGCATTAAACACCTTTCTCATAGTACCAAAGTTCAAAATGCTGACTCTACAGCAACTCCTTCCCATGCTGGGTAAGGGGTCTTGGCTGATTACTCTGGACCTCAAGGAGGCATACCTGCATGTCCCTATCAGACACAGCTGCAGAAGATACCTCAGATTTCTTGCAGGGCCAGAGCATTATCAATTCTCAGCATTGCCATTTGGCTTATCTACTGCGTCCAGAGTATTCACAAAATTCCTGGCTTCAGTAATTGCTCATTGCAGGCTCCAGGGGATACAAATTTACCCGTACCTGGACGACTGCCTCATACAAGCGGACGACAAATTGATGTTGGCAAAAAACCTGGATTATGTCATACGATTACTTCAAGCTCTGGGATACACAGTCAACTTCCAAAAGTCAAGACTGCAGCCATCCCAGCAAATAATCTTCTTAGGAGCCAAACTAGACACAGCCTCTCAGATGGCTTACCTGACAGAAGACAAGCAAGAGAAGTTAACTCATTACTTCAAAGGTTTAGCAAAACTCACCCAGATGACTGCAAGGAGATTCCTACAGGCCCTGGGTTACATGGCATCCTGCATTCTCCTGGTTCCATTAGCAAGACTACACATGAGAAAGCTCCAATGGTACCTAAAAAGCATTTGGTCTCAACACAGCAACAACTTGGAGACGATCATACCGCTCATTCCATGCCTACAAAAGGAATTCCTATGGTGGGCCTCGGAGAGCCAGGCAAACAAAGGTATGTCATTCAAAAAACCACAGATAACACAGACCATGACCACAGACGCCTCAGACCTTGGACGGGGGGCGCACATGGAAGGCAGGTGTATACAAGGACAATGGTCTCCAAAGGAAACACATCTACATATAAACCAAAAGGAAATGCTGGCAGTAATGCATGCCATCGAGGCTTTTCAACACCAACTCCAGCAAGGCCATTTACTGATACGGACAGACAACACCACTGTGATGTGGTACATAAACAAGCAAGGGGGCACCCACTCTTACCCCCTTTGCAGACTGACAAGGCATCTTTGGGAGAAATCACTGAGCCTAAACATCCAGTTACAATCCCAGTTTGTTCCAGGAAAAGACAATGTGTTGGCGGACAGCCTAAGCAGGAATTTCACAGATCCACACGAGTGGAGGTTACATCCGAAGACCTTCAGACAACTAACTTCGACATGGGGCAAGCCAGAAGTGGACCTATTTGCCTCTCACCTCAACCATATTCTACAAAAATTCTGCACAAGGACATACCATCCAAAAGCTTGGAAAATAGATGCCCTCTCATTCAACTGGAACTCCCTAACAATCTATGCATTCCCACCTCTGCCACTGATGACCTCAGTATTACTAAAGATCAAAGCAGAGAGACCCAAGAGAATCATAATAGCTCCGGACTGGCCAAGACAACACTGGTACCCACTACTACGGAGCATATGTCACACCAGGAGGTGGGCCCTTCCCCAATGGCCTCTACGTCTGACTCAACACATCTTCGAAACAGTGCATCCAAATCTTCAGACACTGCAGCTAACAGCCTGGGAGATCCCATAAATAACTTCAGCCTATCTCTCTCCAAGGAAGTTCAGCGGATACTAACAGAGGCTCGAAGACCATCCACCAGAAAGGTTTACTTAGCAATTTCTCTCATGGAAGACAGCTTTCCTGTTGGCAATTACATCAGCAAGAAGGGTTTGGGAGCTACAGGTCCTAATGGCAATACCACCCTTTATTTATTATTTTTCACAGAGGCAGGGTTTCATTAAGGACCAACCCTACTTTTATGCCAAAGGTGGTATCTAGGGTTTCTTTAAACCAAGCCATTCATCTGCCTGCTTTCTTCCCCAATCCTGAGAATAAGGGGGAAAGACTGTTGCATACCTTGGACATTCACAGACAACTTCGTTACTACCTGGACAGAACCAAGGCCAGTAGGAAGTCTGAACAACTTTTTGTAGCTTACGCCCCTGCAGTCCAAGGAAAAGCAATTTCAAAACAGACTATTTCAAAATGGATAGGACATTGCATCAGATTCTGTTATTCCTTTCATGGAAAGACTGTTCCAGCCAATGTCAGACCACATTCCACCAGAGCTACAGCCACCTCTACAGCATTCTTAAGAGGGGTGCCTACTAAGGACATTCTAGAAGCTGCTACATGGAGCTCCGTGCATACATTCTCCAAACACTACAATCTCCCTCTTTACTCCAGATCCAGAGCAGGCTTTGCTTCGGCAGTCCTGCAGGGTTTGATTGCCACACCATCTTTTTCCTAAAGCATTCCTCCTCCCCCAGCTAAGCTATGGTATTCTACCCACATGTTATGACTGCAGTTGCATTCTTGAAGGACATAGTACAGTTTTGTACCTACCATAAATGTAGATGTCCGATAGACATGCAACTGCAGTCGGATTTTCCCACCCTCCATACCCCTCTATGCCTAGGGTCCACTCCTATCCCTGTTACTCTTAGCTGGGGATATCTGTTATGGTGCATTTGTTTTATTGCTCATTTATTTGTTTGGAATCCTGTTTTTGTCTTCCAATTTGATTACAGCCTTCCTTGGAGGGCACCTGGCATCTGGGGCAAGAAACACTGAAGAAAATGGCATCGGCTGATGCTTATGTACTCCAGCCGCTCTGACGTCAGAGAGAAATGCGACATCAGCCGACGTCGGACCCAGACTTTGGAATCCGGCCGACCGAGGGCTGCCTGAGGCAGGACAACCCACATGTTATGACTGCAGTTGCATGTCTATCGGACATCTACATTTATGGTAGGTACAAAACTGTACTTTAGCATTGCCGCCTCACAGCAAGAGGTTCTCCGGTTCGATCCTCGGCTGGGGTGCCTTCTGTGCGGAGTCTGCATGTCCTCTCTGTGGTTAAGTGGGTTTCCTCCGGGTGCTTCGCTTTCCTCCCACATCCCAAAGATATGCTGCAGGTGGATTGGACACACTAAATTGGCCCTTGGTGTGAGTGTGTGCGTGTGCCCCTTCTGTGCAAGGTTGGGTGCCGGGCTGGCAACTCAACACCGTAAAACTCCACTGCCAATCATGAGCGGACAAGGTGATCTGCTGTGGCGACCCCTAACTGGGAAAAGCCGAAAGAAGAAGGTGGATCCGTGTTGTAATGAGCAGAGATGGCAGAGGCGTGGATCTTGATGGATGAAAAGGAGAGGCCTTTGTCCAGCATCTCAGTTAAATATTGTAGTATCTGAGGAAAATTTGGGACAAAATGGTCAAGGCTGTGAGCCTGGTTCCAGGCACAGAATCTCTTCCATTTATCCGAATAGGCTTTTCTGGTACTAGGCCTTCTGGCCTCCAGAATGACATCCATAACAGCTTTGGAGAGGGGCACTGTTTGCTTGACTAGGCAATCTTCCATGCCGCCAGGTTTAAAGTCTTTAGCTGGCTGTGAAGTATCTGATTGTTGTGCTGAGTCAGCAGATGTGGTATTTGAGGCAAAAGTTCTTCAGGATTGGGTACCAGTGCTGGCGTGGCCAGTCTGGTGCAATTAGGATCATCTTTGGCTCTTCCTGCCTGGCTTTGATGAGTACCTTTGGAAGGAGATGCAGTGGTGGGAAAGAATTTACTTGTAGGTTTTTTCAGCTGAATGAGAGGGCATCCACTTTCTATGCTTGTGGGATGGTAAGTCCTTGTGCAGAATTTCTGTAGCCGGCAGTTCATTGGGGATGCAAACAGATCTATGTCCGGGCTCCACCATTTCTGTGTTATTCTGAATATTTGTGGATTCAACTCCCATTCGTGGGGATCCATGATGTTTCTGCTTAAGCCGTCTGCCAGTGTGTTTTTCTATCCTGGCGAGGGATATTGTGCTTGCAGATGAACCTGATAGTTTAGAGCTGTGTTCCACAAGTTCATGGCTTGTCTGCAGAGTGGGTAAGAGTGAGTGCCTCCTTGCTTGTTTATGTACCACATAACTGTGGTGTTGTCTGTATTTAATAGTAGTTGTCCTGGATGTAGCAGGTCCTTGAAGGCTATTAGGGCATTTTGTACAGCTAGCATCTCTTTTTGAGTGATGTGAAGATGCCTTTGTTCTGCGGGCCACCTGCCCTGAATACATTTTCCTGCCATGTGTGCTCCCCAGGCGTAATCCGATGCATCTGTTGTCAGTGTTTGCCTGGCTGTGGGTTGAGTAAAAGGCTGTCCCTTGTTGAGGTGACAAGCTTGAGCCCACCATCGAAACTCCTGTTGCAGGCAAGAAATTAGTGGTATAACCATTTTCAAACTTTTGACAGTGCTCTTTTAGGTACCATTATAGTTTCTTCATATGCAGCCTGACATATGGAATTAGTAGTATGCAAGATGCCATGTAACCCAAGGCCTGCAGAATTATTCTTGCAGGGAGTTGGGTTCTTGTTGCCGGCAATTGAAAATATTGAGTCAGATGTCCTTGCTTGTCTGGCGTGAGATAAGCCATCTGGGCCGTTGTATTTAAGCTGGCACCCAGGAATATTATCTCTTGTGAGGGCACTAGTTTTGATTTCTTTTCGTTTACTGTGTACCCTAGGCAACTTAACTGTTTTACAAATGCCAGATGCTGTAGAAGAATGTCCGTGCTCTCTGCTTGAATCAGGCAGTCGTCCAGGTACGGATAAATTTGAATTCCTTTTTGTCTGCAAAATGCAATTACTGGTGCCAGGCACTTTGTGAAGACCCTGGGCGCAGTAGATAAGCCAAAGGGCAGTGCAGAGAATTGATAGTGCATTGAACCAGCTATGAATCTGGGGAATCTTCTACAGTTTTGTCTGTTAGGGACATGCAGGTATGCCTCCTTGAGGTCCAATGTTACAAGCCAAGCTTTCTTGCCCAGCATGGGAAGAAGCTGCTGTAGTGTCAACATTTTGAATTTCGGAACATCCAGGTGCTTGGAGAAGAAATATCCAGAATGGGCCTCCAGGCTTTGTCCTTTCTGGGAACCAGAAAGAGTCTCGAGTAAAATCCTTGTCCTTGCTTCTGTGGGTGGTACCTTTTGAATAGCTCTCATGCCCATGAGTGCTGTAATTTGTTTTTGAGTCTCTGCCCATTGATTTGGTGGCAGGTTTGGCATTCCTTTTAACCTTGGCAGAATGTGAAAGTGGAACCTGTAACCTTGAGGTACAATGTTGAGAACCCATTTGTCTTTGTTGATCATATGCCAATTGTGATAGAAAAGTGTTAGTTTCCCTCCCAAGGGGGCTGCCAAGAGAGAGCTGTTTGGCAGCTGTAGTGGGAAGTCATTGGGGCTGTTTTTATAAGGTTGTGGCGTGTCTTCCCCTTCTTTTTTCTGGCCTGATGTACCCCATTGTCAAGGCCTGTAGGGACCTTGTGGTTGACCTTTGCCTTTTGGACGTCTGTATCTGCCCATTTGGGGTCTGTCTGAAGCTGGAAAGGACCAATTCTTTGTTGGCCAATTTCTGCTAAATCGAGGAGGCTGAACCTGTAAGAAATCCTTCGCCGTTTGCATAGATTTTGCCTTGTCCTCCATTTTCTTTAATACCTCTTCTGCCTTTACTCCAAATAACGCATCCTGTTGTAAGGGTGCATCCAATAGTTTTGCTTTAACATGATCTGGTAACGTATGTTTTAACCAAGCATGTCTTCTAATGACAGGACCTGTAACAGCTGCTCTACAGGAGGCCTCTGAAGAATCAAAACCACATTGCAAAGTGTGTTTTCCCACTTGTTCAGCTGCATGCAATAAATCCTGCATTTCCTTTAAATTAGGAGGATCTGAATCTGGAAGCATTTTTTGTTTCAACTGAGACATCAAAAACTGCTGATATTTTAACATGTGAAACTGGCAATTTAAGGCCCTCATTGCTAAAGTTGCGGACATATATACTTTCTTCCCCCATCTGTCCAATGCTTTGGAATCTGTCAGAGGGGACTGGATTCTTTGCTGATGAGGCCTTATCCCCTTTGGGTCCCTGAGAAATAGTTTTAGGGTCGGCAACAGGGCTTTTATAAAGAAATTTGAGAGAGTCAGGGACTCTATAGTATCTGTCAGGCTTAACTGGGACTGGAGGTAAAGAATCAGGATTTAAGCTGGATTCAGTATATACATCATCCACTATATCCAACACTGATGGAATAGCAAGGGGTCTGTGTTGAGGTAATAACATGAAGTCTCTGAGCCTTTTCTTGGATTCTGAATAATCCTGGCCTTCCCAATGGAAATGCTCCCTCATGGTATGTAAGGTTTCACCAAAGGAGTAGTCCTCAGGCGGAGAGGCTGACTGAATTGATTCCTCCGCATCAGAATCCTCATAAGGGGGTAAGGAGTATCCTAGGTCTAAGGAAGAATCTGAAGAGATGGATACCTGGTCAGATGAGTCATAGTCTGCATCCAGTCTAGGCCTTTTATCAGGAGGGGGATGGGAACCCCTGATCAGAGTGATTAGGTCTTCCGCCATTTTGAGCATTTGTTTCTTAGGCATGGAGGCCTGTCCTGGAGAATGCTGTATTTGTTTCTTTGTTTTTAAAACAGGTTTAGACTTAGCAGAAGATTTAATGCTTAACTGAGTAGGTCTGAAAACGCCCTCTGAGGCTGGGGGTTGTTCAACTACTCCGGATCCCTCTGAAGGGGTAGTTTCGGTAGGCTGCATAACTTGTGCGTCTGAAGGTCCAGCCATCTCAACGTGGGAGTCGGTGGCAGCCTGTGGTTCTACAGAAACTGTAGTCAGGGGCTGCGGAGTCACCTCGCTGAAAACCGGAGAACCGGCGACTGGCCTAGAAGAGGCTTCGTCGTCAGTTTTGGGCCTCGGATGCCTATCCTTGTCTTTGCGCTTTTTAAGTATTCCGGTCGTCAGAAATTCCGATGGCATGGTATAATTGGATTTTTTGCCGAAATAATGTCAGGCAAAGTCAAACAGATGTTTAATAGTGCGCTTATTAAACCTAGCACAAAACCGACAGCCAGTGACATCGTGGTCTGGGCCTAGGCATGGGATACAATAAGAATGGAAATCCTTATGAGGTATTTGCTTCCCACAAGAAATAGTTATTAACTTTTACTGACATCGGTCTGAGGCAAGAAAAAGTTTCCCCAATGGGGTACTTAGCTTTGTAGAAGACTTCGGTTCTGGATTCGGAATGAAAATCTCAGGAGTCTGCCAACCGGCAGTTGCGAACTGGTTTTGTTTCGGGCACCACGCGGCAAGAAAGACTGAAGGAAATGGCGTCTGCTGCATCTTGTATACCCCTTTTGCACTGACGTCAGGGAGGAAGCGACAGCAACCGACGCCGGACCAAGACTTTGGAACTCAGGCCGACTGGGGAACTGCCTGACGGCAGGATAACCCCAAGTGTAATGACTGCAGCAGTGTAACACTATGAACATCTTACAATATACAGGGTTTAGTTATAATTATTTAAAGAGAAATAATGGAGTGCTAGGGGCAGCTAGTATAATTATAAACAGGGGAACACATTATTATGAGGGCAGACTAAGGTGCTCTTTTGGCCCAGGTCAGCAGTGTACAATAAATAGGTTACAGTACAGTATTAAGGTATTAACTTTAGCCAATTGCTAGATGGGCTTCCAGGTAGGTTGTTTGTGGGTAATGTTTTCAGGATAACTCCTTCAGGCAGAAGATTCTGTTTGATTAAATTATTTAGGGGTCTACCTAAAATTAAAGCAGATCAGAAGTGAGAACCTTTCTGGCTTATTAATCCAGCCACCGAACAGGCAATTTAGTATGCACTTCAACCACAGAATTTACGGTAAACAGTAACCGTTTTATCTACAGACTGAATTTAAGCTCCATTTTCAAAATACAAGTCTAAAAACAATGTATGCCAACATTAGACCTTGACTTTTACTCTAGTAAGTAAGCTGATTTGCATTAATGCTAACAGCTATGTGTTTAATCTAGTTGCCGTTCCTCATGCGGCAGTGCAATCATTCTTAGTCTGTATTCCGTAAATGCTCGTTTTCTGCTTGCAATGAGCAATAAAGTATGATGAGCTTCTAATACAATAAATAATGCTAAAATAATCACTCTGAATGGAAAACGGTCCCTGAATGCAGTCTCATTTACAGGATGCCATACATTTTAAGTAGTAACTGTATGTGGAATGGCCTCATGCATTCTCTTAATTCCATATGCAAGACTGCATGAGAGGAAACTTCAATGGTACTTAAAGTCTCTGGTGTCAACATTCTCAGGACCTGGAAACAGTGATTCTGATAATTCCTTGCCAAAGGACAAAGTTCCTTTGGTGGGCAGAGGCCTGAAACCACAACAAGGTGCTCCCTTTCACTCAACCCCTGCCGCCCAAGCCCTGATAACAGACGCATCAGGTTATGCATGGGGGGCTCATGTCAGGCAAATGCATCCAGGACAAATGCACCTGCATATCAATCAAAAAGAAATGTTAGCTGCACAGAGTACACTGACAGCCTTCAAATACCTTATCCTTCCAGGACAACTCTTGATACAGACAACACCACAGTCATGTGGTACATAAACAAGTAGGTGGGAACTCATTCCTGCCCACTCTGCAGGTTAGCCATGGCTCTGTGGAACACAGCCTTGAGCAGCCAAGTACACCTGCAAGCTCAGTTCCTGCCAGGCAAACAAAATTCACTGGCAAATGACTTAAGCAGATCTGCATGAGTGGAAACTGGAACCCAATTCATTCAAGCTTCTAATCACAGGTGGGGGACACCAGAGGTGGACCTCTTTGCTTTCCCCCAGAATCATCAATTGAGCAAATTTTGCACAGGAACTCCCCACAGCCAAGCATGGAAAGTGGATGCCCTATCCTTTACATGGGAAAACCTCTCAGTCTATGCCTCCCCCCCCCCTGCCCCTCCTCTCGAAAGTACTACTCAAGATCAGACGGGCCAAGGACAATTCTTATTGCAACAGACTGTCCACGCCAGCACTGGTACACACTTTTACACAATTTGACAAGTGCCACCCTGGCACCTGCATCAGACCCCCTTTCTGCTGTGCCAGCAGGAGGGCCAGTTTTTGCATCCTCAGCTGCAAACCCTGAACCTAGCAAGCCTGGCTTATTCCCTGAATATGTGACCAGCAACCCTCAGCAAACAGGTGCTGGATGTCATCCTTGAGGCCAGGAGGCCTAGTACTAGGAAATCCTATTCAGAAAAGTGGAAAAGATACTGTTCTTGGAGCCAGGCTCATTGAAAGGACACAGCCGTGCCTACCTTACCTCAAATCCTAGATTATCTAGCAGAGCTGCTCCACAAAGGCCTATCCATCTCCTCCATTAAGATTCATGCCTCTGCCATCTCAGCTCATTACAGTACTGAGCCCACCCCTCTTCTCTCGCCCTCTAGTCAAACGGTTCCTTAGAGGAGCTAACGATTTAAGGCCCCCGAGGAGAGCTCCCACTCCTGCCTGGGTACCTAACTTTGTACTAGAGAAGCTCACTCTTCCCCCTTTTGAGCCTGCTGTTACAGCAGAGTTAAAATTCCTCTCTTGGAAAACAGCCTTACTTCAAGCCATTATTTCAGCAAGAAGTGTGTCTGAGTTACAGACCCTTATGGTCCACGCGGACAGGGTTTCCCTCCGGACTAACCCATCATTTTTGCCCAAAGTGGTATCCAGTGTGGCTTTAAACCAATCCATCCATTTACCAACCTTTTTTCTTCTCAGAATAAAGGTGAAAGGACCCTGCTCTCCTTGGACGTGCACAGACAGATTAGGTTCTACCTTGACAGGACCAGACAATTCAGAACATCTGACCAGCTAGTCAGCTTTGCTAGAGGGGCAGAGGGGGAAGGCCATTTCAAAGCAAACCATCTTCAGATGGATTGCATACTGCATCCATTTCTGCTACAAGCACCATGGAAAACCTACCTCGCAGAGGATCAGAACCCATTCCACTAGGGCTGCCTCAACCTCTCCAGCATTTCTCAAGGGAGTCCCTACCAGGGACATCCTGGAAGCTGCAACCTGGAGTTCAGTACACACCTTCACCAAGCATTACCTCTTGCCTATCTTTTCTAAATCCAGAGCTGGATTTGCTACAGCAGTCTTACAAGGCCTGCTAGCCAGCCCTAATACTTCTTGACTGCCTCCACCCTTCCTCAGCTTTGGGAATCAACCCAAGTATGATGACTGCAACAGTGAAAAGCGAAGAACATAGTACAGTTGTGTACACTTTACATAAATGTGGATGTTCGAGTGTATTCACTGTTGTAGTCGTGGATGTTCTTCGTGTTTCACTGTTGCAGTCTTTACATTTGGGTTATCTGCTTGCAGTAGCCCTCAGTCGGCCTGATTAATAAAGTCTTGGGTCCTGCGTCGGTTTCTGTCCCTTATTCGATGCTGTCAAGTCGTCAGGGGTATAAAACATGCAGCCGACACCATTACATCAGTCTTTCTTGCCGTGCAGTGCCCGAAGCACAAGCTGTTTGCAAGTGCTGGTCGTCCGACTCCTGAAATTTTCGTTTGAGTTTCAGAACCAAAGTCTTCCACTAAAGCTAAGTACCCCATTGGAGAAACATTTTCTTGCTCCTTTCCAATCTCAGTAAAAGTTAATTGCATTAATTGTGGAAAGCAAATACCTCACAAAGATTTTCATTCGTACTGTATTCCTTGCCTAGGCCTTGACCACGACGTACCTTGCTGTCAGTTTTGTGCTTTAATCAGTGCGCTAACTGTAGTCTGTATATTTTCGCCTCTAAATATTTTGGTTCTCTGTTTAATTGTCCAGAATTGTCGTTTAGCCATCCAACTACCGGGATTCTGAAAAAATGCAAAGATAAAGACAGAGACAGGCTGCCGGGGTCCAAAGCTGCCGACGACGCTTCTCCTAAGCCGGTCCGCCAGTACTCAGTGAAGCTCTTTTGCAGCCCCTGATACCCGCTACTTCTGACTCGCAGGCCTCTGAGACCCATTCGGAGTCTGGTATGCTGCGAGATGCTTCAACTGTGGAACCTGCGGATGTCTCTACCTTGGATGGGTCCGGAGCCACTGTGCAGGCACCGGCTTCTGAGGGTGTATTCAGGCCTACGGACTTGCATATTAAGCAGACTCCTCCTTCATTTAGGCCAAAGCCTCGAACCATGCCTAAAAAAGACGCCCAGGCCACATGCTCAGGCCTCTATGCCTAAAAAACAAGTAAGAATGGCTGAAGATCTTATAATTCTAATCAGGGGAAGCCAACCTCCCCCTTCTAAGAGACCTAGGACTGAAGTTGTTTGAGTCTTCTGACCAGGATTCTAATTTCTGATTCTTCTGATTATCTGGATTTGCCCTTATCTACATATGAGGATTCTGATGCAGAGGACTCTATTCCCTCTGCTTCCCCTCCAGAGGATTTTTCTTTTGGTGAAACCTTACATACTCTAAGGAAGCATTTCCACTGGGAAAGCCAGGATTTTTCAGATTCAAAAAAGAGGCTTAGAGATTTCTTACTCCTGCCTCAGCATAGGCCTTTAGCTATACCTCCTGTACTAGACACTACTGTTGATGCCTTTTCAGAATCTAGTTTAGCTCCTGATTCTTTGTCTCCTGCACCCAGAAAACCTGACAGATATTGCAGGGTTCCTTTTTAAAAATCCTATTGCGGATCCAGAGACTATTTCACATGGACCCAAGGGCATTAAGGCTTTTACTGCTAAAAATCCTACCCTCTCTGATGGACTCCAGGGCGCTGGATAGATGGGGTAAGAAGATTTACACTTCTGCAACCTTGTCCATTAGGGCTGTAAACTGCCAGTTTAATATGTTAAAGTATCAACAACATATTATTGGATTGCTTAAACAGAAAATTATGTTGATTCCTGACTGCGCTGAAAATAAAGAATTACAGGATTTAATGCATTCTGCTGAACAGGTTGGAAAACCTACTTTGCAATGTGGATTTGATTCATTAGAGGCCTCTTGCAGGGCTGCTGTTACTGGGTCTGTGCTCAGAAGGCATGCTTGGCTTAAGGAGCAGTCTTTGCCTGATCATGTTAAAGCTATATTGCTGGATGCTCCCTTAAATCAAGACCGCCTGTTTGGCAACAAGGCTGAGGAAGTTCTTAAAAAGATGGAAGATAAAGCTAAATCAATGCAAAATGTTAAAGATTTCTTACAAGTTCAGCCTCCTAGATTTAGTAGGCATTGGCCCTCTAAAAATTGGTCCTTTCCAGCCCCTTCCAGGTCCTCAAGCCAAACCCAGACATAGCAGAAACCCCAGGTTTCAGTCCTAAGGGACACACAAGACTAAGCAGTGGGGGGGGGTCCGCACCCAAATCTGGGAAATGCAAGACCCCCCCCCCCCCCATGGAAAACTGTCTCAATGACTTGTTTTTAAAACTTCCATGCACTTCCCAACTGAATGCTCATTTAGGCGGAAAGATTGATCTGCAGGCCAAAAACTGGGAACTCATTACCCAGGACAAATGAGTTTTAAATAGTGTCCCAAGGATACAGATTTCACTTCCCCGCATTACCAACACTAAGTGGGTGGACAGATCTACCCCCAAATCAGTGGACAGAGGTCCAAAATCAAGTACTCTCTCTTTTAAACATGGGGGCTATTCATTTGGTACCAGAAAAGGAAAAGGGACAAGGTTTCTATTCAAGACTTTTCCTGGTACCCAAAAAAGGCATTACATGGCATCCTATCCTGGACCTTTCTACTCTAAACACCTTTCTGGTGATTCCAAAATTCAAAATGCTGACTCTTCACCAGCTGCTTCCTATGCTAGGCAAAGGTGCATGGTTGGCAACACTAGAAGAAGCATACCTGCACATTCCTATCAGGGAGTCTTGCAGAAGATACCTATGCAGGCTACTTGCACCATCAGTTCTCTGCACTGCCCTTTGGCTTATCTACTGTGCCCAGGGTATTCACAAAGTGCCTCGCTCCAGTCATTGCATTTTGCAGGCAAAGAAATATTCAAATATACCCATACCTGGACAATTGTCTAATTCAGGCAGAAAGACTGGACATTCTTTTGAATCATCTGGCCATTGTTCAAAGGGTACTGATCTGCAGGCCAAAAACTGGGAACTCATTGTCTGGGGTTCACTATAAATGAAAAAAAATCACAACCGGTACCCTGTCAAATTATATTCCTAGGACCAAGCTTGAATACAACTTCCCAGATGACTTTCCTCACGCCAGAGAAACGGATTCATTTGACAACCTACTTCAAACAAGTGACCACAAAAACCCAGCTATCTGCAAGGCAAATACTGCAAGCCTTGGGGTTCATGGCCTCCTGCATTCTTCTAATTCCATATGCAAGGCTGCATGTGAGGAAACTACAGTGGTATCTCAAAAGTCTATGGTGTCAACATTCACAGGATCTAGAAGCAAGGATTCCTATCATATCTTGCCTACGCCTAGAGTTCCTTTGGTGGGCAGAGGCCTGCCACCAAAACAGGGGACTACCATTCACATTACCCCCTGCCACCCAAATCTTAACAGACTCATCAGACTATGCATGGGGGGTGCTCATCTGGCCGGGAAGTGCTTTCGGGGCAAATGGAACCCAAATCAAATGCACCTGCACATAAATCAAAAGGAAATGTTAGCTGTACAGAATGCTCTGACGTCTTCAAGGACCACATTCTTCCAGGACAACTAATGGTAAAGACGGACAACACCACTGTCATGTGGTACATAAACAAGTAGGGGGGGGGTACACATTCTTACCTCCTCTGCAGATTAGCGATGGCATTGTGGAACACAGCTGTGAGCTGCCAAGTGAATCTACAAGCTACTTTTCCTGCCAGGAAAACTAAATATACTGGCAGACGAACTAAGCAGAAACCTCATGGACCCACACGAGTGGAAACTGGAACCAAGGATTTTCAACATGTTGACAAGCAAATGGGTGAGTCCAGATATAAACCTGTTTGCCTCCCCCCAGAACCATCAACTGGGCAAATTTTGCACAAGGATTCCCCACAAGCTAGCTTGGAAAGTGGATGCTCTGTCCTTCAGCTGGAAAAATCTGTCAGTTTATGCCTTTCCTCCTCTGCCTCTCCAAAGTACTACTAAAGATCAAACAGGACAAACAAAGGATAATGCTGATTGCACCAGACTGGCCATGCCAACACTTTTACCCCCTTTTGCACAGTGTCACAGCTTGCCCCATGGCACCAACCTCAGTCCCCTACCCTGCTGTCTCAGCAGGCGAGCCAGATTCTGCACCCCCAGCTTCAAACCCTGAACCTGGCAGCCTGTTTAATTACCTAATCTCTCCGTTACCATCCCTCAGTAAACAAGCATTGAATTTCATTTTGAAGGCAAGGAGGCCTAGTACTAGAAAATCTTATGCTAAAAAATGGAAAATATTCTGTGCCTGGAACCAAACTCCAGGGATGGTCACAGCAGCGCCCAATTTACCTCAGATTCTTCAATACTTTACTGAGATGTTTCACAAAGGCCTTTCCTTTTCCTCAATCAAAATTCACGCCTCAGCCATTTCAGCTCATTACAACATGGAAACCACCCCTCTTTTCTCACCTACTGCTCAAGCAGTTCCTCAGTAGGGCCAAAAACTTAAAACCACCCCAGAGAGCCCCAACTCCAGCCTGGGACCTTTTAATTTTGTATTGGAAAAACTCTCTTCCTCCTCTTGAGCCAGCTGCAACTGCAGAGTTAAAATTCCTTTTCTTGGAAAACCGCTCTCCTTTTAGCAATCCCTTCAGCAAGAACGGTATCTGAATAACAGGCCCTTATGGCAGTGGAGCCTTTCATCATCTGTCATGCGGACAGGATGTCCCTCAGGACCAATCCCTTTTTCATGCCCAAGGTGGTATCCAGTGTGGCTCTTAATCAGTCCATTCATTTGCTAACCTTCTTTTCTAATCCACAGAACAAAGGGGAACTGATACTGTACTCCTTAGATGTGTACAGACAACTTAGATTTTACTTGGACAGGACTAAATCTCTAAGGAAATCTGAACGGCTGGTGGCATTTGTTGGGGGGGAAGGCTATTTCAAAGCAAACCATTTCTAAATGGATAGGATAGGCCATTGCATTCATTGCTGCTATAAGCACCATGGAAAACCTATCCCACAGGGGATTAGACCCCATTCAACCAGGGCTGCATCTACCTCTACAGCCTTTCTCAGAGGTGTCCCTACCACATACATCCTAGAAGCTGCTACCTGGAGTTCTGTACATACTTTCACCAAGCATTACCATTTGCCAGTTTTCTCTAAATCCAGAGCTGGCTTTGCCACTGCAGTCTTGCAGGGCCTTATAGCTGGTCTTAATACTATCTAAATTCCTCCTCCCATCCTTAGCTTTGGGAATCTACCCAAGTATGACTGCAACAGTGAAACACTAAGAACGTAGTACAGTTGTGTGCACTTAGCATAAATGTAGATGTTCAAGTGTATTCACTGTTGCAGTCCTTTTTACCCTCCCTCCATCCCCCTGAAAGAAGTATGTGTGTGTGTGTGTATATATATATATGTATATATATGTATATATATATATATATATATATATATATATATATATATATATGTATGTATGTATATGTATATATATATATATATATATATATATATATATATATATATGTAAAATTGCATATATATGTAAAATTGCTTTCCATTAAGGGGGGCACCTGACATCTGGGGCAAGAAAAACTGATGTAATGGCATCGGCTGCGTGCTTTATACCCCTGAATACCTGACGTCACGGGAGATGAGACAGCAGCCGACACAGGACCCAATACTTTGATAATCAGGCTGACTGAGGGCTACTGCAAGCAGATTACCCAAATGTGATGACTGCAACAGTGAATACACTCTAACATCTACATTTATGGTAAGTGTACACAACTGTACTTTCTGTATATAAGGCTGCTTTCTGTGAAAATGTTGGCTATAAAAAATATAGTTTACAGCTTTATTCATCTTTTGTTGACTGGGTTAGTCCCACTAAGCTAGTGTCTTCTTTTCTGGAGAGGAGAGACTACTGCTAGAGGAAATTTGGCCAGGTGATTAGGGAACATCTCCCTACTCTCCAGTAAGTATGGTGGGATCTTTTATATCCACCTGAGCCTTCCACCAACTCAGGCAGATTAGATCTCTGCTGTCTCATCTGAAGGACAGCACACACAGCCTGTCATATATAGGAATAGAACTCCTAGCCTTCTGAGAGTTCTGCACCAAAGGTGGGTGTCTGCCTGTTGCACCACAGACACTGCTGTGCACATTACTATACAAAAAGTGGTTCACTATTTGGACATCCAAAAAATGGCAGCCCTAAGTGTGGTGATGTCCTTCATGGATGCATCTGCAGTCATAACAACTGGGTTGTCCTGTCAGGCAGCCCTGCAGTCGGCCGGATTCCAAAGTCCGGGTCCGGCTTCGGCTGATGTCGCACTTCACCCGACGTCATCTCTGCTGGTCTCCGGGTATAAAGGCATCAGCCGACGCCATTTTCTTCAGTTTTTCTTGCCGCGTGGCGCCCGAAGCAGAAGCTGTTCGCAAGTGCCGGTCGGTCGGATCCAGAGATTTCTACTGCCGAATACTACTTCGAAGACTTCTAAAAGCTAAGTACCCCGTTGGGGACTCTTTCTTGCCTCAGCCGATGTCAGAAAAAGTCAATAACTGTTTAACTTGTGGGAAACAAATACCTCATAAAGATTTCCACTCTTACTGTTTGCCTTGTTTAGGCCCAGACCACGACGTAGCAGCCTGTTCGGCCTGTGCTTCCTTCAACCGATAACGCTTAGGCGTCGGTCGGAGTTTGCTGAACAGTTTTTCGGTTCTGAATTTGCGTACATTATGCCGTCGGATCCTCCGACTACCCAAATTGTTAAGAGCGCAAAGAAAAGACCGACACTCGCGGTCCACGGTTTCGGCGAAACCATGGTAAAGCAAACGCGAGTGTCTCGGTTTCGCAGAAACCGAGAAACGTTCAAAGCACAGCTGAATCTTTGACTACTTCTGAGGTTCCTGCTACCTTACTTGAATCGGCCTCTGAAATTTTACCTACTACAGTGGCTTCTAGTGAATTATCAGACACCATCCCTTTGGATGTCTCTACCCCAGCACGTGGTGCTGCTAGGCCTCCTGCAGCCATGTCCATTAAGGCCTTTGCCAGGGCTAAAGCAGCCAAGTCTACTAAATCAGTGCCTGTTAAACCCCCCTCAACCAGGCCTTCTTCTAGTTCACAAATGCTTACTCTGGCAGAAGATTTAATATCCTTAATTAGGGGATCTCAATCTCACCCAGACAGGGCCTCTCGGCCCCCAGAGAAGAGACCTAGAGCAGAGCCCCCCGAGCCTGTGTCCTCTGATAATTCTGCGGATGATTCAGATATTACAGACCAGCCTGAGGCTCCTTTCTCCAATTATGAAGACTCAGATGCTGAAGAATCCATTCCAGCTGCTTCTCCACCAGAAGAATTCTCCTTTGGGGAAACCTTACATGCCATGCGAGAACAATTCCAATGGCAGCAACAGAATTTCTCAGACTCCAGAAAAAGACTTAGGACTTTTCTGCACCTTCCACAACACAGGCCCTTAGCTATACCTCCTGTCCTCCCTGTTGTGGACGATGCTTTTAATGATGTCTGCTCTGCACCAGATTCCTTACCTCCAGCCCCTGCCAAACCAGACAGATTTTACAGGGTACCAGACACGCATCATCACCTATACAAGGCCCCTCTTGCAGACCCCGAAACTATATCCCAGGGGCCTAAGGCAGTAGCCTCGACCACAGCAAAACCCTATTCCTTCTGAAAGGGAAGCCAGGTCTTTAGACAGATGGGGCAAAAAAGTTTATACCTCAGCTACTCTCTCAGCTAGAGCTTTAAACTGTCAGTTTCACATGATACAATACCAAGAGTTTATGCTTGATCAGTTAACTAAAAAACTATCCTCTGACGACTCTATAGATAAGAAATATGTATTAGAAATGGTAAATAACATACAACAGGTTAGTAACCATTCCTTAAAATGTGGCTATGATGCACTGGAGGCTTCATTTAGATCAGCCATGACTGGCACAGTGATAAGAAGACATGCATGGCTGAAGGAACAAGTCTTAGCGGATCATGTTAAAGCTAAGTTATTAGATGCCCCCATGGATAAGACCAGTTTGTTTGGTACATCTGCACAGCAGGTAAAGAAGAAAATGGAAGAAAAGGCAAAATCTGTTCAAACGGTTAAAGATTTCTTGCAGGTTCAGCCCCAAGGTTTAGCAGGAACTGGCCTGCCAAAATTGGTCCTTTCCTGACTCCACAAGATCCCAAAGGGGCAGGAATAGACGTTCCAGAGGCAGAAACCAATCCAGAGGAGGTGCCTACAGAGGACGACAGTGGCAAGGTAATAACAGAGGCACAGATTCAGCCACTACCACTACAACAGCACAATCACAGTGACTTAACTCTACATCCGCCTACCAGGGAACAAATAGCAGCTCCATTAGGCGGAAAGTTAACCTTATTTTTAAAAAACTGGCACTACATCACAAAAGACAAGTGGATTTTGCAAACCATAGACCAAGGTTACCGGTTCCACTTTCACACTCTACCAGTCAAGAGGAATGCCAAACCTGCCTCCAAATCAAAAAACAGAAGCTCTACAGCAGATAATGCAATTAGTAAAGATGAGAGCTGTGGAAAGAGTGCCAATAACAGAGCAAGGCAAAGGATTTTACTCCAGACTATTCCTAGTTCCAAGAAAGGAAAAAAGTTGGAGACCTATTCTCGACCTGTCCACCTTAAATACATACATCATTGTCCCAAAATTCAAAATGCTGACCCTACAGCAACTTCTTCCCATGCTGGGCAAGGAGTGTTGGCTGGTGACTCTAGATCTCAAGGAGGCATACCTGCACGTCCCGTTCGACCAATTTGCAGAAGATACCTCAGATTTCTTGCAGGATCAGAGCATTATCAATTCTCAGCATTGCCCTTTGGCTTATCTACTGCGCCCAGAGTATTCACAAAATGCCTGGCATCAGTAATCGCCTACTGCAGACTACAGGGAATCCAAATTTATCCTTACCTGGACGACTGCCTGCTACAAGGGGACAACAAAAGCAAGCTGACAACAGATTTACAAAGGGTCATTTACTTGCTACAAGCACTGGGATACACGGTCAATTTACAAAAGTCAAGGCTGATACCATCCCAAACAAGGACATTCCTGGGCGCGGAATTGGACACTGTAAAACAAATGGCATTTCTAACCGCAGAAAAACAAAAAGAACTCCCTCTCTACTTCTTGGCTCTAACAAAACAGAACAAGTTAACAGCAAGAAAAGTCCTTCAGGCCTTGGGTTACATGGCATCATGCATAATCTTGGTTCCACATGCCAGACTACATATGAGAAAACTACAGTGGTACCTAAGGAATTTATGGTCCCAACACAGGCACAGCCTAGAAGCGGAAATTCCACTAATCCCATGCCTAAAACAGGAGTTCATATGGTGGGCACAAGCATGCCAGTCAAACCCAGGCCTACCCTTTCACAGCTATCAAGCAAGCCAGACCATCACAACAGGCGCCTCAGACCTAGGATGGGGGGCTCACATGCTGGACAAATGTGTACAAGGATTGTGGGCGAGGATCAACTCCACCTGCACATCAACCTAAAAGAAATGCTGGCAGTAAAACTGGCAATCCAAAATTTCAGACCATTTCTCAGAGGGCCACTTGATGATAAGGACAGACAACACCACAGTCATGTGGTACATCAACAAGCAGGGAGGCACTCATTCATACCCCCTATGCAGAATGACTTTGGAGCTTTGGAACCTGGCACTCAGCTACAACATCCAGTTACAGGCAATATTTGTACTGGGAAAGGACAATACTCTAGCAGACATATTGAGCAGAACCACATCCGATGCCCACGAATGGATGCTACACCTGGACATCTTCAAGACCATCTCAAAGAAATGGGGGAGCCCACAGATGGATCTATTCGCTTCCCCTCTCAATCACCAGCTCAAAAAATTCTGCACAAGGACATTCCACCCACTTGCATGGAAAGTGGATTCGCTCTCCTTCAGCTGGAAAGGTCTAACAGCATATGCATTCCCACCTCTTCCCTTGATACACAAGGTATTACTAAAAATCAAGGAGGAACGTCCAAGGATAACCCTGATAGCTCCAAACTGGCCAAGACAACACTGGTACCCATTACTGAGGAGCATGTCTCGGGACAACATGTGGCCAATACCCCTGATGCCTTTGATGTTAACTCAGAACAACTACAGCATCATGCATCCAAACCTAAAAACGTTGCAACTGACTGCATGGCACATCACATAGCAGCAACTAACCCAGAGCTTTCCCAAAGGGTTAAAGACATTATCCTTGAAGCCCGCAGACCTTCAACAAGAAGGAACTATGCAGGAAAATGGAAAAGATTTGTTATTTGGAGCACTGAAAGAGGAAATGATGTGTCAATTATAGATATGGCTAACATTTTGGAGTATTTGGCAGAGCTTCTACATACAGGCCTGTCCTATTCCTCCATCAAAATACATGCATCAGCTATCTCAGCAGAATACAGCTTTGATCCACCTGTCTTTTCACATCCTTTACTCAGGCAGTTCCTCAGAGGAATCAAGAATGTAAAACCTCCAAGGAAACCACCATTGCCAGCTTGGGATTTGAACTTTGTGCTAGAAAAATTGACACTCGCACCTTTTGAACCAGCAGCTACAGCGGACCTACAGCATCTATCGTGGAAAACTGCTTTCCTACTGGCAATAACCTCAGCAAGGAGGGTCTCTGAACTTCAGGCCCTAATGGCGGTACAGCCCTTCCTAATCTTCCACCAAGATAGAGTGTCCATGAGGACTAATCCTACTTTTATGCCTAAGGTGATATCCAGAGTGTCTTTAAACCAGGCAATCCACCTACCTACCTTCTTTCCCAACCCACAAAACAGAGGGGAAAGAATGCTGCATTCCTTGGATGTACATAGACAGTTACACTACTACCTGGACAGAACAAAAAGTAGCAGAAAAACTGACCAGCTATTTGTAGCCTATGCAACAGGAAGGGAAGGAAAAGCAATTTCCAAACAGACAATCTCCAAATGGATAGGAAATTGCATACGATTCTGTTACTCCTTCCATGGAAAACCAATTCCACAGAACATAAGGCCTCATTCTACAAGGGCAACAGCCACTACCACAGCCTTCCTACGAGGTGTGGCAACCAAGGACATTATTGAGGCAGCTACTTGGACCTCCGTGCATACATTTGCCAAGCATTATAACTTACCTTTGTACTCCAGATCCCGAGCAGGGTTTGCCACTGCTGTGCTGCAAGGGATCCTAACCACACCATAATCTAAATTTTTCCTCCTCCCTTAGTTGGCTATGGTATTCTACCCAGTTGTTATGACTGCAGATGCATCCATGAAGGACATAGTACAGTTTTGTACCTACCATAAATGTAGATGTCCGAACTGGATAGCATCTGCAGTCAGGATTACCCTCCCTCCTTCCCCTCTCTGGTACTCCTAGGGTATTTACCCTCTTAATAGCTAGCTAATGGGGGGAGTCTCTTATGGTGTATTTGTTTGTATATATCTACATACATGCTTATTTTCTGAGTTTGCCTTCTATCCATTTTGGAAACATTGGCATTTATCCAAAAATTAGCCTTCCAGGAAGGGCAACTGGCATCTGGGGCAAGAAACACTGAAGAAAATGGCGTCGGCTGATGCCTTTATACCCGGAGACCAGCAGAGATGACGTCGGGTGAAGTGCGACATCAGCCGAAGCCGGACCCGGACTTTGGAATCCGGCCGACTGCAGGGCTGCCTGACGACAGGACAACCCAGTTGTTATGACTGCAGATGCTATCCAGTTCGGACATCTACATTTATGGTAGGTACAAAACTGTACTTTTTTAATGATTTTTTTATGACATGGAGTGTCCTGTACACTTGAGTTTCACCTTGTTACTAAAATGGTCTGTACAGTGTTAGCATGTATGTTATCTTGTATGATAAAATAACTTAAATGTAGTATCACACCTTCTTCCTTGTAAGATATAAAGGCATTTTAAGTCTAACTGTGCACGTGCTCGCACATGCACGCATACACACACAATCTGCCCAAATCAGGATTTTCCTGCAGAGAGGGAAATTATGTACAGTGACAGTGGAAAACAGTCCTGCAACACTCATCCCTTTTTGTAGCAGAGATGAGTGCATGTGCAAAACTGGGTGTACCTGACAGGAAGACTACATATGTTCCTATGTCTGATGTATTATGCAGACTCAGACAAATTTGAGTTTGTGATAAGTTGAGTTTAAAAGTTTGTAGCCCTTAATTTACCTCTGATTCCAAGACAAGGAAATAAAAGATGTCCTTCAAGGATGCAACTGCAGTCCTGACATATGGGTTGTCCTGCCTCAGGCAGCCCTTCGGTCGGCCGGATTCCAAAGTCTGGGTCCGGCGTCGGCTGATGTCGCCCTTTCCCCGACGTCAGAGCGCCTGGGGTATAAAAGCGTCAGCCGACACCATCTTCTAAAGTCTTCCTTGCCGCGTGGTGCCCGAAGCAGAAGCAGTTCGCAAGTGCCGGTCGGCCAGCTCCTGTGTTTTCAGCTACTGAAGTCTTCAAAAAAGCCAAGTACCCCGTTGGGGACCTTTTCTTGCCTCAGCCGATGTCAGATAAAACTGTAAAAGTTAATAATTGTTTAACTTGTGGGAAACAAATACCTCATAAGGATTTCCACTCTTACTGCTTACCCTGCCTAGGCCCAGAACACAACGTCTCGGCCTGTACAGCTTGTGCTTCTTTCAATAAACGCACTCTTAGGCGTCTGTCAGAATTTGCACAGGATTATTTTGGGGAAGATTTCTGTTATATCATGCCGTCGGAGCTTCCGACAGCACATTTACCTAAAAAACGGAAGGATAAGGACCGACACCCGCGGTCTGCGGTCTCTGCCGACACCATGCTTAGGCCTACAGCGAGTGTCTCGGTCTCTTCTGAGCCGGTTTCACAACCGCTACAGACCGACTGCACCGCCCCACCGGTTACTTCGGTACCAGAGGCCATCTCGGTGCCAGTTTCTCTTCTCCCCTCTGAGACCGTAGCCCAGGATATTTCTGACACCATTTCAGTGGATAAGACTACCCCAGCACGTGGGGCTGCCAGGCCTCCAGTGTCTATGTCCATTAAGGCCTACACACGTGCTAAGGCTGCCAAACAGGCTAAGTCTCTCCCTCCAAGATCTGTTTCTCTGGGATCCACTTCTGGTTCTCAAATTTTAAGTTTAGCTGAGGACCTTATTTCTTTAATTAGGGGTTCTCAGCCACATCCAGATAGAGGTTCTCAGCCGCCTTCTGTCAAGAGGCCTAGGGTTGAGCAGGTAGATCCCCAGTCCTCTGATGAGGCCTCAGGTGATTCTGCACATTCAGACTACCAGGAAGGAGGCCTTCCCGGCCTACGAGGATTCTGATGCGGAGGAATCCATTCCCTCTGCTTCTCCTCCTGAGGAGTTTTCCTTTTGGGAAACGCTTCATTCCATGAGGGAACACTTCAAATGGCAAGGCCAAGAATACTCAGATTCTAGGAAAAGGTTAAGGGAATTTTTAAAGCTACCTCAGCATAGACCCTTAGCTATTCCTCCAGTCTTAAATGTTTTAGATGATGTGTACTTAGAATCTAGTGTTTCCCCTGACTCCCTCCCCCCTGCTCCTGTCAAGCCAGACAGGTACTACAGGGTCCCAGACGCACATCAATTTCTGTACAAGGGCCATACTGCTGACCCTGAAACTATTTCTCAGGGGCCTAAAGGGTTTCCTCCACTACTGCTAAGAATCCACTTCCTTCGGAAAGAGATTCTAGGGCTTTAGAAAGGTGGGGCAAGAAAGTATGTACATCTTCCACCCTTTCTATGCGAGCATTAAATTGTCAATTTCATATGATTCAGTATCAGGAATACATGTTAGATGACTTGCAAAAGAAATTGGCTTCCCCTGAACCACTAGACAGAAAGGGGTTACAGGAATTGGTTCATAATACTCAGCAGGTTAGCAACCATTTCCTTCAGTGTGGATATGATGCATTGGAAGCTTCATGTAGAGCAGCAATGACAGGTGCGGTCATACGCAGACATGCTTGGTTAAAGGAACAAACATTGCCAGACCATGTGAAAATTAAGCTTTTGGACGCACCACTAGAGAAACATAAGCTATTTGGTGCTACTGCACAAGAGGTTTTAAAGAAAATAGAGGAAAAGGCAAAATCAGTGCAAACAGTCAAAGATTTCCTCCAGGTACAGCCTCCAAGATTCAGCAGGAATTGGCCTTCTAAGCATTGGTCCTTTCCAGACACAGACAAATTTCAGAGGCAAAACAGGCGTGGCAGAGGTAGAGGGCAAACTCGAGGCTCCTACAGAGGACGTCAATGGCAGCCTCCGAACCAGAGAGGTGGGGCAGGACCTTCCACTGCTCCCCAGGGACAATCTCAATGACTTGACTTTGACTCCGCCATCCAGGGCTCAATTAGAAGCACCTTTGGGCGGAAAATTATCTTTATTCTCACAAAATTGGCACAATATTACAAAGGACAAATGGATACTGGACATAATAGACAAAGGATACAGATTCCATTTTCATACACTACCAACAAGACATGGCAGGCCAAACCTGCCACCAAATCAAAGGGCAGAGGCACTCAAACAAATAACAAACCTACTTCAAATAAGAGCAATAGAAAAGGTTCCTTTCTGCAGAACAAGGCCAAGGATTTTATTCAAGACTGTTCCTTGTTCCAAGAAAAGAAAACCAATGGAGACCCATTCTGGACTTGTCCGCACTGAATACATTGTGCCAAAATTCAAAATGCTGACTTTACAGCAACTCCTTCCCATGCTGGGCAAGGGGTCTTGGCTGGTAACTCTGGACCTCAAGGAGGCATACCTGCATGTCCCAATCAGACAAAGTTGCAGAAGATATCTCAGATTTCTTGCAGGCTCAGAGCATTATCAATTCTCAGCATTGCCCTTTGGCTTATCTACTGCGCCCAGAGTGTTCACGAAATGCCTGGCATCAGTAATTGCACATTGCAGACTTCAGGGGATACAAATATACCCTTACCTGGACGACTGCCTTATACAAGCGGACAGCCAACAAGCCTGGTTAAAAAACTTGGACTATGTCATTCACCTACTGCAGGCCTTGGGATACACAGTCAATATTCAGAAATCAAGTCTCGTACCATCCCAACCAATACCTTTCCTGGGTGCCACACTGGACACAAACACCCAGATGGGGTTTCTGACAAAAGAAAAACAAAAGCAATTGCCAGAATACTTCAGAAAATTAGCAACACACACCCAGATGACTGCAAGGAAAATCCTGCAGGCCCTGGGTTTCATGGCATCTTGCATTCTTCTGATTCCACACGCAAGGCTGCATATGAGGAAACTACAATGGTATCTAAAAAGTCTATGGTCTCAACACAGCCACAGCCTGGAAGCATTGATCCCACTCATTCCATGCCTTCAAAAGGAATTTCTGTGGTGGGCTCAAGCAAGCCAGATAAACAAAGGTCTGCCTTTCAGCAAGCCTCATACAAGTCAAACCATAACAACAGACGCCACAGACCATGGATGGGGGGCGCACATGGAGGGCAGATGCATTCAAGGACAATGGACACAAAAGGAAAAGCACCTGCACATCAACCAAAAAGAAATGCTGGCAGTGATACAGGCAATCAAGGCCTTCGAAAAGTTCATGCATCAGGGCCATCTACTAATAAAGACAGAGACAATACCACAGTTATGTGGTACATAAACAAGCAAGGAGGTACCCATTCCTACCCTCTTTGCAGACTGGCAATGAATCTCTGGGATATTTCCCTACAATTGAAAATAGAGCTACAATCCCAGTTTGTACCAGGGAAGGACAATGTTCTGGCGGACAGCCTAAGCAGAAACATCATGGATCCACACGAATGGATGTTGCATCCAGACATTTTTCTTACAAATAACTCAAACATGGGGAAGGCCGGACATAGATCTTTTTGCCTCCCACCTCAATCACCATCTGAAAAAGTTTTGCACAAGGACATACCATCCTCAAGCATGGAAGGTGGACGCTCTCTGCTTCAGGTGGAACTCTCTAACACTATATGCCTTCCCACCTCTTCCTTTGATGACCAAGGTGTTACTAAAAATCAAGACAGAGCAACCGAAAGTCATACTGATAGCTCCAGACTGGCCAAGACAACACTGGTACCCACTGCTACGGAGCTTGACACACCAATCCGTGGCTCCTTCCTCAAAGGCCACTTCTTCTGACACAGCACAATTACAGGACACTACACCCCAGCTTGAAAACATTGAAGCGGACAGCTTGGAAGATTCCATGACTATTCCTCAGGATACACTTTCCAAAAGGGTAAAAGATATCATCCTGGAGGCGCGCAGACCTTCCACTAGAAAAACATACTCAGCAAAATGGAAGAGATTTCTTATCTGGAACAGCAAAAAGGGTTAAGACCCATCAGTGATGAGCATGCCACAGATCCTAGAATATTTGGCTGAAATGCTCCACAATGGCCTTTCATATTCTTCCATAAAAATACATGCTTCAGCAATATCTGCCAAATATAACACTGATCCGCCTGTATTTTCTCATCCATTGCTAAGACAGTTTCTAAGAGGTATAAAGAACATCAACCCTCCAAGGAAACCACCAGTGCCTGCATGGGACCTCAACTTCATGCTGGAAAAATTAACTCTTCCTCCCTTTGAACCAGCAGCATCTTAGAGTTGAAATTTCTGTCTTGGAAGACAGCTTTCCTTCTGGCAGTAACCTCAGCAAGAAGAGTCTCTGAGCTACAGGCCCTTATGGCAATACAACCCTTTCTCATTTTTCATCAGGACAGAGTTTCTTTGAGAACCAATCCGTCATTCATGCCAAAGGTAGTATCCAGGGTGTCCCTGAATCAAGCTATTCACCTGCCTACCTTCTTTCCCAATCCTCAAAATAAAGGAGAGAGACTTCTGCACACCTTGGACATACACAGACAGTTGCGCTACTACTTGGACAGAACAATGTCTTTCAGAAAATCTGACCAGCTTTTTGTAGCTTGCGCTGCTGGATTGCAGGGAAAAGCAATTTCCAAACAGACAATTTCTAAATGGATTGGAAATTGCATTCGATTCTGCTACTCTTTTCATGGAAAAACTGTGCCAGCTGACATCAGGCCACATTCCACCAGAGCTACAACCACCTCCACAGCCTTTTTAAGAGGAGTGGCAACAAAGGACATTTTAGAAGCTGCTACATGGAGCTCCGTGCATACATTTTCCAAACATTACAACCTGCCTTTATATTCCAGATCCAGAGCAGGGTTTGCTTCTGCAGTCCTGCAGGGCATTTTAGCTACACCATCTTTGTCTTAGTGCCTACCACCCCCAGGTTGGCTATGGTATTCAACCCATATGTCAGGACTGCAGTTGCATCCTTGAAGGACATAGTACAGTTTTGTACCTACCCATAAATGTAGATGTCCGATAGGTATGCAACTGCAGTCAGGTTTTCCCTCCCACCTTACCCCTCTGTGGTATTCTTTTGGGTTTCTACCCCTCATTTTAGCTACCTGGGGTAATCTTTTATGATGTATTTGTTTTTATGTTGTTGTACTTGTCTGGAATTTTTTTCTCTTTTCAAAATTTAGCCTTCCTTAGAGGGCACCTGGCATCTGGGGCAAGAAACACTGAAGAAGATGGCGTCGGCAGATGCTTTTATACCCCAGGCGCTCTGACGTCGGGGAAAGGGCGACATCAGCCGACACCGGACCCAGACTTTGGAATCCGGCCGACCGAAGGGCTGCCTGAGGCAGGACAACCCATATGTCAGGACTGCAGTTGCATACCTATCGGACATCTACATTTATGGTAGGTACAAAACTGTACTTTTTATAGATTGCAGGCAGGTTTCTCGTACCTAGATGAATTAACCATTTTGTAGGGAGAAAGAAACCTGAGAATTGAATTAAACTTGTGAGAGGGAATGGCTTTTTCATTTAATTACCCAACCATTAATACATAATATACTCCAAAACATTTTCCATCGGTGCATGTCAGACTCTATGGGGTGATTGATTACTGTATTTTTCATGCCCCCCCCATTCCAAGAAGCGAGGACAAGAGTGGACTACAGTTCGGGGGACAAACACTATAATGTGCCCATTGAAAAAAGCTACTGAACACTTGATGCAACAGACTTCATAACAGAATCCATTTAGGCCATCTGGCCCTATTGCAGGCGTTATTTTTAATGCTTTATGCACCTCACTAATTTTTTTTTTGTTTTAGTTTAGATCCCAAGTATGTGTGTTTGTAGAGCCACTGGTTTGTGAAGAAAGTCAAATAGGAGTGGGTTTTTCATGTCTCAAAATGTGGGAGGCTTCACCTTGGAGTAACAGGTACGCGAAGTATAACAAGTTGTGCTAATGTGTCAGTGATGTGGTGGGGAATGGGCCAAATTGCTTGATCCTACAGGGCATCCACCCCCTCCTTAACAGAGCAGCCTTTTTACATCTTCAATGTGAGCCCAGGTGCGCACAGCGAGACTCAGCAGCGCGCACAGCGAGACAGCTGCTGAGTCTCGCTGTGCGTGCTGCAGAGTCTCGCTGTGCGTGCTGCAGAGTCTCGCTGTGCGCGCTGCAGAGTCTCGCTGTGCGCGCTGCAGAGTCTCGCTGTGCGCGCTGCAGAGTCTCGCTGTGCGCGCTGCAGAGTCTCGCTGTGCGCTGCAGAGTCTCGCTGTGCGCGCTGCAGAGTCTCGCTGTGCGCGCTGCAGTGTCTCGCTGTGCGCGCTGCAGTGTCTCGCTGTGCGCGCTGCAGAGTCTCGCTGTGCGCGCTGCAGAGTCTCGCTGTGCGCGCTGCTGAGTCTCGCTGTGCGCGCTGCTGAGTCTCTGAGGGCTATAACTGCATTTGTCTAGTCAAATTACAACAGTTTCATCTCAAGCTTTTTTTAAATGCCTTATTGGATATGAGATTTGTGAAGCTGTAACGTTGACTTTTGTGCATACTGTCAGAAGACGCTATAAGCTGGATCTGCAGGTCTAGGTCTTCCTATAGTGCTGCTGCCAGCTGTGGGGATCCTTTACCTGAATCCTGTCAGGGAAATGCGCTAGAGAGACCGTCCTGCTGGTTGAAGGGGGATGGACAAGATCCCTTCAGGTAAGAGTGCTATATTTACCCATCCCCTAGCCTGAATGAGGCCCAGGGGAGCACATGTAGTTGTGTGTTATGGGGTACAGTTTTAGTTTGGTTTTGTTTACATGTGTAAGGTATCTCAGTTCTGGAAACCGCTAGTAAGCACTGAACATAATGTGATGGGGAAAGAGTTGGAGATCTGAGTGAAGTCAGGTTGTCAGAGAGCCTGGAGAAGTCCTGTTGCTTGAAGAGGATAGACACATCACCCAGCTCCTTCATTATGGTAAGCACTTAACTTGCATATTTTTGAGAGCCACTTCAACATCCCCACCCACCCGATGTATTTAACGTGGCTTTTCCAGTGTGTAAATGACTTTAATTCCTTGATTGTGTCATGTGTTGAGAGAATATCCTGATGGAATTAATTCAGTTGCCTTTGCTAGCATGTCATACAGCAGTCTTTTAGCTTACTTATGCACTGTCATTTTTTTTTTGTTTATGTTTTCTGGAGTATGCTAAGGTGGTTAGTGTCTTACCTTGCACATTCATTCCTGTGCTTTTTCCTCACCTTCAGTGGCAGTGTGTGGAGCTCGTATCGCAAGAGCTGTGTAGACATGGTGATGAAGTGGTTGGTGCCAGAAAGCAGTGGTCGTTACGTCAACAGGATGACAAATGAAGCGCTTCACAAAGGTAATTTCAAATGAACCATTGCCTTGCATCAGACTTGAACACCACCCTTTATGCAGTATCTCGATTAATTTATTTCCCTGCATTTTTTTGCCATGATGTTTTATATACTTTTTTTTTTTTTTTTTTTTTTTTTTTTTTTTTTTGCTGTTTTACAGGTTGTTCCCTTAAAGTGTTAGCCGACAGTGAACGATACACTTGGATTGTTCTGTAATGCCCAGAGTGGAATGGCATTTCTGGAAGAACTTGTGTATTCTACACAGTAATATGGAACTGAAGATATCTGCAAGCAAGACTGTACATGAACTTGAAACACTACCTCTAGGGAATTTTATTTCATTTACTGTAACTGCATTGTGAATATGATTGTGGTGCTTTCAGTGAAAGTGATGCTTGCTAGGAGAAATACCTAAACTCACCGAAGCAGACATATGATTTTGGGTATCAATGGGCTGCATCCCAGAAGGGACAGCAGCGAGTCTGGCAGATAGTTGCAGCAGTGTTGAAGCTGTCGTCTTTCCAATGTTAGTGGCACCATGTTAGTTGGTGTTCAAGTATTGAAACCCTTGGAAGAGAGGTCGAACTCTGCAGATGTCAGCATTTTTTCCACTCGACGGTATTGAAGTTATGCACATTATTGTACTACGGAGACCATTACCCGTGTTGTTGGGACTTTGTTAACCTTGAACAAAAAAGGGAATTCGAAATGGACAGTGGAAGTTAAGCAGTTTCAGCGTTTGCCAACATTTTTATTGAATTATAAAAGTTATGTATGAAAGCTTAGATACTCTCCTTTCATGTTTAATCAGCTACAATCTCTGATCTGGGGAGTAATCTGAGCCAGTTTAATCTTCATGTCATTAAACGTATGCTTATCACAACAGTCATGGAATAAGATTTCCAAAATGAAATGTTATTGATTATTAAATATTATGTTGGCATTGCATTACCTCTTCCTGGTCTGACATTTTAAGATGTATAAAAGAACGCTTTGTGTGTTGTGTACTTTTTTCATAGCTGCTCCACAGCAGGAATAAAAATGACTCTGCTGGGACTTCTGGCAGAGTTTGATTGAAGGTCATTGGGTGTGGACTGTTCTCTTCACAACGGCAAATCTCTGTAATTGAACAGCTTGAGCACCACAAGGGCCTCTGTTGGTAAAATTCTGAGTTTTGTCAGGATTTCTACCTCATCAACCATGGCCGGTGTCTGATGAGGAGGCACCACTAAAAGGTAGGTTAAACTCCCCATAATCTCACACTTCTTACTTCATCTAGGAAATGAAATTGTTGTTCAATACCTATCCAGTTTTAGGTTTGTTTTCTGTATTGTGAGTTCTGCTGCTTAAATGAGCATACTCTAAGGTTGCAAAAAAGGGGGGGGCTAGCTGGCTGCACGTTTTCACTACTGTTGGAACATTTGGAGTTTTTAAACAGTTTACTTAAAGCAGTTTGTTATCCAGGTGGCAAAAACAGTCGAGTAGAACTCAGAAGCAACAATCTGCACACTGATGTTCTTCGTGTTTCACTGTTGCAGTCATCACACTTGAGCTATCTGCCTGCAGGTAGCCCTCAGTCAGCCCGAATACCAGAGACTTAATATTTCTGTGTTGGTTGCTGTCAGTCCAGGGCTGATGTCAGGTCGTCAAGGGTATAAAGATGGGGTAAGAATGTATATACCTCTGCTACTGTTGCTATTAGAGCATTAAATTGTCAATTTTCACATGCTGAAGTACCAGCAACATATGGAATTTATTAAACAAAAATTGACTACCTTTACAGACTGTGCAGAAAGTAAGGAATTGCATGAGCTTATGCACTCTGCAAACCAAGTCAGCAAGCATACTTTGCAATGTGGCTTTGATGCCCTAGAGGCATCTTTCCGGGCAGTAGTCTCTGGTTCTGTACTGAGAAGACATGCTTGGCTCAAGGAGCAGACCTTGCCAAACCATGTCAAATCAAAGTTACTAGACACTCCTTTGAACAGATGCTCCTTTGAACAAGGACAGTTTGTTTGGCACCAAAGCAAGAAGAAGTTAAAAGCCAAGTCTATGCAGACTGTTAAAGAATTCTTACAAGTGCAACCCCTAGATTCAGTAGGCATTGCCCTTTTAAACACTGGTCCTTTCCAGCTCCCTCCAGGCCATCTCAAACTAGACCCACGGGAAACAGACCACCCTGATTACAGTCTCCGGGTATGCAGAGATCTAAGCAATGGATTGCCCCCACCTCCCTATGGAAAGAAACTCACAATGACTTTCCCACTCCTCTACCCACGTCTGCCCAATTTCTTGTGCCCCTAGGAGGAAAACTTGCCCTTCATACAAAGAACTGGATGTCCATCACACAAGACCGATGGGTCCTCAACATTGTGTCTCAGGGGTACAAATTTTACTTCCACTCATTGCCAACCCCAAGAGGGTTCCCAGACCTTCCTCCAAACCAGTGGGCAGCTGCTCAAAACCATGTTCTATCCCTGCTATCCATCACAGCTATTCAGCCAGTTCCAGTGGAACAGATGGGTCAAGGAATTCAAAATGCTTACCCTGCTACAGCTCCTACACATGCTAGCCAAGGATGCCTGGTTAGTCACCCTAGACTTAAATGAAGCCTATCTGCACATCCCTATAAGGGTGCCTTGCAGGAAGTCTCTCTGGTTCAGGGCCGGATCAATGCACTATCAGTTATCTGCACTTCCTTTTGGCTTTTCCACTGCGCCCAGACTATTCACAAAAGGCTTGGCTCCAGCCATTGCATACTGCAGGCAGAGAAATATCCAAATTTACCCATACTTGGACTGCCTGAGTCAGGCGGACAGTCGGGAATTGCTGTTGCAGCACCTGATAATTGTGAAAAACCTTCTCACTTCCCTGAGGTATACCATCAATGAAAAGAAATCAAAACTGGTACCCGGTCAGAAGATTGTATTCCTGGAAGCAAGCTTGGATACAACATCCTAGATGGCGTTCCTCACGTCACAAAAAGTTTATCTGACAGCCTGCTTCAAACAAATGGCCACAAGAACCCAGCTATCCGCAAGAAAAATACTGCAAGCTCTAGGGTTCATGGCCTCATATATACTGCTAATTTCATATGTAAGACTGCATATGAGGAAACTTCAATGGTATTTGTCTTTGGTGCCAACATTCTCAGGACCTCGAAACGGTCATTCCTATCATACCCTGTCCAAAGACAGAGTTTCTTTGGTGGGCAGATGCATGCAACCACAAAGCACTGCCCTTTACTCAACCCCACGCCGCCCAGACCCTGACCACAGACTCATCAGACTATGCCTGGGTGGCACACATGGCCGGCAAGTACATTCAGGGCCACTGGGATCCCAAGTCAAATTCATCTGCACATCAACCAAAAAGATGCTAGTGGTGCAGCATGCTCTAACAGCTTTCCGATCCCTACTCTCTCCAGGGCATCTGCTAACAAAAACAGACACTGCAGTAATGTGGTACATCAAGCAGGGGGGAACTCATTCTAACCCACTCTGCAGGCTAGCCATGGCCCTGTGGAACACGGCCTTGGACATGCAGCTCCATCTGCAAGCTCAATTCCTGCCAGGCAAACAAAACTTACTGGCAGACTTAAGCAGAAATCTCCTAGACCGACATGAGTGGCAGTTGGAGCCCAGCACCTTCAACCTTCTGATTCATAAATGGGGGACTTGAGGTGGATCTCTTTGCTTCCTCCCGCAATCACCAGCTCAGCAAATTCTGTACCAGGACACCTCACAGCGGGGCCTGGAAAGTGTACGCCCCATCCTTCCAGTGGGTAAATCTCTCAATCTTTGTCTCCCCCCCCCCCCTCTGCTTCTTCTCTCAAGAGTATTGTTCAAGATAAGACAGGGCAGACCAAGGACAATTCTGATTGCTCCAGACTGGCCATGCCAGCACTGGTACCCACTCCTGCACAGCCTGTCACCAGTGCCACCCTGGCACCTACACCAGAACCCAACCCTGCACTCTCAGCAGGGGGGGGGGGGGACAGATCTTGCATGCCTGGCTTATTCCTTGAGTTTTTCCCCAGTAACCATCCTAAGTAAGCAGATGCTGGACGTCATCCTTGAAACCAGAAGAACCCAGTACAAGGAAAGCCTATACTGATAAGTGGAAAAGGTACTTCTCCTGTGTTCAGTCCAAAGGGGGGAGGACACAACTCTGCCCTCTGATCCTGGGTTACTTAGCAGATCTACTCCACAGAGGCCTATCCTTCTCCTCCATTAAGATCCATTCCTCTGCCAATTTGGCTCATTACAGCACTGAGCCACCTCTTTTCTCTCACCCTCTTATCAAACAATTCCTGAGAGGGGCTAACAACGTAAGGCCGCCAAGGAGAGCACCCACCCCTACTTGAGACCTTAAATTCGTAGTGGAAAAACTCACGCTAACTCCTTTTGAGCCTGCAGCGTCAGCAGAGTTAAAATTCCTCTCCTGGAAAACAGCCTTGCTTCTGGCCATTACTTCACCTAGAAGAGTGAGCTACAAGCACTCATGGCTGTGTTCCATGCTGACAGGCTTTCCCTCCGGACTAACCCTTCCTTTATGCCAAAAGTGGTGTCCAATGTGGCTCTCAACCAATCTGTCCATTTGCCAACTTTCTTCCCTAATATTCAAAATAAAGGGGAGAGGATCCTACACTCCTTGGACGTGCACAGACAGCTCAGATTCTACCTTGATAGGACTAAAACCCTTCAGGAGATCTGACCAGTTACTAGTCTTCCAAATGGATAGCATACTGCATCCATTTCTGCTACAAGCACCATGGGAAACCAACCCCTTAGGTTGTCAGAACACATTCCACTAGGGCAACTTCTACCTCTACAGCATTCCTCAGGGGAGTCCCTACCAGGGACTTCCTGGAAGCTGCTGCTGCCTGGAGTTCTGTACACACCTTTACCAAACATTACCACCTGCCTATCTTTTCCAAATCTAGGGCGAGTTTTGCAACTGCAGTCCTGCAGGTCATATTAGCCAACCCCAATTCTTCTTGACTGCCTCCACCCTTGTACAGCTTTGGGAATCAACCCAAGTGTGATGACTGCAACAGTGAAACACGAAGAATGTAGCACAGTTGTGTAAACTTACCATAAATGTAGATTGTTTGTGTCTCTCGGCTTTTCCCCGTTGGGGGTCGCCACAGCGGAACTCCGGTCCGCTAATGATTGGTAGTGGATTTTTACGTACCGGGTTACCAGCCCTGACGCACAACCTTCAACTAAGGCACGCCTCATTCACGTCTGCCTCCACACAGAAGACGCTCTAGCTGAGAATCAAACGGGACAACGTCTTGCTATGAGGCGACAACGCTACCGCAGCACCACCACTGCAGTACTTACCATAAATGTAGATGTTAGAGTGTATTCACTGTTGCAGTCATTACATTTGGGTTATCTGCCTGCAGAGGTTAGCACTCAGCCGGCCTAATTATCAAAGTCTTTGGTCCTGCGTCGGATGCTGTCTCTTCTTCTTTGAAGTCAGGTCATCAGGGGTATAAAGCATGCAGCCAGCGCCATTACATCAGTCTTTCTTGCCACATGGTGCCCGAAGCAGAAGCAGTTTGCAAGTTCCGGTCGACTCCTGAAATTTTCGATGTTAAGTTGTCAATCTCGCCTTCATTCTTGCTTGATGGTCGGCTCCGACTCGGCACTTGCTTTAGCTCGAGAACTCCTTTTACCAGCTCGAGGCAGCCCCATATCCCATGATGCAAGGCAGTAAATACCCAGATCTCGTTTACCGCTTCGCTTGGGAGGTCTTCTCTTTACCAGCTCCTGGTAAGTAGTTCACTTTTGTGAGTTTTAAGCCCCTTTAGTCAAAAAAACTTCATATATTTAGTTTTAACTCTAGTTTATACCTTTTCTGACAGAATTTTCCTGTCTCCGTTAATTTTTAGTTAGTCAATTTTCCCTATCCCATCCCCCCCCCCCTGTTAGGGTGTGTGTGTTGGTGTTTTTTATAAAATACCTCTTGGTATTTTGTTTAATTTAATTTTGACTGGTGTGTCTGTGTGTGTTGTGTAGGCACCATGTCTAAGGAGAGGGTTTCAGGTTTTAAGAAGTGTGACTCGTGCTGTCAGAAAATGTCTCTGACAGACGGTCACACTTCTTGCCTGTATTGTTTGGGCCCTCTTCACCTGCAGGACTCCTGTGCTATTTGTCACTCCTTCAGCCAGAGAGTCCTGCAGGAGAGACGTAATAAGTTGATTCTCAGGGGTCTTCTTAAGCCGGAGGGCTCTCCGGCTAAGTCGGCTCCACAAAATCAACAAAACTGCCAAGGCCCAGGCTTCTGTTTCTAAGCCTGCGGCCTCGGCTCCGACTCGTATTGAGTCGAGATCGGCTCGGCTGGAGCCGATTCTGAATCCACAAAGCTTTGGCGCCGATGGCTGTCGGTGCCGAATCTGTTTTGTCCGCCGATGTCGGCTCCGATCGGCTCCGACACCCATGTGGCACAGGCATCGGTGTCGGCTCGATCGGCTCCGACACCGTAACTTTGGTGGCTGTATCGGCTCCGGCTGGAGCCGATACATCGAGACGTTCTGTCGGCTCCGAGAAGTCGGTGCCGACAGGATCAGTAGTATCGGCTCCGGTGGCCCATTCCCGGAAGAGGGCGGGGTCTCCTTCCTTGGGGCCGGTACTTTCGGCTCCCGCCTCTTCTATCGGAGCGGAGCCATCGGAGCCGATCTTCAAGGTCATCCAGGTTGTCAGACCATGACCTAGAGAGAGTGGTCAGTAGATTACTCAAGTCACAGGTACTGGCCCAAATGCTACACAGTCCGTCTCAGCAGACGACTGTTGGTCCACACCCCGTTACAGTTCCTCCTTCAACTCTACCCCAGAGCTTGGAGTTGGAGTCTTCGGGCATGGTTACTGCTACGGCTGGAGGACGGATACCCCCTTCTGTTCCTTCAGCCCCTACTCTTATCTCCTCTTCCTTAGAGGGATTAGGTGGTCGGGCTTCCATGGTCCCTCCGAGGGGTGAGTGGCATCGGACCCTTGTCCGAGCCGCTCTTCCCTTGGAGCCTCGGCCTTGGTGAGCTCGGCTCCGACATCTGCCTCGAGACTTCCCTTTCAGTGGTTCCTGGAGTTCCTAGCTCTTCGGAGCGGGTTCTCTCGGACCTGCCTGGGAGGGAGCATTCGAGTGATGAAGAGTGTACTGGCCACTGGTATCAGTCAGCAGTCTCTTCCCGTAGCTCCTCCCTCTATGGTACCTGTTGACATCTCTGCCACTTCTCTTGCTACAGGACCCAGAGATCCTCCGCCTCAGGTTTCCCCATTGGGAATTTCCCCTCTTCCGAGGATTCTCCTGATGTTTCGGGAGATCCTCCTAGGAAGAGGACTTGTAAGAGGAAGCATGTAGACTCCCGAGTCTGTCACCGGATACTGACTTTGATGAGTCAGAGGATCCCTAGATCCCCTCTGAGGATGTCTCCTTTTCAGACATCCTAGAACTTCTCAAACAGAGGAAACTGGCCCACCAACAATCCCTCTGAGGATGAGTCAGTATACCTAGAGGCGTTTGGATCTCGGCCCTCCACCTCCTGGGTGTCTCCGCCTTCGACCCCCTTATGCAGGTTATTGCACGAAGGCGTGGACAGCTCCTGACTCTGTAGAGCCAGTCCCTAGGAGGCCTTCTAAATTTATCACTGCCCCTAGTGACAAACAATTCCTAACCAAGGGTGTCCCGCTGATGCCATGGTGGTGGCTGCGGCCACCAAAAGGAACTTGCAGATCCTTCCGTGCCCGTCCATCCTCCTAATAAGGACTCTAGGACCATGGATAGGTACGGCAAGCGGATGTTTTCCTCAGCGACCTTTGCTATCGTTCGCTGAATTATCTTTGTCACTTCACCAGACTCCAGAGAGATATCCTGAAGGAGCTGGGAGAAGTAGTTCAGGATCCTACAGCTGCAGGGGCTCAAGAAAAGATTGCTTCGCAGCTAGGAACCCTCAATTCCATTGATAACTCCTCCATGCGGCTAATATCTTATGCTGCGGATGGAGCGAGTAGAGCCGCAGGCACAGGTGTGGCTCTTAGGCGCCAAGCCTGGATGCGGCTATGTGATTTTGCGGATCCCTTTAAGGCGTCCTTCACAAATTCTCCCTTTGATGGGTCAGCTTTGTTTGGCCCTCAGGTGAAGGAGACCTTGACCAGGTGCGAGCAGGACGGCAAGACTCTTTCTGCTGTTGGAGTCCGTTTTTCCACCCCTTCTAGGCCTTATCCCAAGGGACAGAAGGGTGGGAAGATGTGGTTCCGTAAATCCCAAGGAGTTACGCCGGATTCACATGGTCAGTTTACCCCTAGAGGCAGAGGGGGTAACAACAACAGACGCCGCTCTAGAGGCAGAGGGGGTCCGAAGAACCAAGGAAACAGGGAGCCTCTCTCTGATAAGCCTTTTCAGCATCCCTGAGGTGTTGCCCGGCTGTCCCTCCTTGGAGGCAGTCGGGGGAAGATTATCACTGTACCCAGAAGCCTGGCATTCCCTCACTCAAGACAGATGGGTACAGTCGATCATATCCAAGGGTTACATAATTCCTTTCGAGGAAAGTCCCTTCCCCTCAAGTTCCCTTCCAGATGTACCACCGGTCTAAGGGACATTGCAGAGTTAGAAATCGCAAAACTACTGCAAAAAAGCCATTCAGCCAGTTACAACAGTCCATTCAGAGCCCGGAATCTACTCAAGGTTCTTTTTGGTCCCCAAAAAGACGGGAGACTGGAGACCAATATTGGATCTCAGCAGACTCAACAAGTCTGTCAGGAAGACAAGATTTCGAATGGTCACTCTTCAGTCAATTCTGCCCTTCTTACAGAAGGACAACTGGATGTGCTCAATAGATCTTCAGGATGCGTACTATCACATCAAAATTCACAGACGCTCCAGGAGGTTTCTCCGCTTTCGGCTGGGGTCCAGTCATTTCCAGTTCACAGCCCTGCCCTTTGGTCTCACTACAGCCCCCAGAGTGTTCACCAAATGCATGGCAGTGGTCACGGCTCACCTGAGACGTCAAGGATTCCAGGTGTTTCCGTATCTCGACAACTGGCTCCTTTCAGCCACCACCAGGCATCAGCTTATACAAGCCAGGGATTACACAATAGACCTTTGTTCCTATTTGGGCATCTCAGTCAACTTCGAAAAGTCATCCTTATCGCCCTGCCAGTCTATTACCTTCATAGGCGCAAACTTAAACACTGTTCAGATGTCAGCTACCCTTACAGAACAAAGAGTTTCAGACATTCAGACTCGTGTCAGGATCATTCTGGCCAGCAAGAAAGTACAGGCCAGAATGGTTCTAAAGGTATTAGGTCTCATGGCTGCGGCCATTACTCTTCTTCCCCTGGCTCGATTCTACATGCGCCTCCTTCAGTGGATGCTGTTCACACAGTGGTCATACCAGCAACTCCCAATGCGTCACCAGATTCTGGTGACACAAACATGCAAAGAACATCTTGCTTGGTGGGTCACATCGTCTCAGGTTCACCAAGGCAGGTGCTTTGTACCTCCGTCCCCGATAGCCACTGTCACCACGGATGCCTCCCTGATCGGGTGGGGGGGTCATTATCAGGGCAGGATGGTTCATGGGACGTGGCAACCGTTAGAGTACCATCTGCACATAAATGTCCTGGAGATGAGAGCAGTGCTTTTAACGTTGCAAGCCCTCAACGACTTTCTTCCCGTAGGGACAATTGCAGTCCACACAGACAACATGTCTGTAGTTTGGTATATCAACAAACAGGGTGGAACCAAGTCCTACCCCTTGTGTCGAGAAGCGCTCAGACTTTGGCAATGGGCGATCTCCTCTCATCGGTTTCTGGTAGCAACGCATATCCCTGGGAAAACCAACATTATAGCGGACAGATTGAGCAGAGCTATTCTCATGCCTCACGAGTGGTCTCTCAAGCAATCTATAGCGGAAGAGATTTTTCTGGAATGGGGTCGTCCATGTTGCGATCTTTTTGCTACTCCCCAAAACAGCAAATGTCCAGACTTCTTCAGCCTCTTCCCTCTTTCAGGCCATCCCCCCAGAGACGCTCTGACCCAGGATTGGCCCCAGGGACTTCTTTATGCCTTCCCTCCATTTCCTCTGATCCCTCAGGTGATCCAGAAAGCTACCGTTTGAGAGCCAAATTGATTCTCATTGCCCTTACTGGCCTCGACAAGTTTGATTCCCGTTCCTCCATCATCACCTTTTGGTGCAGCCGTGGCATCTGGACCCAGTGCCAGATCTACTGATTCACCAATCCGGTCAGCTGCACCGGTCAATCCCTTCTCTCAACCTCACAGCATGGTTGCTCCACTTCCTTCCTTAGCCAGGCTTCCTTTGATCTCTAACCCAGTTAGAGATATCATAGTAGCTTCACTAAAATCCTCTACCAGGAGGATTTACACTAGCAAATGGAACGTTTCTCTTATTGGGCTAAGGCCCAAAATATTGATCCTTTTACTGCCCTGTTCAGGCAGTTCTGGACTTCTTAGCAGAGATTTTTCATGCAGGCTCCTCTTCTTCCACAGTCAGAGTTCAGTTGGCTGCTATTTCTAATTTTCATGTCGGGATAGCAGATCATAATATTATGTCCCATAGGCTCTGCAGGGCCTTTTTGAAAGGAATTTTCCTACTAAAGCCTCCAATCAGGAATCCTCCTCCTCAGTGGGATCTAAATTTAGTGCTGACATCCTTGATTCTTCCCCCCTTCGAGCCAGCTGTTTCTTGTTCCCTAAAATATCTTTCTTGGAAAACGTTATTCCTAGTGGCTATTACATCTGCCAGGAGGGTGTCTGAACTTCATGCTCTTTCGGTTCGACCCCCCTATTTGATTTTTCACAAAGACAGAGTATCTTTGAGAACTAATCCATCCTTTTTACCTAAGGTCGCTTCAAAAAACAATTTGAATCAATCCATTGATCTACCTGTATTTTTTCCTAACTATTCAGATAGAGCTGAACAAAAGCTACATTATCTTGATGTCCACCGTCAGCTTAGATATTATTTGGACAGAACAAAAAAATTTAGGAAATCTGATCAACTTTTTGTTTCCTATGCGGATAATAAAAAAGGCCTTCCTGTTTCTAAAGTGACTTTGTCCAGATGGCTTTCTTCGGTCATCACTGAAATTTATACGATCAGGGGAAAACAGCTGTGCTCAAAACCTAAAGCACATTCAACTAGGAGTTTGGCTACTTCTACAGCCTTTCAAGCTAGACTGCCTTTGGACACTATTTGTGCAGCGGCCACTTGGGCCACTCCTCACACTTTTGTTTCCCATTACAAATTGGACTTGGCCTCCAGGGACAGAGCCAGTTTTGGCTCTACAGTCCTCAAGAGTTTGTTCCATTGAGCCACCCAGGATAGAGGTGCTAGGACGCGGTCCCATCAAGCAAGAATGAAGGCGAGATTGACAACTTAACATTAAGTTATGTTCCTACCATAACGTTCCATGTTAGTTGTCTTCTCGCCTTCTTTCTTCGACCCTCCCTCCTTCCCCCTGGCCTGGACAGACCTTGTATAAGAAACTATTATGCTAAAGACCATTCAGACCTGGTCCTTTTTCCATCTGTAAGTTTCTTCTTCCTTTTGGAAGTATGTTATGCTTGGTGTTATTGCCCTTTGTCAACAAACGAGATCTGGGTATTTACTGCCTTGCATCATGGGATATGGGGCTGCCTCGAGCTGGTAAAAGGAGTTCTCGAGCTAAAGCAAGTGCCGAGTCGGAGCCGAGGATCGGCTCCGAACCCATCAAGCAAGAAAGAAGGCGAGAGAAGACAACTAACATGGAACGTTATGGTAGGAACATAACTTCTTATTTTCGAGGTTTCAGAACCGAAGTCTACAAAAAAGCTAGGTACCCCTTGCTCTAAACCGATGTCAGTAAACGTTAACAATTGTATTACCTGTGGAAAGCAAATACCTCAAAGATTTTCATTCGTACTGCATTCCTTGCTTAGGCCCAGACCACGACGTCCCTCACTTTCGGTTTTGTGCCTTATTCAATCTTCAAACTATTCGTCGTCTGTTCATTTTTGCATCAAACTATTTCAGTACTTGGTTTAATTATCCAGAAATGGCTTCGGTAAGCCACCCAACTACTGACTTTTTGAAAAAAACGTAAAGATAGACCATATAGGTCCAAAGCTGCCGATGACGCTTCTGTTAAGCTAGTCGCCAGTTCGCCGGTACTGAGGCACTTTCGCAGCTCCTGATACCTGCTACTTCAGATTAGCAGGCCTCTACTGAGACCCATTCGGACTCCAGTATGGCGCGAGATGCTTCTTCCACTATGGAACCTGCGGATGTCTCTATCTTGGATGGTTCTGGAGCCGCTGTCCAGGCACTGGCTTCTGAGGGTGTATTCAGGCCTACGGACTTGCATTTCAAACCGGCGCCATCTTCTTCAAGGCCTAAAACTCGACCCACGGCTAGAAAACTGACGTCCAAGCCGCATGGTCAGGCCCATATGCTGAAAAACAAATTATAAGAATGGCTGAAGACCTTATTGCTTTAATTAGGTGAAGCCAGCCTTCTCCCTCTGAGACCTAGAATTGATTTTCCTTCTGATTCTTCTGATTAGGATTCTGAAATTTCTGTTTCTTCTGATTACTAGGATTTGCCCTTATCTACCTGTGAGGATTATGATGCAGACGACTCCATTCCCTCTGCTTTCCCCTCCAGTAGATTTTTCTTTTGGTGAAACCTTGCACAATGTTAGGGAGCATTTCCGCTGGGAAAGCCAGGATTACTCTGACTCCAAAAAGAGGCTTAGGGAATTCTTACTCCTACCTCAACACAGGCCTTTAGCTATCCTTCCTGTCCTGGATATTGTAGATGATGCCTTCTTGGAATCTAGCCTGGCTGCAAACACTACCTCTCACTCCCAGGAAACCTGACTGGTATTGGAGTACCTGACTCACAAGTTCCTTTTCAAGAATACTACTGCGGGGACCCATAGACCATTTCCAGGGACCTAAATGCATTAAAGCTACTACTGCCAAAAACCCTACCACCTCTGATAGAGATTCAGGGACTTGGACAGATGGGGTAAGAAGATATACACTTCTGCTACTTTGGCCTTTAGGGCCTTAAACTGCCAGTTTCATATGTTAAAGTATCAGCAACATATTATGGGACTACTTAAACAGAAAATGATGTTGATTCGTGACTGTGCTGAAAATAAAGAATTATAGGATTTAATGCATTCTGCTGAACAAATTGACAAATATACTTTGCGATGTGGTTTTGACTCTTTAGAAGCATCTTGCAGGGCTGCTGTCACTGGGTCTGTTCTTAGAAGGCATGCTTGGCTTAGAGCAAAATTTGCCAGATCATGTTAAAGCTAAATTACTGGATGCTCCCTTAAACCAAGATTGCCTGTTTGGCAACAAAGCAGAAGTCCTTAAAAAGCTAAATCTATGCAAACTGTTAAAGAAATCCTGCAAGTACAGCCTCCCAGATTCAGTAGGCATTGACCGTCTAAGAACTGGTCCTTTCCTGTCTCTTCCATGCCTTTTCAGTCCAAACCCAGGAACAGCAGACCACCTAGGCTAAAGTCTCAAGGTACTCACAGGCTTAAGCAATGGGGGCTTCCATTTCCAAGCTGGAAGTAGTAAGACACCCCCCGTATGGAAAACTGTCACAATGACTAATATTAAACCTTCCATGCCCTGCTCAAGTGCATGCTCCCTTAGGGAGAAAGATCGCACTGCATGCAAAAAACTGGGAACTCATTACCCAAGACAAATGGGTTTTAAATTCTGTTTCCCAAGGATACAGATTCCACTTCCACACCTTACCAAACGGTTGGCCAGACCTACCCCCAAATCAGTGGGCAGAGGCTCAACAGCAGGATGTTCTTCATCTCTCATTGCTGCAGTCCTTACATATGGGTAGTCCGCTGTCCTCGGTCGGCCCGAATACCAAAGTATAAGGCTGACGTCGGTCAAGGAGCTTAAAACTGACATCAGGACGTCAGGGTACAAAAGCGCATGACCGACGTCATTTCCTCAGTCTTTTTTGCCGCGTGGTCCGATGCAGAAGCAGTGTTGCAAGTGCCGTTCGGCGTTCTGAAATTTTTCGAATTCGGAGTTTCAGACTGAATCCAAGTTGGCTAAGTACCTCGTTGGGGATTATTTTGGTTTTTTCTTGCCTCAGTGTTTTACCGGATGTCAGAAAAAGTGAATAACTGTATTTCTTGTGGGAAACAGATACCGCATAGGGATTATCATTCTTTGTGTATTCCTTGTTTGGGGCCTGAGCACGACGTTGTTGGGTGTCGCTTTTGTGCTAGGTTCAATAAACGCACTATTAAGCGAAGGTTGGATTGTGCTAGGCTGGTCTTTGGGAAGCGGTGCAATTATAATATGCCGTCGGATTCTCCGGCGCCCGCTTCGGCGAAGAAGCGCAAAGACAAAACAGTTAAACCCAGGCAAGATGAGTCGTCCGTTCCGGACGCCGGTTCTTTAGAGGCTTCAGTGGTACCGGTGGTTCAGACGGAGACTTCTCTGGAGTCTCAGGGGGAGACTTTGATTTTGCAGGAGGTGGTCTCTCAGGAGGCAGGTCAGGCTGAAGGGGCTTCCCAAGTTACTGTTCTCCCCTCCCTTCCTAGGGTGGTTAGGCCTTCTCTTTCTGTTTCCAAGGCTTCTCCCAGAGGCAGGCCAGTTTCAGCTTCTGTTGGTGTCACTCCTAGTTCAGCAGGGTCTGTGCCTGAGAAGCACATGCTTAAAATGGCAGAAGATTTAATTACTCTGATTAGAGGTTCTATGCCCCCTCCTGATAAGAGGCCTAGGGTGGAGCCAGAGTTGGGAAGTTTTGAGCAGGCTTCGGATATTTCAGAGTCTTCAGCTGAAGACTTGCAGGAGTATTCTCCTTATTCTGATTCTGATGCAGATGATTCCACTCCTTCTGCTTCTCCTCCAGAGGATTTTTCTTTTTCAGAGACACTTCATTCTATGAGGGAACATTTTAAGTGGGAAGGTCAGGACTTCTCTGATTCTAGGAAAAGGCTTCGGGAGTTTTTGCTGTTACCCCAACATAGGCCTTTGGCTACACCCCCTGTTCTGGATGTTGTGGAAGATGTGTTTGCAGAGGCTTCACTTAATCCTGATTCTCTGCCTCCTGCTCCTGTTAAACCAGATAGGTATTACAGGGTGCCTGAGGCTCATAAATATCTTTATAAGAGTCCTAGGGCGGACCCAGAAACTATTAGCCAGGGGCCTAAGGGTGTCAAGGCCTCTGTTGTAAAAAATCCGGTTCCTCTAGATAAAGAAGCCAGAGCTTTGGATAGATGGGGAAAGAAGGTCTATACATCTTCTACCTTAGCTATGAGGGCTTTGAATTGCCAGTTTCATATGTTGAAATATCAAAACTTTCTTCTTTCTCAATTGAAGTCTAAGGTGGATGCTCTGGCGGAAGGCATTGTGTGTAAAGAGTTGCAAGATTTGGTGCATGTCTCTGAACAAGTGGGTAAGCATTCATTACAGTGTGGTTTTGATGCTGTGCAGGCCTCGTCTAGGGTGGCTGCCACTGGCTCAGTTCTTCGCAGGCACGCCTGGTTAAAGGATCAGAATTTATCTGACCATGTTAAGACAAGGATTTTGGATGCTCCTTTGCAGTCTGATGTGTTGTTTGGTTCACCTGTGGAATCAGTCTTGAAGAAAATGGAAGACAAGGCTAAGTCTATGCAGGCTGTTAAAGATTTTTGCAAGTTCAGCCTCCAAGTGTAGTAGGAATTGGCCTGCTAAGGGGTGGACGTATCCTTCTTATGATTCTCAGTCTAGGGGTAGATCTAGGCGTGGTAGGGGCAGAGCTCAGAGTTCTTTCAGGCCTAGAACAGGGAGTTCACCTGCACAATCTTGGTGAGGGCAGGGGCCAGTCCTTTCGTAAACAGGCCCAATGACCTACTTTTTCAGCTGCCAGATCCTTCTTGCCTGGCAGCACCTTTGGGAGGAAGGTTAGCACTCTTCAAGGAAAATTGGATGTTGATTACCCAAGACAAATGGGTATTGGATATCATACACCAGGGTTACAAGTTTTATTTCCATACCTTGCCTCCTTTCAAAGGCATGCCGGACATTCCTCCTCAGCAAAGACTAGAGGCTCGCTAACAAATTTCTCTACTACTTCAAATAGGGGCCATACAAACGGTTCCTCTGCCAGAAGTGGGCCTAGGATTTTATTCTCGCCTGTTTCTAGTACCAAAGAAAGGAAACACGTGGAGACCAATTTTGGATTTATCCATCCTCAACACATATCTGGATATTCCCAAGTTCAAAATGTTAACGTTACAACAGCTTTTACCTCTGCTGGGCAAAGATCACTGGATGGTGACTCTGGATCTCAAAGAGGCTTACCTTCATGTTCCTATCAGGTCCAGTTGCAGGAAGTATCTGCGTTTTCGGGCTGGGACTTCACATTATCAGTTCTCTGCATTGCCCTTTGGCTTATCTACTGCGCCCAGAGTGTTCACGAAGGTTCTGGCTCCAGTGGTAGCTTTCTTCAGGCTAAGAGGAATACAGATCTATCCTTATTTGGACGATTGCCTGATACTGGCCCAAGAAAAGGACGAACTTCTTCATCATTTACAGTATGTGATGGCAGTGTTAAGATGCCTGGGGTATTCTGTGAACGAAATAAAGTCCAGTCTAGTACCCTCTCAGGACATGTGCTTTCTGGGTGTGAGACTGAATACAGCATCCCAGATGGCCTTTTGAACCCGGACAAACAAAAGAATCTTTCTCTTTACTTCCACCAGTTGTCTCATCAGTCCAGGCTGACTGCAAGGACAGTCCTTCAAGCCTTGGGGTTCATGGCATCTTGTATTCTGGTACTTCCCAATGCCAAACTGCATATGAGGAAGCTACAATGGTATCTCAAGAATGTTTGGACACAGCACTGCCAAGATTTGGACACTGTCATTCAAATAATACCTTGCATTCAAAAGGAATTTTTGTGGTGGGCTCAGGAATGTCACCTAAACAAGGGACTCTCTGTGACCCGGCCAGAGGCGAGTCAGATTTTAACGACAGATGCCTCAGACAAAGCTTGGGAGCTCATCTAAATGGAAAATGGATACAAGACACGTGGCCTGCCAGACTTCAACATCTACATATCAACTTGAAGGAGATGTTAGCAGTCCAATTTGCATTGATGGCTTTCAAGGATTTACTTCTTCCAGGGCAGGTGTTGATTCAAACAGACAACACAACTGTCATGTGGTACATCAACAAGCAAGGGGAACGATTCTTATCCTCTATGCAGACAAGCAATGATTTTGTGGGAGACTGCTCTCAGTTTACAGCTAAATCTTCAGGCAAGGTTTCTGCCAGGAGCACAGAACTCCTTAGCAGATGTGTTAAGCAGACAAATTATGGATCCCCACAGTGGAAATTGGATCCTCATGTATTCCAGAGGTTGACAGTGTTATGGGGAACTCCAGACATAGATCTGTTCGCTTCTCCACTAAATTACCAGCTGCCAAAGTTTTGCACAAACAAGTTTCATCCCTCAGCTTGGAAAGTGGATGCTCTCTCATTCAATTGGAGCAATCTTCACGTGTATGCCTTTCCACCTCTGCCTCTCCTCCCAAAGGTACTGCTGAAGGTCAGACAGGACAAGCCAAACATGATTTTAATAGCTCCAGATTGGCCTCGACAGCACTGGTACCCATTACTGAGAAGTCTGGTACAGGAGCCTCCATGGTCTTTGCCTTCGATTCCTCACCTGCTGTCTCAGGAGAACGGTCATTTACTCAATGTCAAACTTCATTCTCTACATCTGACAGCCTGGCATATTCTGGTTTAAACCCTGGAGGGTCTCAGCTTCCACAACAAGTTTTGAATGTTATTTTGGAGGCCAGAAGGCCTAGTACAAGGAAAGTTTACGCAGATAAATGGAGGAGATTTTTATTTTGGAGTACAGCAAAGGACTTTGATGTTTCTAAACCTAATTTGAGTGTGGCGCTTCAATACCTTACTGAGTTATTGGACAAAGGTTTGTCCTTCTCCTCTATAAAGGTTCATGCTGCAGCAATCTCTGCTCACTATGACTGTGACCCACCATTATTTTCTCAGCCTTTGTTTAAGCAATTCCTTAGAGGGGCAAAGAATATAAGACCCCCACGTAGAGCTCCTACTCCTGCTTGGGATCTCAATTTTGTGTTGGAGAAACTCACTCTACAACCTTTTGAGCCTGCAGCATCGGCAGAGTTGAAATATTTATCTTGGAAGACTGCTTTTTGTTGGCCATTACCTCTGTAGAAGGGTTTCTGAATTACAGGCCCTTATGGCAGTTGAGCCTTTCTTAATTTTCCACAAGGATAGGGTGTCTTTGCGTACTAACCCTTCTTTTATGCCTAAAGTGGTTTCTAGTGTGGCTTTAAACCAAACTATTCATTTGCCTACTTTTATGCAAACCCCAAAATAAAGGGGAAAAGATTTTGCACACTTGGGATATACACAGACAGTTGCGATATTATTTGAGCAGAACTAAAGGGTTCAGGCAGTCTCAGCAGTTGTTTGTTTCTTTTGCTTTGGGTTCTCAGGGCAAACCTGTTTCAAAACAAACTATTTCTAAGTGGATTGGTTTTGTATTGCTTTCTGTTATTCCCATCATGGTAAGGAGATTCCAGCTGGGATTAGGCCTCATTCCACTAGGGCTACTGCCACTTCTACAGCTTTTTAAGGGGTGGCTACTAAAGATATTTTGGAAGCAGCTACTTGGAGTTCAGTGCATACTTTCTCTAAGCATTACCACCTTCCACTTTACTCTAAATCTAGGGCTGGATTTGCAACTGCAATTTTACAAGGCATGTTGGCAGCTCCTAATGCTTTATAGTTTTGCCATCCTCCCTTACCTCTGCTTTGGGATTCTACCCATATGTAAGGACTGCAGCAATGTGAGATGAAGAACATAGTACAGTTTTGTACCTACCATAAATGTAGATGTTCGAAGATCCACATTGCTGCAGTCCAATTTACCCTCCCTCCTTCCCCTCTGTTGTTGAAGGTGGTGGTGTGGTTTGTGTTGTACATATTGTAAATATGGTTAGTGCACGGGTGGTTGGTTGGGTTTTGCTGGTTTTTGGCTTTGGCCTGTCTTGTTAGGGCCTTCTGACATCTGGGGCAAGAAAAGACTGAGGAAATGACGTCGGTCATGCGCTTTTGTACCCTGACGTCCTGATGTCAGTTTTAAGCGCCTTGACCGACGTCAGCCTTATACTTCGGTATTCGGGCCGACCGAGGACAGCGGACTACCCATATGTAAGGACTGCAGCAATGTGGATCTTCGAACATCTACATTTATGGTAGGTACAAAACTGTACTTTCTCTCTTCTAAGTATCAGGGCTATTCAACCTGTCCCAGCAGAAGAAAGTTGACAAGACAAAACTTTTCCTGGTACCCAGAAAAGACAGCTCCTGGTGTCCTATCCTGGACCTCTCTATTCTAAACACCATTTTGGTAATCCCAAAATTCAAAATGCTAATACTTCATCAGCTGCTTCCTATGCTAACTTGTAACCAAGATTGTTGCTTCCTATGCTAGGCAAAGATGCCTGGTTGGCAACCTTAGACTTAAAGGAAGCTTACCTGCACATTCCAGTAAGGGAATCTTGCAGGAAATACCTACGTTTCAGAGCGGGCTGCATGCACTATCAGTTCTCTGCACTTCCTTTTGGCTTATCTACTGCACCCAGGGTATTCACAAAGTGCCTAGCTCCATTCATAGCATTTTGCAGGCAAATATTCAAATATACCCATACCTGGACGATTGTCTAATTCAGGCAGAAAGCCAGGACATGCTACTAAATCTGGCATTTGTAAAGAAGCTTCTAATTTCACTGGGGTACACCATAAACGAAAAGAAATCTCATCTAGAACCCTGCCAACAAATTGTATTCCTGGGATCAAGCTTGAACACAACTTCCCAGATGGCTTACCTCACGCTAGAGAAACAAGTTTGACAGCCTACTTCAAACTGCTAGCCACAAAGACCCATATATCTGCAAGGAAAATCCTGCAAACCCCGGGGTTCATGGTCTCTTGCATTCTAATTCCATATGCAAGACTGCATATGAGGAAACTACACTGGTATCTAAAAAAAACTATGGTGTCAACATTCTCAGGACCTGGAATCAATGATTCCTTTCATTCCTTGTATAAAGACAGAGTTCCTTTGGTGGGCAGGGGCCTGCTACCACATTAAGGGACTGCCATTCATTCTACACCCTGCTGCCCAAACCTTAACAACAGACGCATCAGACTACGCATGGGGGCTCACTTGGCAGGGCAGTGCATTCAGGACAAGTGGAACCAGAGTCAGATGCACCTGCATATCAATCAAAAAATGTTAGCTGTACAGAATTCCCTGACAGCCTTCAAGGACCACGTTCTTCCAGGCTGGTAAAGACAGACACCACTGTTGTGGTACATAAGCAAGGGGGGAACCCACTCATATCCCCTCTGCAGACTAGCCATGGCTCTGTGGAACACGACCTTGAGCTGCCAAGTGCATCTGCAAGCTCATTTCCTGCCAGGCAAGCTAAATTCACTGGCAGACCTAAGCAGAAATCTCATGGACCCACACGAGTGGAAACTGGAACCAAAGATATTCAGCATTTTGAGAAACAAATAGGGGAACCCAGAGATAGACCTGTTTGCCTCCCCTCAGAACTACCAGTTGGACAAATTCTGCACAAGGAATTCCCACAGTCAAGCTTGGAAGGTGGATGCCCTGTCCTTCACATGGAAAAGCCTCTCAGTTTATGCCTTTCCCCCTCTGCCTCTCCTCTCAAAAGTTCAGCTAAAGATCAAACAAGACAAACCAAGGACAATACTGATTGCACCAGACTGGCCACGCCAACACTGGTAACCTGCCCTTGTGCAGTACGTCACTGCTGGATCCATGGCACCTGCCTCAGACCCCTTCCCTGCTGTCCCAGCAGGAGGGCCAGATTCTTCACTCCCAGCTTCAAACCCTGAACCTTGCAGCCTGGCTAATTCCCTAAGCTCTCCAATAGCATCCCTCGGTAAGCAGGTGCTTTATGTCATTCTGGAGGCAAGGAGGCCTTGTACTAGAAAATTCTATGCAGAAAAGTGGAAAAGATACTGTTCCTGGAGCCAGACTCAAGGGATGGGCACAACAGTGACCAGCTTACCGCATATTCTTCAATACTTAACAGAGATGGCTCCACAAGGGCCTTTCCTTCTCATCAATTAAAATTCATGCCTCAGCCATTTCAGCACATTATAATACTGAACACACCCCTCTTCTCACCCCCTGCTGAAACCATTCCTCACAGGGGCCAGACATTTAAGAACACCCAGGAAAGCCCCTTCTCCAGCCTGGGACTTTAACTTTGTATTGGAAAACCTCACTCTACCTCCTTTTGAGCCAGCTGCAACTGCAGAGTTGAAATTCCATTTTTTGGAAAATTGCTTTCCTTCTAGCCATCACGTCAGCAAGAAGAGTATCTGAACTACAGACCCTCATGGCAGTGGAGCCCTTCATCATCCTTCCTTTATGCCCAAGGTGGTATCCAGTGTTGTATTTAATCAGTTCATTCATTTGCCTACCTTTTTTCCTAATCCACAGAACAATGGAGAACGAATACTGCACTCTTTCGATGTGCACAGACAACTAAGATTTTATTTGAACAGGACTAAGCCTCTCAGAAAAACTGAACAGCTGCTAGTTGCCTTTGCTGCATGGGCAGAGGGGAAGGCCATTTCAAAGCAAACCATTTCTAAGTGGATAGGCCATTGCATTCTTTTCTGCTATAAGCAACATGTAAAACCTGCTCCACAAGGAATAAGATCACATTGCACCAGGGTTGCATCTACCTCTGCAGCCTTTCTCAGAGGTGTTCCTACCAGGGGCATCTAGAAGCTGTTACCTGGAGCTTTGTACATACCTTCACCAAGCATTACCACTTGCCTATTTTTTCTAAATCCAGAGCTGGTTTTGCCCCTGCAAGTCTTGCAGGGCTTATTAGCTGGTCCTAATGGTCTCTAACTTCCTCCTCCCTTCCTTCGCTTTGGGAATCTTCACAGATGTAATGACTACAACAGTGAAACACGAAGAACATAGTACAGTTGTGTACACTTACCATAAATGTAAATGCTCGAGTGTATTCACTGTTGCAGTCCTTGTTACCCTCCCTCCAGCCCCCCTGACGTCTCTTAGCTATACCTTGCTTCTTGATTAGTGTATTTCAGCTTTCTGGAGTATTTGCTTTTTGTTGGTGTAGTAACCTTACATATAATTGCTTCCCATTATGGGGGCACCTGACATCTGGGGCAAGAAAAACTGATGTAATGGCATCGGCTGCATGCTTTATACCCCTGATGTCATGGAAGAAGAGAGAGCATCCGATGCAGGACCCAAGACTTTGATAATTAGGCTGGCTGAGGGCTACCTGCAGACAGATAACCCAAATGTAATGAATGCAACAACGAATACACTCTAACATTACATTTATGGTAAGTGTACACAACTGTACTTTTCCCTCCCTCCAGCCCCTTTGTCTCTCTCTCTTTCTCTTCTGTCTTCCTCACCCCTTTCTGGGGCTTTGGTATTTACTTTTTACTGGTGTTTTTTTCCCCACCATAACTTAGCTCCCTATTTGGGAGGCAAGAAAAACTGATGTAATGATGTCTGCTGCCTGTTTTTATACCCCTGATGAACTGACATCAGTCCTGGAGTGACAGCAACCGACGCAGAAATATTAAGTGTCTGGTATTTGGGCCGACTGAGGGCTACCTGCAGGCAGATAACCCAAGTGTGATGACTGCAACAGTGAATGCACTCCATCTATATTTATGGAAAGTGTACACAACTGTACTTTTTTGCTACTGTCTTCCAGTAAAATAAAGCGCCATTTTTGTACAGTGGTACTTTTGAGGTGCACTTTGTAGTAGTTGACAGAATCCTAATCTAGGAACCTTTCTTCAGCACAGTGTGTTTCTAGGTATCCACTTAGTGATACATGCATCCTCTCTTGGTATATGCCATGACTAAGCATGTGTGGTATAAGACCAGTGTTACCCTGCACTTCAAAGCCTTTGCAAAATTTGACACTTCTTCCTAATACGTGTCAGAAGAAAGTGGCTGAATTTGGTGCAAGTGTCTTGGACGTCATTGAGCAGCAGTCCCTTCTGATTACATGTGGAAGGATTTCAGTGTTAAGCCATGAAATAGCCAGAGATTTGTCTTGAATAAGGGCAAATGAGGCACAACACTAGTCCTCTGTCAGTATGATCAGGATGACATTTCTAAGATGTATTACCTCAGTGATCAACAGAAGTATTCATGTGTTCAGACATGCTTAAAATAGTAGGGAGAAGTTAAAAGCAAGAAGCCAAGCATCCTTCACAACCATCTCTGCAAGTTCATAGTTTTTTCCGCTGCTTTATCTTTTGCAGGCTTTCTCCTGAGTACCACTAGGGGGTGTATTCTGTAGTTCAGAAATCTCACTTGTGTTTGAGCATATGACTGTTTTGCTTTTGCAAAGCAGACCTTGATTTGTATCTCGAGCAAAACTTTATATTGATCACTGTTGCCTGTAACCATGTTCTGCTTAGGATATGATAGACTGCCAGCTCCCATCAGTTTGAGCTAAGCTGACAGGTTTGTGTGCCAAGCACTTTTCAGCTTTCCTAATGCCAAGAAGAGTGCACATGTCTGTTTGAGGATCAGTCAGTAGGAAAACACTTGACATAACCTTTACAGTTTTAAGTTTTTGTTTAAAAAAAAAAAAAAAGCTGTGAAAAGGTGTTTTTTATTGACTGTTTTGTGAACTTTTTACTGTTGAGGGAAAAAGTTAATTTCTGTGGAGAAACTGTATCTCAGGTTTTAGGGTTGGTGCACTTTTTACTGTGAGTTTTGTGGGGGGGGGGTGCCTTTTTGCTAATTTCCTATTTTTACCAGTTGTTGCTGCTAAGCTTACATGTGAAACAAGCATTATTTTTGTCTTTACCATGGAATAAATGGTGGATGTTCTTAGCGTTTCACTGTTGCAGTCATTACATTTGGGTAATCTGCTGGGAGGTTGCCCTCAGTAGGCCTGACTTAGTCTTGGTCCTGCGTCCGTTGCTGTCCCTTCTTCCGTGATGTCAGGTCGTCAGGGGTATAAAACATGCAGCCGACGCCATTTTCACCAGTCTTTCTTGCCGCGCGATGCCCGAAGCAGTAGCAGTTCACAATTGCCGGTCGGCCAACTCCTGAAATTTTCGTTTCAGAACCAAAGTCTTCAACCTAAAGCTTAAGTACCCCATTGGGAAAACTTTTTCTTGCTCCTTACCGATGTCAGTAAAAGTTAATAATTGTATTACGTGTGGGAAGCAAATACCTCAAGGATTTTCATTTGTACTGTATTCCTTGTCTAGGCCCTGACCACAATGTGCCTTGCTGTCGGTTTTGTGCTAAATTTAATCATTGCACTATTAAGCGTCTGTAAATTTTTGCATCTAAATATTTTGGCTCAAGATTTAACTATCCAGAAATGTCATCTGTTAGCCATCCGACTACCGGAATACACAAAAAAAATGCAAAGAAAAAGACTGAGACAGAAAGTCGAGGTCCAAAACCAATGAAGCTTCTAAGCTGGTTCGCCGGTACTCGGTGAGGTGCTTTCGCAGCCCCTGATACCCACTACTTTTGATTCGCAGGCCTCTACTGAGACCCAATCGGAGTCCGGTATGCAGCGAGACACTTTAAGTATTGAACCCGCGGATGTCTCTACCTTAGATGAGTCCGCAGCCGCTGAGCAGGCACCGGCTTCTGAGGGTGTTTTCAGGCCTAAAGATTTGTGTATTAAACCGACGCCATCTTCAAAACCTAGGTAAAAATCAACTTCTATGTCTAAGGCCCCTATGCCTAAAAAACAAATGATCAAAATGGCTGAGGATTTAATTACCTTGATCAGGGGTTCCCACCCCTCTCCTGCTAAGAGGCCTAGGCAAGGCACTGACTAAGAATCTTCAGATCAGGTTTCTATTTCTTCTTCCTCTTCTGATCAGGAATCCTCTATTCCACCTTATAAGGACTCTGATGCAGAAGATTCCATCCCTTCTGCTTCTCCTCCTGAGGATTTTTCTTTTGGAGAAACTTTGCATACCTTAAGGGAACACTTTCACTGGGAGAGTCAGGATTTCTCAGAATCTAAAGAGAGGCTTAGGGATTTCCTTCTTCCTCAGCATAGGCCTTTGGCTATACCTCCTTTTCTAGACATTGTTGATGTTTTCTCAGAATCCAGCATGGCTGCTGATTCCCTGCTTCTGGCTCCTAGTAAGCCAGACAGATATTACAGGGTTCCTGACTCCCACAAATTCCTTTTTAAAAACCCTACTGCTGACCCTGAAACCATTTCTCAGGGTCCCAAGGGCGTTAAGGCTTCTACTGCTAAAAATCCTACCCTTTCTGATAGAGACTCCAGGGCGCTGGATATATGGAGTAAGAAGGTTTACACGTCTGCAACCTTGGCAATCAGGGCTTTAAACTGTCAGTTTCATACGCTTAACTAGCAGCATGTCATTGGCTTAAACAGAAAATTATGTTGATTTCTGACTGTGTGGAAAATAGTTACAGGATTTATTGCATTCAGCTGAACAAGTTGGAAAGCATACTTTGCAATGTGGTTTTGATTGCTTGGAGGCCTCTTGCAGAGCCGCTGTAACTGGATCTGTGATGAGGCATGCTTTGCTCAAGGAGCAAAATCTGCCTGATCATGATAAAGCAAAATTGTTGGATGCTGCTTTACAACAGGACAGTCTATTTGGTAATAAGGAAGAAGTTTGGAAAAAGATGGAAGATGAAGCTAAATCTATGCAAACTGTAAAATATTTCCTACAAGTGCAGCCGCCCAGGTTCAGTAGGCACTGGCCTTCTAAGAATTGGTCCTTTCCAGTACCTACCAGAGCCGCTCGGGTCAAACCCAGGCACTCCAAAGGCTCCAGGTTTCAGTCACAAGGAACTTGCAGAACAAAACAATGGGGTGCCTCCACCTCCAAATCTGGAAGTAACAAGGCACCTCCCTACGGTAAGCAGTCTCAATGACTTTTCTCTACCATCACCAAGCACTTATCTTTTGTCAGCCCCTTTTGGGGGGAAGCTGGCACTTAATGCATGAAATTGGCATCTAATTACCCAGGACAAGTGGGTTTTAAATATAGTATCCCAGGGATACAAATTTCATTTCCACACGTTGCCAATCACAAACGAATGGCCAGATCTCCCTCCAAATCAGTGGGCAGAGGCCCAGAAACAAGTTATGTCCCTCATGAATATGGGGGCTGTTCAGCCACTACTAGAAAAGGAAATTTGACAAGGTTTTTATTCAAGACTTTTCCTGGTACCCAGAAAAGACAAATCATGGCGTCCAATTCTGGACTTATCCATTCTAAATACATTCCTGGACATTCCAAAATTCAAGATGCTGACTACAACAGTTACTGCCTATGCTAGGCAAGGATGTCTGGTTGGTAACTCCTAGACTTTAAAGAGGCTTACCTGCATATCCCAATCAGGGAATCTTGCAAAAGGTACCTCTGCTTCAAAGCAGGCTATTTGCATTACCAGTTCTCTGCACTGCCCTTTGGCTTCTCTACTGAGCCCAGGGTCTTCACAAAGTGCCTGGCACCAGTAATTGCGTTTTGCAGACAAACATTCAAATCTATCCTTATCTGGATGATTGTCTAATTCAGGCAGAAAACAAGGACACTCTTCTACAGCATCTGGCATTTGTAAAAAGGCTTCTAACTTATCTAGGGTACACCATGAACAAAAAGAAATCACAACTGGTACCCTCTCAAATAATTACATTCCTGGGTGCAAGCTTGAATACAACTGCCCAGATGATTTACCTCACACCAGAAAAACAAATTCAGTTGATGACTTTACTTCAAGTGGCCACAAAAACCCAGCTATCTGCAAGACAAATTCCACAGGCCTTGGGGTTCATGGCTTCCTGCATTCTACTAATTCCATATGCAAGACTGTATATGAGGAAACTTCAGTGGTACCTAAAAAGCTTATGGAGTCAAAATTCTTACAGCCTGGAAACAATGATTCCTATCATTCCTTGTCTGCAGCAAGAGTTCCTATGGTGGGCAGAGGCCTGTCATCAAAACAAGGGACTGTCATTCATTCCACCCCCTGCCGCCCAAACCCTGACTACAGACACATCAGATTATGCTTGGGGGGAGGCGCATTTGGTAGAGAAATGCATTCAGGGCGAATGGAACCCAAATCAAATGCACCTACATATCAACCAGAAAGAGATGCTAGCTGTACAGAATGCTCTGACAGCCTTCAAGGACTTTCTTCATCCAGGACAACTGACTGATAAAGGTAGACAACACCAGAGTTATGTAGTACATAAGCAGGGGGTACCCATTCCTACCCCATTTGCAGACTAGCCATGGCTTTGTGGAACACAGCCTTGACTTACCAAATACATCTACAAGCTCAATTCCTGCCAGGAAAGCAAAATACGCTGGCGGACGAACTAAGCAGAAATCTTATGGACCCACACGAATGGAAACTGGATCCACAAATCTTTAGCATGTTGACACGCAAATGGGGGAGCCCAGACATAGATCTTTTTGCCTCACCCCAAAACTATCAGCTGGACAAATTCTGCACAAGAATCCATCACATAAAAGCTTGGAAAGTGGATGCTCTATCCTTCAGCTGGAAAAACCTATTAGTCTATGCCTTTCCCCATCTGCCTCTGCTCTCCAAGGTCTTACTAAGTCAGACAGGAAAAATTGAAAATGATTGATTGCTCCAGACTGGTCCTGCCAATACTGGTACCCGCTCCTACGTAATGTCACACCTTCCTCTGTGGTACCTGCTTCAGACACCTTATGTACCGTCTCAGCAGCACTATCAAATTCGCACACACAGCTCCAAACTCTGAATCTTGCAGCATGGCTAATCAACTAGTTTCACCAGTAACATCTCTCAGCAAACCTGTGATGTCATTTTGGAGGCTAGAAGGCCTAGTACTAGAAAAATCTTATGCTGATAAATGGAAAAGATTCTGTGCCTGGAACCAAGCACAAGGAATAAACACAGCAATGCCCAATATTCCTCAGATTCTGCAATATTTAACTGAGATGCTTCACAAGGGCCTATCTTTTTCTTCCATAAAAATCCATGCCTCTGCCATTTTGGCTCATTACAACACAGAGCCTCCTCTCTTTTTTCATCCCCTACTAAAGCAGTACCTCAGAGTGGCCAAAAAATTGAGACCTCCCAGGAGACCACCAACTCCTGCATGGGACCTCATTTTTGTGAAACACTCACCCTACCTCCTTTTGAACCAACTGCTACTGCAGACATAAAATTTCTCTCTCTGAAGACAGCTTTTCTTTCAGCAGTCACTTCAGCTAGATGGATTTCAGAACTACAGGCTCTCATGGCAGTGGAGCCATTTATTATCTTTTACCCGGACAGGGTGGCTCTCAGGACCAATCCATCCTTTATGGTATCTAGTGTGGCTGTTAATCAGACCATCTGCCAACCTTTTTCCCAAATCCACAGAACAAGTGGGAGCGGATTCTGCATTCATTGGATGTACACAGACAACTAAGATTCTACTTAAACATGGCAAAATCTCTAAGAAAATCTGAGCAATTACTGGTGGCATTTGCTGCAGGGGCAGAGGGACAGGCTATTTCAAAATGGATAAGCCATTGTATTCGTTTCTGCTACATGCACCGTGGTAAACTTGTCGCCAAGGGGATCAGATCCCATTCCACCAGGGCTGCTTTTACTTCTGCAGCCTTTCTCAGAGGGGTTCCTACCAGAGACATTCTAGAAGCTGCTACCTGGAGCTCAGTTCATACGTTCACCAAACATTACCATTTACCTCTCTTCTCTAAATCCAGATCAGGCTTTGCCACTGCTGTCCTGCAGGGCCTTATAGCTGCTCCTAATGCTGTATAATTCCATCCTCCCAACCATAGCTTTGGAATGTTACCCAAATGTAATGACTGCAGCAGTGAACACGAAGAACATAGTGCAATTGTGTACACTTACCATAAATGTAGATGTTTGAGTATATTCACTGTTTATTTATTTTACATTTGTTGACCGGGCTGGTCTAGCTGGATATATGTCCATTTTCAGTAGAGGCCCGGGGAGAAAAGCTCCAATGGTTATAAGTTTAAACGATAGGCAATACAATAGAAACAGGTAGAGAAAGAGGTTGTGATTATACTAAGTACACAAATACAATCAGAGCAAAAATCAAAAATATAAAGAACAAAATATCTTAAGGGTTTTTTTTTTTTTTTGTGCTATAGTTATACAGTATGCGAGGGATAACCTATATCTATAAAGTTGTTATATCAGGTAGACCTTACAAGGGTAAGGGAGCAGAGATAGTAAGAATTAAGGAAAAAGAATAGATTGAGAGGAAGTGGAAGAGTTAAGCTGGGTTGGTGCAGGAGCAAAGCCAGTGTTAGTTGAGATGAATTTTCAACTGTCTTTTAAAAAGTGGGAGAGAGGATAAAGATGTGATATCAGAGGGTAGATTGTTCCACATTTTTCCAACAGAGTTGGAAAAGAGACAGTCACCTGCAGAGTTAGAGGGTTTGGTTATATTAATCAGTAGTTTGTTGGAAGAGCGTAGATGTTTCAGGTTGTTGTATGGTGAAATGAGGTTAGAGAGTATAGGTATTTTAGTTGGATGGTATAAGCTCTTGTGAGCTATTAAGAACTGTTGCAGAATGAGTTGGTTTGGAAGTTCAAGCCAACCTAGTAGTTTTAAGTTCAGACAATGGTGAGTTCTAAATGGGGATCCAGAAGCAAATCTAGCAATGTTATAGTAAGATGTTGCTAGTTTCTTGAGGTTGTTTTTGGAGAGATTAGTGTAGATGGGGGAAGCATATAAAAGAGTAGAGATAAGGTGAGATCTGGCTAAGGTGATCCTTGCTTCAGGTGTAAGGAAGGGCTTGATTCTGTAAAGGGATCCAATTTTTTTATTAACTAATTTGATAGTGTTGTTGATGTGGGAGTCAAAGCTGAGATTGTCAATAGTTATTCCTAATAGTTTAGTAGTTGTGTCTGGAGAAATAAGGGTGTTGTCAGCGGAAGTAAGAGTTAAATTGAGTGTGGCAGTTTTATGGGAAGGTGAGAACAATAGCAGTTTGGTTTTCTTGGCGTTAAGTAGGCAACGGTCGCAGAACCATTGTTCAAACAGTTGTAAAAGCTTTTTGTGTGAGTGACTGGAGTTCATTAAGTGAATTAGCAGTGCAGATTATAGTAGAATCGTCTGCATATTGGATGTAGGTTGAGTTTGGGATAGCTGATTGGATGTCATTAATAAAGATAGAAAATAGAAGGGGGCCTAAGATAGAGCCTTGAGGTACACCTAAAGAAATAGGAAGGAGATTAGATAATACATTTTTCCAGAGAACTGCTTGCTGACTGTTTTCTAGGTAAGATGTAAACCAAGTTAAGGACGGAGAATCAAGTGAGAGAGATTTTAGTATGTGTAGAAGAAGTTTATGGTTAACCATGTCGAATGCTTTAGATAAGTCAATGAAGACTGCTGATGATAGGTCATTATTGTTGCGGTTATAGTTGATAGAGTTGGTAAAGGAGATTAGTGCAGTGGTAGTGCTGTGGGAGGGTATGAAAACCATGCTGACAGTTAGCAAGTAGGTTGTGATGTAGAAGGTGGTTAAGAAGTTGCTTGTGGATACATTTTCCATGATTTTAGCTATAGGTGATAGAAGTGCTATGGGACGAAAGTTAAGAGAGGTCATTAGACTTGCCTCCTTTGTGTAGAGGGATGATGTGAGATATCTTCCAGATAGAGGGGAAAATTCCTTCATTTATGGATCTATTTATCTGTATAGAAATGGGATAGGAAATAGCAGTCCTGGATGTTCTTCATTCCACATTGCTGCAGTCCTAACTATTGGGTAGTCCGCTGTCCAGTCGGCCCGAATACCAAAGTATATGGCTGACGTCGGTCAGGGCGCATTAGACTGACGTCAGTACGTCAGGGTACTAATGCGCATGACCGACGTCATATCCTCAGTCTTTTTTGCCGCATGGTCCGATGCAGAAGCAATTTTGCGAGTGCAGGTTGGCGTTCTGAAAGTTTCTGAAGCCAGAGTTTCAGACCGAATCAAAGTTGGCTAAGTACCCCGTTGGGGAATATTTTGGTTTTTCTTGCCTCAGTATTTAACCGGATGTCAGAAAAAGTGAATAACTGTATTTCTTGTGGGAAACAGATACCTCATAGGGACTACCATACTTTGTGTATACCTTGTTTAGGGCCTGAGCACGACGTTGTTGGATGCCGCTCTTGTGCTAGATTTAACAAACGCACTATTAAGAGAAGGTTAGACTGTGCCAGGTTAGTGTTTGGGAAGCGTTGTAATTATAAAATGCCGTCGGATGCTCCGGCGCTTCGACTAAAACCGCAAGGACAAAACAGCAAAGCCTAGAGTGGAGGAACCGACAGTCCCAGACGCCGGTTCTTTAGAGGCTCAGTGGAGCCGGAGGTTTTGCCAGGTGTTTCTTTGGAGTCTCAGGGAGAGACTTTATTGTTACAGGATGTATCCTCTCAGGAAGTAGGCCAGGCTGAGGGGGCTTCTCAGGTGGCTGTTCTTCCCTCTCTTCCTAAGGTGGTCAGAGCCTCCCCTTCTGTTTCCAAGGCTTCTCTGAGGGGCAGGCCGAGTTTTGCTTCAGTGGGGGTTTCTCCTAGTACTTCAGGGTCTTTGCCTAAGAAACATATGCTTAAAATGGCAGAGGATTTGATTACTATGATAAGGGGTTCTATGCCCCCTCCTGATAAGAGGCCTAGGGTGGAATCTGAGTTTGAGAGTTTTGAGCAATGCTCGGAGGCTTCTGAGTCTTCGGCTGATGACTTGCAGGAGTACCCTCCTTATTCTGATTCTGATGTGGATGATTCTACTCCTTCAGCTTCCCCTCCTGAGGATTTTTCATTTTCAGAGACTCTGCATTCCATGAGGGAGCATTTTAAATGGGAAGGTCAAGATTTCTCTGATTCCAGGAAAAGGCTTAGGGAATTCTTGTTTTACCCCAGCACAGGCCTTTAGCTATACCTCCTGTTTTGAATGTGGTGGAAGATGTTTTGCAGAGGCTTCCCTGAATCCTGATTCTTTGCCCCCTGCCCCAGTTAAACCGGATAGGTATTATAGGGTGCCTGAAGCTCATAAGTATCTTTTAAGAGTCCTAGGGCAGACCCGAAACTGTCTCTCAGGGGCCTAAAGGTGTGAAGGCCTCAGTTGTTAAAAATCCTGTCCCTCCTGATAAAGAGGCAAGGGCTTTGGATAGATGGGGAAAGAAAGTGTATACTTCTTCCACTTTAGCCATGAGGCGTTGAATTGTCAGTTTCACATGTTAAAATATCAGAATTATCTTCTTTCACAGTTGAAATCTAAGGTGGATGCTCTGGCGGAAGGTATTGAGTGTAAAGAGTTGCAGGATTTAGTTCATGTGTCTGAACAAGTGGGTAAACATTCCTTGCAATGTGGTTTTGATGCTGTGCAGGCCTCCTCCAGGGTGGCTGCCACTGGTTCTGTTCTTCGTAGGCACGCCTGGTTGAGAGATCAGAACTTAGCTGAGCATGTTAAGACAAGGATTTTGGATGCTCCTTTACAGTCTGATGTGTTGTTTGGTTCGCCTGTGGAAGCAGTTTTAAAGAAGATGGAGGACAAGGCTAAGTCTATGCAAACTGTTAAGGATTTTTGCAGGTGCAGCCTCCAGTTTAGTAGAAATTGGCCTGCTAAGGGATGGACTTATCCTGCTTATGATTCCCAGTCTAGGGGTAGGTCTAGACGTGGTAGGGGCAGAGCTCAAGGTGCTTTTAGGCCTAGGACAGGAGTTCACCTGCTCAGACTTCTGGTGAGGGCAGGGGTCAGTCCTTTCGTAAGCAGACCCAATGACCTGCCTTTTCAGCTGCCAGTACCTTCTCGCCTGGCGGCACCTCTAGGAGGAAGACTGTCTCTTTTCAAAGAAAATTGGGATTTAATTACCCAAGACAAATGGGTTCTGGATATCATTCACCACGGTTACAGGTTTTATTTCCATACCTTACCTCCTTTCAAAGGCATGCCAGACATTCCTCCTCTACAAAGACAAGAGGCTCACAAGCAAATTTCTCAGTTACTCCAAATAGGGGCCATTCAGCGGTTCCTGTGCCAGAAAGGGGCCTAGGATTTTATTCTCGCCTGTTCCTAGTACCAAAGAAGGGGAACACGTGGAGACCAATTTTGGATTTATCTCTCCTCAACACTTATCTGGACATTCCCAAGTTCAAAATGTTGACGTTACAACAGCTTTTACCTCTGCTGGGCAAGGATCACTGGATGGTAACTTTAGATCTCAAGGAAGCTTACCTTCATGTGCCTATAAGACTAAGTTGCAGAAAGTATCTGCGTTTTCGAGCTGGAAATTCTCATTATCAGTTCTCTGCATTGCCCTTTGGCTTATCTACTGCGCCCAGAGTATTCACAAAGGTTCTGGCTCCAGTGATAGCTTACTTCAGGCTAAAAGGAATTCAAATCTATCCTTACTTGGACGATTGCCTGCTTCTGGCTCAAGAAAAGGAAGACCTTCTACAGCATTTGGAATATGTCATAGCAGTGCTAAGATGCCTAGGGTATTCTGTGAACGAAATAAAGTCCAGTCTAGTACCCTCTCAAGACATGTGCTTTCTGGGTGTGAGACTGAATACAGCAGCCCAGATGGCCTTTTTAACCCCGGACAAACAAAAGAATCTTTCCAGTTACTTCCATCAACTATCTCTTCAGTCCGGGCTGACTGCAAGGACAGTCCTTCAAGCCTTAGGGTTCATGGCATCTTGTATTCTGGTGCTTCCCAATGCCAAACTGCATATGAGGAAGCTACAATGGTATCTCAAAAATGTATGGACACAGCACTGCCAGGATTTGGACACTGTCATTCAAATAATACCTTGCATTCAAAAGGAATTTTTGTGGTGGGCTCAGGAATGTCACCTAAACAAGGGACTCTCTGTGACCCGGCCAGAGGCGAGTCAAATTCTAACGACAGATGCCTCAGACATTGCTTGGGGAGATCATCTAAATGGAAAGTGGATACAAGACAAGTGGCCTGCCAGACTACAGCATCTACATATCAACATGGAGATGTTAGCAGTCCAGTTTGCATTAATGGCTTTCAAGGAGTTACTTCTTCCAGGGCAGGTGTTGATTCTAACAGACAACACAACTGTCATGTGGTACATCAACAAACAAGGGGGAACACATTCTTACCCATTGTGCAGGCAAGCAATGATTTTATGGGAGACTTCGCTAAGCTTGCAACTAACTCTTCAGGCAAGGTTTCTGTCGGAGCACAGAACTCCTTAGCAGATGTGTTAAGCAGACAAATCATGGATCCCCACGAGTGGAAACTGGATCTTCATGTATTTCAAAAGTTGACAGTGTCCTGGGGAACTCCAGACATAGATCTGTTCGCTTCTCCACTAAACCACCAGCTGCCAAAGTTTTGCACCAAGGGGTTTCATCACACAGCTTGGAAAGTGGATGCTCTTTCTTTCAGTTGGAAAAATCTTCATGTGTATGCGTTTCCACCTCTGCCTCTTCTTCCAAAGGTGCTTCTAAAGATCAGACAAGACAAGCCAAGGATGATTTTAATAGCTCCAGATTGGCCTCGGCAGCATTGGTACCCATTACTGAGGAGTCTGGTAATGAAGCCTCCATGGCCTTTACCCTTGATTCCACATCTGTTGTCTCAGAAGGACGGTCGTCTGCTCAATGTCAAGCTTCACTCTCTTCATCTAACAGCCTGGCATATTCTGTTTTGAAAAACAGCAGGTCTCAACTTCCTCAACAAGTTTTAAATGTGATTATGGAAGCCAGAAGACCTAGTACAAGGAAAGTGTACGCAGAAAAATGGAAGAGATTTTTATTTTGGTCTGCAGCAAAGAATTTGGTGATTTCGAGCCTAATTTGAGTGTGGCTCTTCAATACCTTACTGAGTTATTGGACAAAGGTTTGTCTTTCTCTTCCATTAAGATTCATGCTGCAGCAATTTCAGCTCACTATGATTGTGACCCACCATTGTTTTCACATCCTTTGTTCAAGCAATTTCTTAGAGGGGCAAAGAATATAAGACCCCACGTAGAGCTCCTACTCCTGCTTGGGATCTCAATTTTGTGTTGGAGAAACTTACTCTACAACCTTTTGAGCCTGCAGCTACTGCTGAACTGAAATACTTGTCATGGAAGACTGCTTTTTTGTTGGCCATTACTTCTGCAAGAAGGGTTTCTGAGTTACAGGCCCTTATGGCGGTTGAGCCTTTTGATTTTTCATAAGGATAGGGTATCATTACGTACTAATCCTTCCTTTATGCCTAAAGTGGTTTCTAGTGTGGCTTTAAACCAAACTATTCATTTGCCTACGTTTTATGCAAATCCCCAAAATAAAGGGGAAAAGATTTTGCACACTTTAGATGTACACAGGCAATTGCATTATTATTTGAGCAGGACTAAGGATTTTAGGCAGTCTCAGCAGTTGTTTGTTTCTTTTGCTTTGAGTTCTCAGGGCAAGCCTG